>NC_136482.1:5654517-5907017 GCF_053919585.1 Euprymna scolopes | reverse complement strand
CCAATTTTTCACTATTACTGATCATTATTGTTGTCTTATCGGCCACCTGAAACTCATTAACCGTTATCCCCGAGTGGCCTTCGGGCCTTGATTTTGTCTTTGATGACCCTCAGCAGTTCATGAATTGTTCAGGGATTGTTTTGTTAGAGATTCTTTGGGCTAAACTTATAGATAAAGATCTAGAGTATTTAAGATCCGGTGAATATGAATCAGCTTCAGGATCGTACCTCTTACTGATGAGACGATTACCAAAGTGACTATATAGTCATTAAACGGTGATATAAAAGCTGTTTGACACTCATAACTGAAATTTGATGGACAAGTCAGATATAGAAGTTTATTTGTACCAAATATAGTCGGATTGTTGAAAGGATTGACAATTTTATAAACAAGTACATTTTATAAACAGGTAACATTTTTCTTAGGCGGATCACCCCGAGTTTGATCAATATTATTTATTCATACTATAAAGAATTTGATCAATATTATTTATTCATATTATAAAGAATTTGATCAATATTATTTATTCATACTATAAAGAATTTGATCAATATTATTTATTCATACTATGAAGAGTTTGATCAATATTATTTATTCATACTATAAAGAGTTTGATCAATATTATTTATTCATACTATAAAAAATTTGATCAATATTATTTATTCATATTATAAAGAGTTTGATCAATATTATTTTTATTTATTTTTATTTTTTACACAGAGATCACCACTTATCAAGGCCCGGAAGCCACTCAGGGATAAGGGTTATTGCAAGTACATTACGTTAGTGAGGAGATTTGATGAAGTGTTTACTTAAGGGGGCGGTTCATTAGGAATTTGTTAACATTAGACTTGAAGACATCCAAGTTGTAGTCCGGAGGGAAGCAGGCAGACGGAACAGAGTTCCACAGGCGTGCAGTTCTAAGAAAGAAGCTTTGTTCATGAAATCCGCGTTTTGATTTAGGCACAGATATAGAGTGGGGGAAATTTTTCACAGTGGATTCAGCTAGACGGGTGTTTTTCGTGAAAGATTGGCGAGGGGGGACCAGGGATTGGAGTTCAGACGAGCACCTGCCATGAAAATAACGATAAAACAAGGATAGGCTCGCAACGTCTCTTCTGTGGGAGAGGGGTTGCAGGGTAGAGAAAAATGCATCCCCCACTAAACCACGAAGTCTATTTTGTACTCTGTCAAGGCATGATAGGCTGTTTTTGGCAGCTCCAGCCCAGATATGGCAACAGTATTCCATCCTTGGCCGTACTTGGCTTTTATATAGATAGAGAATTGCACCAGTATTTATTCATATTATAAAGAGTTTGATCAATATTATTTATTCATACTATAAACAGTTTGATCAATATTATTTATTCATATTATAAAGAGTTTGATCAATATTATTTATTCATACTATAAAGAATTTGATCAATATTATTTATTCATATTATAAAGAGTTTGACCAATATTATTTATTCATATTATAAAGAGTTTGATCAATATTATTTATTCATATTATAAAGAGTTTGATCAATATTATTTATTCATACTATAAAGAGTTTGATCAATATTATTTATTCATATTATAAAGAATTTGATCAATATTATTTATTCATATTATAAAGAATTTGATCAATATTATTTATTCATACTATAAAGAGTTTAGTCAATATTATTTATTCATACTATAAAGAATTTGATCAATATTATTTATTCATACTATAAAGAATTTGATCAATATTATTTATTCATATTATAAAGAATTTGATCAATATTATTTATTCATACTACAAAGAATTTGATCAATATTATTTATTCATACTATAAAGAATTTGATCAATATTATTTATTCATATTATAATGAATTTGATCAATATTATTTATTCATACTATAAAGAATTTGATCAATATTATTTATTCATATTATAATGAATTTGATAAATATTATTTATTCATATTATAAAGAGTTTGATCAATATTATTTATTCATACTATAAAGAATTTGATCAATATTATTTATTCATACTATAAAGAATTTGATCAATATTATTTATTCATATTATAAAGAATTTGATCAATATTATTTATTCATATTATAATGAATTTGATCAATATTATTAATTCATACTATAAAGAGTTTGATCAATATTATTTATCCATACTATAAAGAGTTTGATCAATATTATTAATTCATATGATAAAGAAAAAGTTTGATCAATATTATTAATTCATACTATAAAGAGTTTGATCAATATTAATTATTCATACTATAAAGAGTTTGATCAATATTATTGATTCATACTATAAAGAGTTGGATCAATATTATTTATTCATATTATAAAGAGTTTGATCAATATTATTTATTCATATTATAAAAAGTTTGATCAATATTATTTATTCATACTATAAAGAATTTGATCAATATTATTTATTCATACTATAAAAAGTTCGATCAATATTATTTATTCATTCTATAAAGAATTTGATCAATATTATTTATTCATACTATAAAGAATTTGAGCAATATTATTTATTCATACTATAAAGAGTTTGATCAATATCATTTATTCATACTATAAAGAATTTGATCAATATTATTTATTCATTCTATAAAGAATTTGATCAATATTATTTATTCATACTATAAAGAATTTGATCAATATTATTTATTCATACTATAAAGAGTTTGATCAATATTATTTATTCATACTATAAAGAATTTGATCAATATTATTTATTCATTCTATAAAGAATTTGATACATATTATTTAATCATTCTATAAAGAATTTGAGCAATATTATTTATTCATACTATAAAGAGTTTGATCAATATTATTTATTCAAACTATAAAGAGTTTGATCAATATTATTTATTCATTCTATAAAGAATTTGATCAATATTATTTATTCATACTATAAAGAATTTGATCAATATTATTTATTCATATTATAAAGAATTTGATACATATTATTTATTCATACTATAAAGAGTTTGATCAATATTATTTATTCATACTATAAAGAATTTGATCAATATTATTTATTCATACTATAAAGTATTTGATCAATATTATTTATTCATACTATAAAGAATTTGATCAATATTATTTATTCATACTATAAAGAATTTGATCAATATTATTTATTCATATTATAAAGAATTTGATCAATATTATTTATTCATATTATAATGAATTTGATCAATAATATTTATTCATACTATAAAGAATTTGATCAATATTATTTATTCATATTATAATGAATTTGATCAATATTATTTATTCATATTATAAAGAGTTTGATCAATATTATTTATTCATACTATAAAGAATTTGATCAATATTATTTATTCATACTATAAAGAATTTGATCAATATCATTTATTTATATTATAATGAATTTGATCAATATAATTTATTCATACTATAAAGAGTTTGATCAATTTTATTTATCTATACTATAAAGAGTTTGATCAATATTATTAATTCATATGATAAAGAAAAAGTTTGATCAATATTATTAATTCATACTATAAAGAGTTTTATCAATATTATTTATTCATACTATAAAGAGTTTGATCAATATTATTTATTCATATTATAAAGAATTTTAGAAATATTATTTATTCATACTATAAAGAATTTAATCAATATTATTTATTCATACAATAAAAAGTTTGATCAATATTATTTATTCATTCTATAAAGAATTTGAGCAATATTATTTATTCATACTATAAAGAGTTTGATCAATATTATTTATTCATATTATAAAGAATTTGATCAATATTATTTATTCATACTATAAAGAGTTTGATCAATATTATTGATTCATACTATAAAGAATTTGATCAATATTATTAATTCATACTATAAAAAGTTTGATCAATATTATTTATTCATTCTATAAAGAATTTGAGCAATATTATTTATTCATACTATAAAGAGTTTGATCAATATTATTTATTCATATTATAAAGAATTTGATCAATATTATTTATTCATACTATAAAGAATTTGATCAATATTATTTATTCATATTATAAAGAGTTTGATCAATATTATTTAATCATTCTATAAAGAATTTGAGCAATATTATTTATTCATACTATAAAGAGTTTGATCAATATTATTTATTCATACTATAAAGAGTTTGATCAATATTATTTATTCATATTATAAAGAGTTTGATCAATATTATTTATTCATACTATAAAGAGTTTGATCAATATTATTGATTCATACTATAAAGAGTTTGATCAATATTATTTATTCATACTATAAAGAGTTTGATCAATATTATTTATTCATATTATAAAGAGTTTGATCAATATTATTTATTCATACTATAAAGAGTTTGATCAATATTATTGATTCATACTATAAAGAGTTTGATCAATATTATTTATTCATACTATAAAGAGTTTGATCAATATTATTTATTCATATTATAAAGAGTTTGATCAATATTATTTATTCATACTATAAAGAGTTTGATCAATATTATTTATTCATATTATAAAGAGTTTGATCAATATCATTGATTCATACTATAAAAAGTTTGATCAATATTATTTATTCATACAATAAAGAGTTTGATCAATATTATTTATTCATATTATAAAGAGTTTGATCAATATTATTTATTCATACTATAAAGAGTTTGATCAATATTATTGATTCATACTATAAAGAGTTTGATCAATATTATTTATTCATATTATAAAGAAAAAGTTTGATCAATATTATTTATTCATACTATAAAGAGTTTGATCAATATTATTTATTCATACTATAAAGAGTTTGATCAATATTATTGATTCATACTATAAAGAGTTTGATCAATATTATTTATTCATATTATAAAGAGTTTGATCAATATTTTTTATTCATATTATAAAGAGTTTGATCAATATTATTTATTCATATTATAAAGAGTTTGATCAATATTATTGATTCATACTATAAAGAATTTGATCAATATGATTGATTCATATTATAAAGAGTTTGATCAATATTATTTATTCATACTATAAAGAATTTGATCAATATTATTTATTCATACTATAAAGAGTTTGATCAATATTATTTATTCATATTATAAAGAGTTTGATCAATATTATTTATTCATATTATAAAGAGTTTGATCAATATTATTGATTCATATTATAAATAGTTTGATCAATATTATTTATTCATACTATAAAGAATTTGATCAATATTATTGATTCATATTATAAAGAGTTTGATCAATATTATTTATTCATACTATAAAGAATTTGATCAATATTATTTATTCATATTATAAAGAGTTTGATCAATATTATTTATTCATATTATAAAGAATTTGATCAATATTATTTATTCATACTATAAAGAGTTTGATCAATATTATTTATTCATACTATAAAGAGTTTGATCAATATTATTTATTCATATTATAAAGAGTTTGATCAATATTATTAATTCATACTATAAAGAATTTGATCAATATTATTTATTCATACTATAAAGAGTTTGATCAATATTATTTATTCATACTATAAAGAGTTTGATCAATATTATTTACTCATACTATAAAGAATTTGATCAATATTATTTATTCATATTATAAAGAGTTTGATCAATATTATTTATTCATACTATAAAGAGTTGATCCATATTATTTATTAATACTATAAAGAATTTGATCAATATTATTTATTCTTATTATAAAGAATTTGATCAAAATTATTTATAGATACTATAAAGAGTTTGATCAATATTATTTATTCATATTATAAAGAAAAAGTTTGATCAATATTATTTATTCATATTATAAAGAGTTTGATCAATATTATTGATTCATACTATAAAGAGTTTGTTCAATATTATTTATTCATACTATAAAGAGTTTGATCAATATTATTGATTCATACTATAAAGAATTTGATCAATATTATTTATTCATATTATAAAGAATTTGATCAATATTATTTATTCATACTATAAAGAGTTTGATCAATATTATTTATTCATACTATAAAGAGTTTGATCAATATTATTTATTCATACTATAAAACATTTGATCAATATTATTTATTCATATTATAAAGAATTTGATAAATATTATTTATTCATATTATAAAGATTTTGATCAATATTATTTATTCATATTATAATGAATTTGATCATTATTATTTATTCATATTATAAAGAATTTGATCAATATTATTTATTCATATTATAAAGAGTTTGATCAATATTATGTATTCATATTATAAAGAGTTTTATCAATATTATTTATTCATATTATAAAGAATTTGATCAATATTATTTATTCATATTATAAAGAGTTTGATCAATATTATTTATTCATACTATAAAGAATTTGATCAGTATTATTTATTCATACTATAAAGAATTTGATCAATATTATTAATTCATACTATAAAGAATTTGATCAATATTATTTATTCATATTATAAAGAGTTTGATTAATATTATTTGTTCATACTATAAAGAATTTGATCAATATTATTTATTAATACTATAAAGAATTTGAGCGATATTATTTATTCATACTATAAAGAATTTGATCAATATTATTTATTCATATTATAAAGAGTTTGATCAATATTATTTATTCATACTATAAAGAATTTGATCGGTATTATTTATTCATATTATAAAGAATTTGATCAATATTATTTAATCATTCTATAAAGAGTTTGATCAATATTATTTATTCATACTATAAAGAATTTGATCAATATTATTTATTCATATTATAAAGAATTTGATCAATATTATTTATTCATACTATAAAGAGTTTGATCAAAATTATTTATTAATACTATAAAGAATTTGATCAATATTATTTATTCATACTATAAAGAATTTGATCAATATTATTTATTCATACTATAATGAATTTGATCAATATTATTTATTCATACTATAAAGAGTTTGATCAATATTATTTATCCATACTATAAAGAGTTTGATCAATATTATTAATTCATATGATAAAGAAAAAGTTTGATCAATATTATTAATTCATACTATAAAGAGTTTGATCAATATTAATTATTCATACTATAAAGAGTTTGATCAATATTATTGATTCATACTATAAAGAGTTGGATCAATATTATTTATTCATATTATAAAGAATTTGAGCAATATTATTTATTCATACTATAAAGAATTTGATCAATATTATTTATTCATACTATAAAAAGTTCGATCAATATTATTTATTCATGCTATAAAGAATTTGATCAATATTATTTATTCATACTATAAAGAATTTGAGCAATATTATTTATTCATACTATAAAGAGTTTGATCAATATAATTTATTCATACTATAAAGAATTTGATCAATATTATTTATTCATTCTATAAAGAATTTGATCAATATTATTTATTCATACTATAAAGAATTTGATCAATATTATTTATTCATACTATAAAGAGTTTGATCAAAATTATTTATTCATACTATAAAGAATTTGAGCAATATTATTTATTCATATTATAAAGAATTTAATACATATTATTAAATCATTCTATAAAGAATTTGAGCAATATTATTTATTCATACTATAAAGAGTTTGATCAATATTATTTATTCAAACTATAAAGAGTTTGATCAATATTATTTATTCATTCTATAAAGAATTTGATCAATATTATTTATTCATACTATAAAGAATTTGATCAATATTATTTATTCATATTATAAAGAATTTGATCAATATTATTTATTCATACTATAAAGAGTTCGATCAATATTATTTATTCATACTATAAAGAATTTGATCAATATTGTTTATTCATACTATAAAGAATTTGATCAATATTATTTATTCATACTATAAAGAATTTGATCAATATTATTTATTCATACTATAAAGAATTTGATCAATATTATTTATTCATATTATAAAGAGTTTGATCAATATTATTTATTCATATTATAATGAATTTGATCAATAATATTTATTCATACTATAAAGAATTTGATCAATATTATTTATTCATATTATAATGAATTTGATCAATATTATTTATTCATATTATAAAGAGTTTGATCAATATTATTTATTCATACTATAAAGAATTTGATCAATATTATTTATTCATATTATAATGAATTTGATCAATATTATTTATTCATATTATAAAGAGTTTGATCAATATTATTTATTCATACTATAAAGAATTTGATCAATATTATTTATTCATACTATAAAGAATTTGATCAATATTATTTATCCATACTATAAAGAGTTTGATCAATATTATTGATTCATACTATAAAGAGTTTTATCAATATTATTTATTCCTACTATAAAGAGTTTGATCAATATTATTTATTCATATTATAAAGAATTTTAGAAATATTATTTATTCATACTATAAAGAATTTGATCAATATTATTTATTCATACTATAAAAAGTTTGATCAATATTATTTATTCATTCTATAAAGAATTTGAGCAATATTATTTATTCATACTATAAAGAGTTTGATCAATATTATTTATTCATATTATAAAGAATTTGATCAATATTATTTATTCATACTATAAAGAGTTTGATCAATATTATTGATTCATACTATAAAGAATTTGATCAATATAATTTATTCATACTATAAAAAGTTTGATCAATATTATTTATTCATTCTATAAAGAATTTGAGCAATATTATTTATTCATACTATAAAGAGTTTGATCAATATTATTTATTCATATTATAAAGAATTTGATCAATATTATTTATTCATACTATAAAGAATTTGATCAATATTATTTATTCATACTATAAAGAGTTTGATCAATATTATTGATTCATACTATAAAGAGTTTGATCAATATTGTTTAATCATTCTATAAAGAATTTGAGCAATATTATTTATTCATACTATAAAGAGTTTGATCAATATTATTTATTCATACTATAAAGAGTTTGATCAATATTATTTATTCATATT
This sequence comes from Euprymna scolopes, assembly GCF_053919585.1. Classification (NCBI taxonomy): domain Eukaryota; kingdom Metazoa; phylum Mollusca; class Cephalopoda; order Sepiida; family Sepiolidae; genus Euprymna; species Euprymna scolopes. Next base: position 5,898,041 of record NC_136482.1, on the reverse strand, counting down.
ATAAAGAGTTTGATCAATATTATTTATTCATACTATAAAGAATTTGATCAATATTATTGATTCATACTATAAAGAGTTTGATCAATATTATTTATTCATACTATAAAGAGTTTGATCAATATTATTTATTCATATTATAAAGAGTTTGATCAATATTATTTATTCATACTATAAAGAGTTTGATCAATATTATTGATTCATACTATAAAGAGTTTGATCAATATTATTTATTCATACTATAAAGAGTTTGATCAATATTATTTATTCATATTATAAAGAGTTTGATCAATATTATTTATTCATACTATAAAGAGTTTGATCAATATTATTTATTCATATTATAAAGAGTTTGATCAATATTATTGATTCATACTATAAAAAGTTTGATCAATATTATTTATTCATACAATAAAGAGTTGGATCAATATTATTTATTCATATTATAAAGAGTTTGATCAATATTATTTATTCATATTATAAAGAGTTTGATCAATATTATTGATACATACTATAAAGAATTTGATCAATATGATTGATTCATATAATAAAGAGTTTGATCAATATTATTTATTCATACTATAAAGAATTTGATCAATATTATTTATTCATACTATAAAGAGTTTGATCAATATTATTTATTCATATTATAAAGAGTTTGATCAATATTATTGATTCATATTATAAAGAGTTTGATCAATATTATTTATTCATACTATAAAGAATTTGATCAATATTATTGATTCATATTATAAAGAGTTTGATCAATATTATTTATTCATACTATAAAGAATTTGATCAATATTATTTATTCATATTATAAAGAGTTTGATCAATATTATTTATTCATATTATAAAGAATTTGATCAATATTATTTATTCATACTATAAAGAGTTTGATCAATATTATTTATTCATACTATAAAGAGTTTGATCAATATTATTTATTCATATTATAAAGAGTTTGATCAATATTATTAATTCATTCTATAAAGAATTTGATCAATATTATTTATTCATACTATAAAGAGTTTGATCAATATTATTTATTCATACTATAAAGAGTTTGATCAATATTATTTACTCATACTATAAAGAATTTGATCAATATTATTTATTCATATTATAAAGAGTTTGATCAATATTATTTATTCATACTATAAAGAGTTGATCTATATTATTTATTAATACTATAAAGAATTTGATCAATATTATTTATTCTTATTATAAAGAATTTGATCAAAATTATTTATAGATACTATAAAGAGTTTGATCAATATTATTTATTCATATTATAAAGAAAAAGTTTGATCAATATTATTTATTCATATTATAAAGAGTTTGATCAATATTATTGATTCATACTATAAAGAGTTTGTTCAATATTATTTATTCATACTACAAAGAGTTTGATCAATATTATTTATTCATACTATAAAGAATTTGATCAATATTATTTATTCATATTATAAAGAATTTGATCAATATTATTTATTCACACTATAAAGAGTTTGATCAATATTATTTATTCATACTATAAAGAGTTTGATCAATATTATTTATTCATACTATAAAACATTTGATCAATATTATTTATTCATATTATAAAGAATTTGATCAATATTATTTATTCATACTATAAAGAATTTGATCAATATTATTTATTCATATTATAAAGAATTATATCATTATTATTTATTCATATTATAAAGATTTTGATCAATATTATTTATTCATATTATAATGAATTTGATCATTATTATTTATTCATATTATAAAGAATTTGATCAATATTATTTATTCATATTATAAAGAGTTTGATCAATATTATTTATTCATATTATAAAGAATTTGATCTATATTATTTATTCATATTATAAAGAGTTTGATCAATATTATTATTTGTTCATATTATAAAGAATTTGATCAGTATTATTTATTCATACTATAAAGAATTTGATCAATATTATTTATTCATACTATAAAGAATTTGATCAATATTATTTATTCATATTATAAAGAGTTTGATCAATATTATTTATTCATACTATAAAGAATTTGATCAGTATTATTTATTCATACTATAAAGAATTTGATCAATATTATTAATTCATACTATAAAGAATTTGATCAATATTATTTATTCATATTATAAAGAGGTTGATTAATATTATTTGTTCATACTATAAAGAATTTGATCAATATTATTTATTCATACTATAAAGAATTTGAGCAATATTATTTATTCATACTATAAAGAATTTGATCAATATTATTCATTCATATTATAAAGAGTTTGATCAATATTATTTATTCATACTATAAAGAATTTGATCCGTATTATTTATTCATATTATAAAGAATTTGATCAATATTATTTAATCATTCTATAAAGAGTTTGATCAATATTATTTATTCATACTATAAAGAGTTTGATCAATATTATTTATTCATATTATAAAGAATGTGATCAATATTATTTATTCATACTATAAAGAGTTTGATCAATATTATTTATTCATACTATAAAGAATTTGATCAATATTATTTATTCATTCTATAAAGAATTTGATCAATATTATTTATTCATACTATAAAGAATTTGATCAATATTATTTATTCATATTATAAAGAATTTGATCATTATTATTTATTCATACTATAAAGAGTTTGATCAATGTTATTTATTCATACTATAAAGAATTTGATCAATATTATTTATTCATTCTATAAAGAATTTGATCAATATTATTTATTCATACTATAAAGAATTTGATCAATATTATTTATTCATATTATAAAGAATTTGATCAATATTATTTATTCATACTATAAAGAATTTGATCAATATTATTTATTCATATTATAAAGAGTTTGATCAATATTATTTATTCATACTATAAAGAGTTTGATCAATATTATTTATTCATATTATAAAGAATTTGATCAAAATTATTTTTTCATACTATAAAGAGTTTGATCAATATTATTTATTCATATTATAAAGAAAAAGTTTGATCAATAATGTTTAATTATACTATAAAGAGTTTGATCAATATTATTGATTCATACTATAAAGAATTTGATCAATATTATTTATTCATATTATAAAGAGTTTGATCAATATTATTTATTGGCTGAGTTGGATAACTTTTCACGCCTATATGATATTAATTTAAGAAATATATGTTCTTTTTGTGAATTCAGGTTGGATCCATGTGTTTTAATTTGGCAGTAAATAATTACAAAATTTAAAAACATGTTTAGAAGTTTCTTTCCCGAGAAAATTAAGCTGATAATAATAAGCCTTAAGTATAGGGTCTCATTAGTTTCAAACTTTTACTTAAGGGGTTGCGAGTGTGAAAAGGTTGAGAATCCCTGTATTATAGGATCTACCCGTTAAATATCTTTATGTTTTGATTCTATTAAAACAAATACCACGCCTTAAGAATGTATTTGAAATTGTCATCTGACGATAAGTACTTCATCTCAAGAGACACGAATTCTTTTTGAGTTATTGAAGGTTGCAATTGCGCTCTAGAAACTCTTGTAGCCAATTGACAAATCGACCATGTGATTAATCGAATGGATTTATACGTATTCATATTAATGAAATAAGACGGAATGTTTTGTCCGTCCTAAAGTGACCAGTTTATGCGCGGTAAATATTATATTACAAGTTGTCCCGTAAAAGCTGAGATACCCAGCCTTCCCGCCACAGATAGTAGTTTAGGCTGATATTGAACATTTCCAAATGTCAAATATGCCCTTGTGAAGAAATTTGGGTATTTGTACTGAAACTAAAAAATAGATATCCAATTTAGAGTTCGAGCAATTGATTTTAACGCTGTAGTCGCGGTCGTGATAAAATCATTACCAAATACACTTCCGTATTTTGTTAATTCTTTTCAGAGAAATTTTAATGTAAAAGACCCAAATATTTGGAAGCCAAACTATTCAATATATAAATATATATGAAATGCGACGGTTTGAAACATCACCAATCTACATGTAGTGTATTTAATGGTAAAAAGAACTCGAGAAACTGTACTTTTGTTAATGTTTTGACGAAGAGGTCGTGATCGCCGTCGATGATGAAGATTCATATAGTGATTAGCGCGTTTGAAACCTTGTATAAGAAAGCAAGTAAACGGGTTATTTACCGTTCGTTTAATGATTTTCTCTCTCTTATAATTTTCGATCTTACATGCTTGAAATGACCTGTGCATTAAATGAACTTGACATCGGGGGTAATAACATGTCTGTTAGTGACGCCATATTTTAATGTTAGTAAGCGTTCGTTTATAAAGCGAAGAACTGTGTTCCAGAATATGGTTGGTTGGTTTGTTTTATGCCATATCAACCCTTTTCAGGTCATTAATGCTAAAATCCATTGATTTTGAAGTAAAATATTTTAATAGGATATATTTGTTTTTTCAGTTTTTATTTAACCTATAGTTGGGACCCTAACAGGTACTACCATTCCGGGTCAGTCAACCTGGAAGCAATAGCAATTAAGGAGTGGCTCCACACTCTCCAAAGCCTGTAAGCTGGGGGTTCACCATCGGATATAGTTTAAGGTCATATCCAGGACCTCCAGAATATGAGAATTTTCAGAGCTCAACCAAGCAGAATGGACGGACTTTGGTGTGGGAGGCTTTATTAGTTATGAATCGGAAATTAGAATATTATGTTAGGTCTATGTATCTATTAGCCAGTTACAGTCTGTGTAATCACAGAATCTGTAGAACATGTAGAATTCATCATCAGTGACAACCAGTAGCAGTGATAGTACTAAATATTTAGAGTGAAAAATAGAGACTCCTTCCTCTAGAGATATTTCGATTGTGATGGTGTTGCTTGTAGGATTCAATGTAGCATTTTATTATCACGACTGAATGTGTCTGAAATGGTGTTCGAAAGCTACATAAGGTAGTGGCTAGTAGCCTAGATGTATTGAATTTGTATGTGGCATCTGTTGTTGAAAACCTATGATACTTTGGCCCGGAGGGGAATTTCTGAGGTCATTTTATTATATAGGAGATAAAATAGTTATTTTGCCCCAATTACTGTAAAAATACATGTTAAATATATGTTCTCAAACGTAAAAACACAATCGTGTGTGGGTGATCTATAGATTTTAGGTTTACTGGAAGTTGAAATCAATAATTAGTTATTATTTTATTATTAATGCCAGCAGTAGAACTTATAAAACAAAACAAAACAAACAAAATCAAAAAAGATAAATAGGCACATTTTTTTCGATTCCGATTCTAATTCCGATGCCCCAAAGTCCCAATATTTTTCGATTCCGATTAATCGTCCCAACACTAATTAGTACCCAGTTTACACAATTTTCAAAAGCGCAAAACATGCGAAGATATTTACCTTTGTACAAAAGTGTTTCAAAGATGATTCTTATGATACCATCTTAAAACTAAATATATATATAAAAATAAAATAACTTATCCGCGAATGTGTGAGATTCCAAACGAGATTCCAAACGAGATTTCAAACGAGACCTTTACTCTTTCTTGAGCTTCACTCACCCAGTTTCATCAAAGCTCAATTCTAGTCGGAGTTAGACGAAAGTCACAGCTAGTCAACTTATTTTGACCCTTTTTTTTTTAATGTTCTCAGATATACTTCCCCGTTAATATCCAAGTAAGCCGTATATAGGATGCTTATTTAGTTTAATCAAGACATTGAAAAATAGAAAGCGAAGAACTGCGTTCCAGAATATGGTTGGTTGGTTTGTTTTATGATATACTTCCCCGTTAATATCCAAGTAATAATATTTATTAATTAATATAGTTTAATCAAGACATTAAAAAATATATTGTTATGTACTCGTTATGGAATTAAATTCTCATAAAAAATTCACTTAATTTGATCGAATAGATCTTTTTTACAAAGTAAAAAAATTGTTTGTCCTTGAAATTCATATTTATTTCGATGTTGTTTTAGGACTATTCGTCTTATAACTTGTTTTCGTCTGTGATTTTATACTTATATGTATTATATACTCGTTGAGTTCGTATTCCGAGAGGAATATATATCATTTTTGTGTATATCTCTTTCTTTGTAATATATATATATATATATATATATATATATATATATATATATATATATATATATATATATATATATTAAATCTATCCATTTTAAACATGATCCCATAGATATATTTATTTTAATCGTTAATCTATCATGATTTTTTAGTTTAAACATGGGTAGGTTAATGAGATAGAAATAGATATATATGTAGGGGACTAGGATATATAAATACCCCAATCCCGTTACAAAAGAATAATGAAACGCATGGGAATTGAAGGAAACAAAGACTCAAGTAATTGATAAGATAAACGTCGTTTATTTGCTGTTGAAAGAAATGAACATTTTCGTTATAACATGTCCGCGCGTATGTAACCAATGTCCGTTGCAGGACTGGTGTTGTACAAGAAGAGGAAATGTGTTTTCATCTCAAGTTTGGGTCACTATTGTTTGTTCGCGCGTGGGAATTGAAGTGAGTGTTGTAGTGGAAATGAGAACCCAGCGTGTAGGCAAGGAAGAGGATATTAGAGTTGTCATCAGTTAGTAGTCAGCTACGGGAAGGTGTCCTTAGTGGCCAGTAGTCGATGGAGAGAGAAAGAGGGAGAATGTATACATACAGTCATTAGCTCGTGCCCCCATACATAGTAGGAAGTGGGCGTGAGGTGCGCGTGCGCGCGCGCCGAAACGGCGGCGGCTTGTTAGCCCAACCTCTCTCGTTGAGAGTTGGTCCTAAAGAGAGGATTAGAAACAACTTGTCTTCATGTTTTATACTCGCTTCTGGAGTGTCTTTTGCGCATGTGTATTTCCTTAGAAAGCGGAAGTGACGTCGTCCATGTGTGTGTTCGTGTTCGCATGTGTGAGTCATGTGTATACGTAAGCGTGTGTGTATATATACGTGAATGTGAGTGTATGTACGCGAACGTGAATATGTGTACATGTGTGGACGTGGGCGCGTATGTTTGTGTGCGCGTATGTATATGACAGCTTGAAATATGAATGTGTGTTTTGTGTGAAACTTGAAAAAGGCTCGTACATATACTCTTAGCCAGAATATAAATTATGCATAGTACTTTTACTTCGAGTTGCCTTATTTTCTCCTTTTTTATGTTGATATATATATATATATATATATATATATATATATATATATATATATATAGATAAATTTTTAATATCTCATTGAAATTCTTAACTACTTAGTTCAATCATTAATTAATCATTTCATTTTATTTTAAACGTTAGTCACTTGTTTTAAATGTAATTAGCCTTATTAGTTAAACGATTTATATCTTCGTAGTCGAGGAATATAAATAAAATAATGAATTATTCTGATATAAAACGTAACTTTCTAAACTATGTAATCATAAATAACCATCTCATTGATATTTTATTTACTACTTATTCAATCATTAATCTATCATCTCATAATTTTATTTAGTTTTAAACGTTTAATCACCTGTTTTAAATGTAATGTTATGTTTTAAACGTATATTATCTATTTTAAAAATAACTAGTATAATGAATAAAGATTGGATTATTAATCTTAACTGATGAATGTATATAATGTACAGAATAGAAATGAATATGGTTAAAAAAAAGCATAACTCTAAAATTATATACCACATCAATTTGTATAATGTGATAACCTATCTTATCTGGTTACCCCTGTCTTAACCTTGGAAATTATATAATCCCATTTATTGGTTTTAATTATAAAAAGAGGTTATGTTTTTGACGGATACTCTCGTGGATATTCTTGGTCTGTTGAGGTGATTTTCCTTGGCAGGGTGGTCACTGAAACATGTTTGCATATGTGTAGCCATTATTTATCACATCCAACATATATATATATATATATATAGTTTTTGTTGCTGATTTTTTAAACGATATTAAGGTTAACGTCTCCACCCTGGAGATCCGGTGTTTTTTTTTTTTTTTTAGAAAGTTGCCCATTTTTTATTTGGACGTATTATTTATTTATTATTTTTTAAAAATAGTAATCTACGTACACGTGTATTTCGGGGCCCTACCCCTCTTCAGCGTAGCTTGACTGTTGTTAGGATTCGAACCCCGGACCTTATGTATTTCAGTCGAGCGTCTTAACCCATTACGCTATGGTGCTATAGACAATTTACTCCCTAGTTTTTATCGTTTATCTATTTATGTAGTCTTTGTTGTCGATTTTTTAAACGATATTAAGGTTAACGTCTCCACTTTGGAAATCCGGTATTTTTTTAGAAAGTCGCCCATTTTTTATTTGGACACATTATTTATTTAGTTATTTATTATTTTTTAACAAAAGTAATCTATGTACACGCGTGTTTCGGGGCCCTACCCCACTTCAGTGTAGCTTGTCTAAGGAAAATTTCATCGTCTTTTGATTCTGTGAAAAATGTAACCTTTATTGAAACTAATTTGATTGTTCTGTTAACATATCGATATCTATAACACAAATATTGGCATCTATACTTAGGAGAGGTACTAGAATGACAATCGCTGCTAACATTAAACATTTTTTTTACATGGAGATCACCACTTATCAAGGCCCGGAGGCCACTCAGGGATAAGGGTTATTGCGTGTACAGAAATCAATGAGATAATATTGTAGTAATCATTAGTATTGGGGATTTGATAGAGTGTCTTACTTAAGGGGGCGGTTTGTCAGGAATTTGTTTATGTTGGACTTGAAGACATCCAAAAACATCAAAAATAAAATTATATAATTTAGAAAAGATTAAATTAAATACATTGAAAAATAACCTAGCCATCCAAATAAGGCTGCTATAGAATTCTAAAGATGTTGAAAATAGTTTTTATAGATTACCCACAACGTGATCTGTAACATTACTGTTTAACTTTGAATTGTAACATTACTTGTAACATTACTTTATGACAGTGCATTATAACGTTACTTTATAACGCTGCAGATAATTGGATAATATTGTAAATTCGTTGCCTTCTAACGTTACAAAAAGTGAATTACTTTATAACGCTGCATTGTAACGTTACTTTAACGTTACTTTATAACGCTGCATTGCAACGTTACTTTATAACATTGCAATGTAACATTACTTTATAACATTGCATTGCAACGTTACTTTAATGTTATATTATACGTGGAATTATAAAGTTACTTTGTAACGTTGCATTTTAACGTTAATTTATAAGTTGCATTGTAAAGTTACTTTGTAATGCTTCAGATACATTGATAATATTGAAAATTCGTTGCCTTCTAACGTTACAAAAGTGAACGTATAAGAATGCAGATATATATCATTGTAACGTTGATAAAACTTTGTGTCATAATATTACAAATATGTTGCCTTGTAACGCTAAAAACATATTGCCACGTAATGTTTAAAATGTGTTACAGTGTAACGTTTTAAAAGTATGGCGTCGTAACGTTGTAAATAAGTTACCCTGTAACGTTTCAAAATTTTTCCTTGTAATCTTGCAATAATACGTTATCTTGGTACATAGGAAGTAAAGCGCTTTATAGCGTTTAAAATATGTATCCTTGTAACGATGCAAATACACTACCTTACACTGTTACAAATCGTTTCCTTATAAAATTACAAAAATATTTTTAGATGACATGAACATAAAAAATAAAATAAAAACTCTGATAAAGGTGTGAAGAGGCATGGTAATAAGAGACCACGGTTGGCGTGTGCCGCAGTAGTGAAACAGTAGCACTCTAACGTGAAACCCTTCTAATACAAAACATAATACAAGGATGCTAATTAAGGCGCTGTCTAGAGTTCGAGGTGGCAGAATAAAAAGACGGATTTTTGTGAGATAGGAGTCTTTCGTTTTTGGTCGTTGTCTTCTTTGAGTATTTTTGCTGTGAAGATAAAGAAAAAGGGTAAAAGTGCGCTGGTTGACCCCCTTTAAGAAGTTAGTTGTTGCCGAACGTGTTCTGTTTTTGGGTTACTTATTTAGAAATCTATTATTTAACATGGGAAAGGGGAAGGTGTTTTGTATCGATGTTGTACTTTAATCTAACGATTTAATCCCAAATTCTTCAAGGTATGACTTCTGGTGGTTAACCAGAGCACTTGTAACAGAAAAAGTAACAGAAAAGAAATGGAAAAGAAAAAGAAGGAAAAGAAAAAAAAAGGAAAAGAATAAAAGGAAAAGAATAAAAGGAAAAGAAAAAAAGGAAAAGAATAAAAGGAAAAGAATAAAAGGAAAAGAAAAAGGAAAAGAAAAAGAAGGAAAAGAATAAAAGGAAAAGAAAAAAAGGAAAAGAAAAAAAGGAAAAGAATGAAAGGAAAAGAATAAAAGGAAAAGAAAAAAAGGAAAAGAAAAAAAGGAAAAGAAAAAAAGGAAAAGAATAAAAGGAAAAGAAAAAGAAGGAAAAGAATAAAAGGAAAAGAAAAAGGAAAAGAAAAAGAAGGAAAAGAAAAAGAAGGAAAAGGAAAAGAATGAAAATAAATGGAAAAGAAATGGAAAAGAAAAAGAAGGAAAATAAACCAAGGAAAAGAAAAGGGAAAAGAAAAAGAAGGAAAAGAAAAAAAGGAATAAAAGGAAAAGAAAAAGGAAAAGAAAAAGAAGGAAAAGAAATGGAAAAGAAAAAGGAAAAGAAAAAGAAGGAAAAGAAAAATAAGGAAAAAAAGAGTGTTACTGCTGGTTTGGCGAATAAGCAAACGAGTCGTGGAAAAGGAAAATACTTTTGTTCCGGCGAAGTACAACGAGAAACAATCTATTGATGTGGCGAATCAAGAAATACGAGTTAGTGAAAAGGAGTTCAGACTCCCTTTTTAGGAAAAGGCTGAACATATAGAGAAAATTAAAAATTAAAATTATTAACATATAGAAAGAAAATTAACTTAAATAAAAGAAGTCCATTTATTTCTAGAATCTCAGAATTGTGTCTGAAAAAAAAATCACAGTATTTGAAAATTGTGACAGGTGTTTCAGGGTAAATCTATAATTCCAAAGTTCATCCGAACAAATGATTTTTACATAAATAATAAAAATAATAAAATAGAATAAAATAATAAAATAAAATAAACTTTTGATATAGTTGAACAATAACTTCTTGACATTCGTGAAAGTAGTTTTTTTGTTTTATTTTTTACAAAGAAGTCACCACTTATCAAGGCCCAGAGGTTACTCGAGGATAAGGGTTAATAAGTGTACAGTGGTCAATGGGATAATATCGTAGTAATTGTTAGTAGTGGAAATTTGGTAAATTCGATTATTTAAGGGGAACGGCTCATCAAGAACTTGTTTACGTTGGACTTGAAGACGAACATATTATAGTCAGCCGGAAAGCAGGCAAATGGAGGAGAGTTCCACAGGTGTGCAGTTCTAAGAAAAAAAACTTTGTTTATGGAATCTACGTTTAGGTTTATGCACGGATAAAGAGTGGGGGAAATTATTGATAGTGTTTTCAGCTGGGCGAGTGTTTCACGTGAATATTTGACGAAGAGGGACCATAGATCGAAGCTCAGACAAGCACTCGCCATGTAAATAACGATAAAGCAGAGAAAGGGGTTTCAGGGAAGAGAAAAGGGTTTCAGGGAAGAGAAAAGGGTATCCCCCACTAGGCTACGAAGTCTATTTTGAACTCTGTCAAGGCAGGATAAGTCCTTTCTAGCAGCTCCTGTCCAGATGTAGCAACAGTACTCCATCCTTGGACATACTTAGCTCTTATATAAATAGAGAATTGCATCAGCAGTGAGATATCTACTGGATCGATAGAAGGATCCCACCATTTTCCCAGCGACAACAGATTTGATGTACGTGCTCCATTTTATATCAGGAGTAATGGTCAAGCCCAGGAGCTTGTCAAACCATGAGGCCTCCCCAAGACGAGAGCCATTCATTTCAATTGATGCCAGATGGGGATCAGAGTGTTGATGATGTAAAGACAAAAGCTTGGTTTTAAATGCATTAAAAGTAACCAGCCAACTGTTTCCCCATTGTACCACATGCTCAAGATCAGAAGAGAGATAATCAGAGAGAACTTGGTCATTTACGGTCTTTGATGTACTGCCACAGATGGTAGTGTCGTCAGCATAAATATCTACGAATGATGTAAGGATGTGATTTGGAAGATTATTACTATTAGGAAGAGAGTTGGGCCCATGATGGAACACCGAGGGACTCCAGCATTAATACTGTGAGCTTCTGATTTCTGCCCATCAGCCACTACTCTTATGAACCTATCAGACAGAAATGATTTAATACTTGGTTAAACTGGCTTCCACCGAATGGGGAAGTTTCATGGGAATATCAGTCGCTTGTAAATTGATTTATGCAAATTAACTCGATACATCTCATTTTTTCGAATGTTCATTGAAATAGCGACAAGTTTAAACAAAAACATTGAAACATGAGGATTGATTAATTGTATGATTTGGATTCTTTCTGTCAAACTCGGGAATCTGCACAAAGTCAGCAAGGATCCGTGGCGCAATGGTTAGATTACTTGGAAAATTCAGTGGTAAAAAAAGACATTCTTTTGAAGGTCGAAGGTTTAATCCTCAGCGTGAGCGACCGAAAAATACAATTGCGCATTACTTAGGACTTCTATCCAGTTATGGCTGACGGAACAAGATCATGCTACCTCTGTGGATTAAATAAAGGGTTCTGTTCAAAATTCTGTGCAGATTCCCGAGTTCGACAAGATAAACCTGAAGAAGGTTGGAGCTTACATGGGACGAAACATTGTAAAAATAACACTTAAGATGAGAACAGTAGTCCGAAGAATCCAAATAAAACGATTGAAACACCAATTTTTTTTTATTCCATCGGTAAGTGCCCTAAGAAAACATGAAAAAATTTGTTGTCAACAACACCCAGCATTTGTCAACAGAAAAGACCCAATTTTTCATGACAATGCCTGACTGCAAGTTGTTAAATTGACTCTGCAGAAGTTGAACGAATTGGGCTACGAAACTCTGTCTCATCCGCCATACTCTCCAGACGGTCACCTACCAACTACCACTTTTTCAAGAATCTTGACAACTTTCTAAAGTGTTCCTTGGTAATCATATAAAATAAAATGTATGAAGACTTTCAGCTAATCTATACTTATTTTATATATCTTTATTAACTTCACTGTTTTTTTTTTATTTCAACCATTTATTAATTACAAAAATTTGAAGAAATTTTAAAAAAATTAAGAAAACACTACAACAAACGAATAAATTAATTTAAAAACAATTTAACTTTTCAAACTCCTAGTAGTGGGTTTGTTAGTGCAGTGTTCACGCTTGGTAGTAACCCGAGTTTTCAATCTCAAAGTTAATGCGCTCTTTATGTCTAGCCACAATGATGAGTCATCCGTGGATGACTATATGATAATCAGTAGGGCTATGACAACAGCACATTCTTTTCATTGTCTTGACTCTCGAGTATATATCCGAGATAGTTAGACATAATTAATCACCCGAGAACCACATCACTCTACATAAAAAACATAAGATATCAATGGCTATATACCTGAGAATCAAAACAAGGAAAAGAATATGCTGTTGTCATCGCCCTACTAATCAGGTAGTTTTATGTTTTCCTTTTCCAAGCCCTGGGAACGATTTGGACATTGGTGACCGCTGCAAATAAATAGTTTGTTTATAATGTCATATTTTGATCCGAGGGGGTAATCTGTCAAGTCTCTACCGCCTCATAATAACGAACTAATCTGTTGAGAGACGAAAGTGATTCTATAAGAATACCGACTACGCACACACACTTTATATATGTGTACATGTTTATATATCTGTTCATACAGGTTTCATGTGTAAATAATTGACTGACCATTTTGAAAGACAACTGCTAGGTGTAAGTGACGGCAATGTGGCCTATATTTAATTTAGTTTATGTAAAGTGAGTAAAAAGAAGTGAAACCCTCCGTGAAAAAATCGGCACCATCGGTTTCAAATCCAAATAAAAGAAATATAATTGACTTTCTATGTTGAACTCTCTTCAGTCTCTTTTTATATTTGCCTCTCCGCAAAACAGCGTGTAAGCCACCTTTTCACAGGGTGACAGACGGTACCGATGTTTTCCTAATCTGTAATAAATATACAGATCAATAAATGTTACGTTCTTGTTTTTTTAATATTTCGAAGATTTAGTAGAGAACCAACAAACGACTAAGTGAAAAATAAATTTTAAAAATAAATAAATAAATATACAATAAATAATTGTTACCGTAGCCAATAAAAGTTACTTATTTACATATTTTTTGTGTTTTTAAGTTGTTTTTAATGCTCTTTATTTGATCTCAAAAATTCTGTTTTTACGAGCGGTTTTGAATCAAAACATGTTCTTGTTGAGAAGGAAGCCTTGTTTTGAAATTCGCGGTTTCCATGTTCCATGAAGTTTTTTGTGCACATCTCAGAAACTTGTGTGTTTTTTTTTCTGTGCAGTTTAACATTCCAAACATATTCTGTGTTTACCTTTTCCGGTTTTTTTTTTGGTGGGGGGGGGGATATTTAATTTTGGCACTTGTGCAGTGTAACATTTCCAAGCAAATTCTGTGTTTTATTTTAAGATTTCCGTTTTTTTTTTTTGGAGGGGGGGGTAGTGTAAAATCGGAGAGAAGGAAAAAAGAAAGCATTCATTACGAGTAAATAAGGAAAGATAGACGACAGGGGAAAGAAAAGAAAGAAAAAAAAGAAAAGAAAGAAAAGGACAAGAAGCTTCTAACCAGCATAAATCTGATCGCCTCTCCTATTCCACGTGTGGGAATGCGTAAATTCGAAAATTAAAATGAAAATATCTATTAACGCAAAAATATATAATAGAAAAAGATATCGGAGATTCTTACCTGGTATATTATCAGGAAACATTTCAATATGAAGAAAAAGTTGCCGCCAGCAGAAACGACAGATTTCAAATTTGATTTTCCCGCGAATCAGAAAAAAAAAATGTCCGATGAAGTGATCCTATAAGTTCGAATTATTTAGCACACGTAAAACATTTTTTTTTCTATCTTTGTCCGGTTTATTATTTATTTTTATGTTTTAAATCCAATACTTTTTCAATGTGGAAATCTCAGACTAATTTATCCAGTTGATCCAAAGGAAAATTCCAAACAAACATGGAGTTTCTTCTGAATTCCAACATCCTTTTCGTATTTGCAGATTCGGACATTTCTGCATAATTATTTTTTGGTAAAGTCGATTCAGGTTGTCTAAAACTGGAAATAAACATCTTTTTTTTTTTTTTTAGGAGAGATTAGGGGGTAGCTGTGTTAATAAAACTGCCGGATAAAATCCAGCGTGCCTGTGTGTGTTCCTGGCCTATACACAACTTTGATAAACATACATTGAATTTTTAATGTTTTTTTTTTGT
Organism: Euprymna scolopes; assembly: GCF_053919585.1. Classification (NCBI taxonomy): domain Eukaryota; kingdom Metazoa; phylum Mollusca; class Cephalopoda; order Sepiida; family Sepiolidae; genus Euprymna; species Euprymna scolopes. The sequence goes on along the minus strand of NC_136482.1, from coordinate 5,882,675 downwards.
TCAGTATTAATTGAATATTTATTGAAAACAAAAATAAAATAATGGAAAACCAAATCGAATAAAAATGTATATTAAACAAAAAAATCTCATTTAAAAAAAGTTGTGATATGACTATTTTAAATTATTTTTCTCCGAGCTCTCCACCTGAAATATACTTCCAAAAAAAAAAAAAAAATGAATTTTGTACTTCTAAAAGTCATTTAAAAATTTTTTTCTCATTGATTTGTATTTTTTCTTTCTTTTTTTTAATAACTAAGTTTTTTTGTTTTCCTTCCTAAAGTTAAAGCTTAACTTTAAAAGACCCAATGAGCGGTTCCAAAAATAACACGAATATTTATATTTTTAAAAAGGGAGCCAGAAGAATGGATCAGCATTATTTCTAATTACATCTTATAAAAACAATCTTTGAATAAAAAACGAGTAGATAGTAATTATTTTGAAATTACAAAAGGTTTTTCATAAATACTTAACATATACAACAAATACTGAATTAACGATTCACAAGTCATTTAGAAAATAATATAACTTTAAATTTGTCAAAAAAAGTTTTTTTTCTCCACTTTCTGGTTCATTTTTTTTTCTTTCAATAGCTTATCCGCGTTTATGGTTTCGTCTGCATCTTTTTTTTTCTCTGTTCATCCACCTCTTTGATTTCGAGGACTTAATAAAATAAAACTCCGCTTCGAAAATTCAGCACAAAGCTGAAGGCAGCGGCGGACAGAATAAGGAATCCCCTTGCACATTTATTATATCTAGTTCAGAAAGAAACACTAACATTCTAATTTTATTTCCTTTGTTGTTTTTCTCAGGTTTTTTTTCGTCTCCTTTCCTTTTCTTCTTTAAACTCGTGGACTTTCAAACACAATCCGATAAAAGTTTTACTGTAAAACAAAGTTTAAAAGAATCTGCTTAAACATGTAAAAAGGCAAACAAAAAATAAAGAATTTCCGTGAATCAACAACCTGGTTGGGAGTTTTTTTTTTTCACCCTTTAAGTATGTCTTGAATTCACAATAAAATCATTTACAGTGAAATGAGATATATCGTTTTATTTTCAATGATTTCTCTTTTGGAGTATGAAACATTAAAAAGGTTTTGTTTTTAAATGCCGTTATCGCAACCGCGGGTTAAAAAATGTATTTATATTATATTTATATATTTTATATGTTTTTTCTAACTTTCATTATCATTAGTTGAATAATCATCATTAGTTGAATAATCATGGAACTCACTTTTCGAAATCATAACTTTTTTTATTCAATTATAAACTAAAGCATCCAAATATAATAAGTTATTTCTGTTGTTCGCTTGTCTATCGCGCTGTAAGTTTGAAATAGCATTCCCGGTTGTTTGTCACGTAAAGATGATATTTTTTCTTGGTCTGTCACGTTTACGTTTGAAATAGCTTTTTTAGACGTGTCCAACCATCTCCATAAGAAATGATATCCTTTTATTGATCTGTCATGTTTAAGTTTCAAACAACATTCTTTTGGTCTGTCACGATACATGTACCGATTGAATGGACGTATCTTAAGATTATCAGATCTTCTGAACGTTTTTTAGAAGACAATTATTTTTAATAACCTTCAACACACCAACTTCTTGCAACAAACAGCTTGAACATTATTATAATCCGCGTTTCCTTTTTGTTGTGTTTTTTTATTATTCTGGTAGTCCCTTTCATTTGGCCGTCTGTCAATCGTCCTTCTTTCAGCTTAAGTGTGACCGTCTCTACATGGCTCTATTCGCAAAGCCACAAAGGACAAACATGCCTAGTCTATGCTCTAACACGCCCAACACCGGAGAAGAAGAAAGAAAGCAGAAACCCCCGGATTGTACTTTGTCCAATTAAAACCGGCTTGTCGTATATCTGCATACGAGTGTGTGTAAGTGGGGTGGAGAAGAAGACTCGAAATGGCCAGTGCGAACCCAAGTGACGACGGCTGAGGTGGAGAGGTGAGAGGTCACACCTGTATTTGTGTGGAAATGTTTGGTCGAGGCGCAAATGCAAGAGAAAGTATGAACGTCGTCGAGTCAAAACCTCAGGTGAGAGAATGTCACAAGGACAACGTGAGTCGCGAGGAGTCATTAGTTATTTTGACAAGTGTGTCTCTTCTGCAGTTTGCTTTATATTAAATCCAAAATTCGTCGAAGAACAGATTATATAAATTCTCCACTCTATAGTAAAGGCCAAGGCATATATATATATATATATATATATATATATATATATATATATATATATATATATATATATAAATTGTCCTCTAAAAAACGTTCAGAAGATCTGATATTCTTAAGATACGTCTATTCAATTGGTATATTTATCGTGACAGACCAAAAGAATGCTGTTTGAAACTTAAACATGACAGACAAATAAAAGGATATCGTTTTTATAGAGATGGTTGGACACGTCTACAAAAGCAAACAGGCAGTTTGAGCACTGTACAAGTGGCGGACGGATGTATGTTTAAATAGACATTCGGAGAGACGGCTTGCGGGCATCGCTTCTGTGGTCGAGTGGTAGAACTCCCGACTCTCAACACGACGGTTCTAGGTTCGATCCTTGGCTTGGGAGAGGTGTTAGTTTAGCGGCACTGATGAGTTGTGAGGCAACGAAACAGGACTGTATGTGGATGGCTACAAATATATACATAATAAATTCATATATATATATATAAATTAATAATTATTACGTTCATAAAAGACTTACTTTTATGCACGTAATAATTATTAATAAATAATATTTTAATAATTATTAATAAATAATATTTTTAAAAATTAAAAAAATAAATAAATAAAATAAAATCAAAATGAAATACGTCCTGAAAAATGTGGGCGGAAAAAATGTAAACAAAGGGTGTATATATTAGTCCTCGCGCGAAAGAGCAGAACAAAAAATGTTTTAAATACTACTAATAATAGAATAACAGGACTACTATTGACCGTAACCAGTTATACAGTCCTTTTGAAATTTTCATCTCTATTTTTCTCGTTATGTACTGAATATTTGTTAATGAAACCTATATGAAATATGTTCCTTATTAAATTTGAAAGATTTTCTATTCTGAAAGAAGTTTAAAAAATTTAATCTAAAAAAGTTATTTTAAAGTTTCTGTTAAAAAAATTCAGATTTTCTCATTATTCAGACCTGTATTACAAAGAGGGGGTTACAAAAATGAGTTGTGGTATGAAGAAAAATACAAACTGAAACAGAGAGAATATTCAGACCTGTAATAATACAAAGAGGGAGTTGCAAAAATGAGTTGTGGTGTGAGATAGAAATAGAGAGAAGGAGAGTTTTAAAATACAATCTTAAAAAGATAGAGAGATAGAGATAGAGAGAAGGAGAGTTTTAAAATATAATCTTAAAAAGATAAGATACAAGTTAGAAAAGCATTTCATCCAAGGCATGAACATTGTTAAATAAAATGTTTTTACTATAGGCTTTAAAAATAAATTTAACAAAGTTAGGTATAAAAATTTAATTTAAATTGAATCAAAAAATTACCTTGAATTTATTTTATGTAATGTACATTTTGGTGCACTTTAAAAACATTATCTTTCACCTAGCAATTAATGATAAAGATATAGGCTCATAAGAGAAGTGGTCGATGGACAAAAATCAGAGGCCTGCAGTATTAATGCTGGAGTCTCTCAGGGGTCAATCCTGGGCCCAACTCTCTTCCTGATCTACATCAATGACCTCCCTAAACACATACTTAAATCATTCGTTGACATCTATGCTGATGACACGACCATATACGGCAACACATCAAAGGCTGTAAATGACAAAGTTCTCTCTGTTTCTCTCTCCTCTGATCTCGAGCGCATGGTTCAGTGGGGGAAGAGGTGGCTGGTTACCTTTAATGCGTCTAAAACCAAACTCCTATCCTTACATCATCAACGCTCTGATCCCCATCTGGCATTAATTGGGATGGATGGCTCTCGTCTGGGAGAGGCCCCGTGTTTTGACAAGCTTCGGGGTTTGACCTTTACTCCTGATTTGAAATGGAGCATGTACATCAAGTCTGTTGCCAAGGTCGCTGGAAAGATGGTGGGATCCTTCTACCGCTCCAGAAGATATCTCACTACTGATGCAATTCTCTATCTATATAAAAGCTAAGTACGTCCAAGAATGGAATACTGTTGCCATATCTGGGCAGGAGCTGCTAAAAACAGCCTATCCTGCCTTGACAGAGTACAAAATAGACTTCGTGGCTTAGTGGGGATGCCCTTTTCTCCACCCTGCAACCTCTCTCCCACAGAAGAGACGTTGCGAGCCTATCCTTGTTTTATCGTTATTTCCATGGCAGGTGCTCGTCTGAACTCCAATCTCTGCCCCCCCTCACCAATCTTTCACGAAAAACACCCGTCTAGCCGAATCCATTGTGAAAATTTTCCCCCACTCTATATCTGTGCCTAAATCAAAATGTGGATTCCATGAACAAAGCTTCTTTCTTAGAACTGCACGCCTGTGGAACTCTGTTCCGTCTGCCTGCTTCCCACCTGACTACAACTTGGATGTGTTCAAGTCCAACGTTAACAAATTCCTAATGAACCGCCCCCTTAAGTAAACACTTCATCAAATCTCCACACTAACGTAATGTACTTGCAATAACCCTTATCCCTGAGTGGCTTCCGGGCCTTGATAAGTGGTGACCACTGTGTAAAAAAAAAAAAATAAATAACAAAATAAATAAAATTTTCAATGATTTTTTTAAAAAGTGCAACAGAATGTACATTACATAAAATAAATCCAAGGTAATTTTTTGATTCAATTTAAATTAAATTTTTATACCTTACTCTGTAAAATTTATAAAAGTGCACTTTGAAGATAAATAAATTTCGAATTGAATCTTTTACCTTTATTTTTAAAGCCTATAGTAAAAACATTTTGTTTAACAATTTTCATGCCTTGGATGAAATGCTTTTCTAACTTATATATATATATATATATATATATATATATATATATATATAATTTAAAGGAGATTAGAACAATAGTCTAAAGAGCTGAGTGTATTTTAATGTAACAGTGAAATTACTAGTTTAATTAAAATACAGGAAAGAGAAAGTGCTCGTTGTAATTTAGATATATAATAAGCTCGATAGTTAAATGTCCTAGAGCTAATTCAATATTAAGTAATGTGATTGATAATTTAAAATTTAAAAATCAAATTATAATTAAATTAAAAATCCGTTTCATAAGAAGGAACAACAACAAAATCAATTATCTGTACGATCGTTTCGGAAAACAATGCTTTTTATTGTGGTATACATCAAGTTACGTACAATAATTACATATAGTTTTTTAATAAGCAAGGTCCCCTCGTCAGCAAATTTTGAAGGGTTTTTATTGAATTTAAAAGACACCATAAATAAACCTAGCATTAAAAGTAAGGCAGATGAATCTTTTAATTTTTCGCTTTTTGAAATCAGGAACTATGGTTAAAATACTCATTTAGATGTTTGCTATAGCTTTTTATCTTTATTTATCAACAAGATAAAAAGCTATAGCAAACATCTAAATGAGTATTTTAACCATAGTTCCTGATTTCAAAAACTTTACATTAGACTTGAAGACACCCATGTTAGAGAATGAGGAAAGTTGTTGGCGGTTGTTTCAGATAGGCGAGTATTTGTTGAGAACATCTTTCGGGGAGGAACCATAGATTGGAGCTCAGTCGAACATCTACCAGGAAAGTATTGATAGAGCAGAGACTGGCTTGCAATATTTTTTCTTCTGTGAGAAAGATGAAATGAAGAGGCGGAGATTTCGAAAACGGTTTTGTATCCTGTCAAGGCAGGAAAAGTTGCTTTTCGGGGCTCCATCCCAAATGTGGCAACAGTACTCCATGTTCGGGCGTATTTGACTTTTGTACAAGTAGAGTATTGCGTCGGCAGTGAGAAAATTTCTGGAGCAGTAGAACGATCCCATCATTTTTCCATTGATTTTGGCAACATATTTGATGTAGGTCCTCCATTTTAAGTCAAGGATAAAGGTCAGTCCCAGAACTTTATCGAGGCCGGATGCTTCATCAAGTTCTTGGCAAATAGTTTGGCTTTGTCGAATGAAAAGTAATCAGCTTAGGACCGTTCATGATGGTTGGGATGAAAGTTACGTATCTGTTCAGATTCATGTGCAGTGTACAGCAACACATTCAAGGGTGAACAACAATGGTCGACTTTTTGGTTTAATTTGAAGTTTGTAGAGTGTATATAGCTATACCAATAGTTAGCCATTCAAGTCAGGCGCTATAGGGGATACAGCCTTTTGAACATAGAGCTTAGGGGTATAACCGATATGTACGTACGGAAGCCGTCACAATCGGCCATAGAGTACCGATACACTGTGCGATAAAGTAAAAAATATCCCCCTCTTGCAAGACAACATTTAGATCCCCAATGCACATATCGCCAGATCAGAAGCACAAGCGTGTGGCTATGTAATCCTCTCCCACCCCTACTCTCCTAACCTTTCACCTCTTTCTAGCTATGAAGTTGTTTTTGAAAGGAAAGCGTTTCTCAAATGACGCAGCCTTGATTTATTAAGTCACGTCGTGGTTTCAGGACTAACCTGGGGTGTTCTACACAAACGGTATTCAATAGGGCCAATGCTTATCTCTGGGTGGTTACTATGTAGAGTACGGCTAATAATTGTGCCAAGTTTCGTTGCTATACTGCCACGAGAACTAAGTCAGATGCAATACTCTTCAAATATCCTTCGTATGTGTTGCTTTTCGAATTCAAAGATTTTACTTAAGATTTTCGCTATTTTTTTTCATAATTGCCGTCCAGTATATAAAATGTCAATCTTCCTTCCACTTTCTCCGCTTCTTTTTCATGTTTTTTTTAGAATAATTAGTTTCATTTCAGTTGTTTTGGTAAGTTTCATGTATTTGCTGTTTTTGCTATCTCCCCCATCCTCACTTTGTGAACTGCTAGAACGACGAAATCGACGATTTGACAAGTGTTTTTCTTTTTGTTGTTTGCATTAATATTCTTGTGGATGAGTTTGTCTGTTTGTACAAATTTCTTCATGCCATCTATATATTAATACGATAGCGTGTGTGTTCTTTTGTGTGTCACGCTTTTCGGCAAATTTCATTGGTTGAGATTTAAGAACACACACGCTATCGTATTAATATATAGATTATACTAAATGTGAGTTAATCGATTTGGTGAGTGTTTAATGAGATCCCAGGCATAATCTCCTTCTTTTCTAGTAGGGGGGGAATAGTCTGACGTGTTTACTTCCGGTGATGACGTCATTATCTTCTGTTAAAAAAGATGCATATAATATATTTATGATGTACTACATTAACATAAGATGTCATATTCCAAAAATCACATGGATGTACTGCTGATTCCAAAAAATAGGTAAATGAGTCAGTGCACGCTAGAGGCTTATTTGTAACATTCCAAAAATCACGTAATCATATCACATAATCTTGACTTCATATTTTTGTCCTTAATGCCATCATGACAGTAATTATAAAAACTCTTCTTAAGGTTAAAGTCACTGGAATGTTGAGACTACACTCAGAAATTCATGTTGATGCAATGGTTGCCTAATCTCTAACCGTGTTAATGTTTTTATGTATTAATTTTGAAAAGCTGCTGAAACAGTTTATAATTTAAACATTATTTTATTTCATGTATATTTCATGTATATTTTTAATAGTTGGGTGCGGGAGGGGATATGAAATCAGTCCCGGAAATGGCTGAAACTATGAAAATACCCAGAGTTGATTGATGTATTTGTAATGCAATAATCAGCCCAGGCAATATATCAAAGTTATCATTTTAGTAAGGGAGGCGATAATGTGGGCTTAAATTATGAAAAATGATTGTCGAAATTAGTAACATATCCAAGAATTATAAAAAATGATGAAATGTGAGTTAATTGATTGGTGCGTTTGTAATAAAATAATCAGCCCAGAATATATCCAATTTATTATTTTAGTAAGGGGGGGGCGATATAGTTTTAACAAAAGGGCATGAATATTATGATAATGCATTTATTCTGAACATCCACATATGAATGATACAGCTGTGGAATTTCCGCAGGTCCCGCTAGTTATTATTATTATTATTATTATTATTATTATTATTATTATTATTATTATTATTATTTCATGGTCTCAACTTTTGGATGTTTTTAGTTGGATTTTTTTCTTGAACATCAGGACAATATTTTAACACTTTCGTCGTTCCTAATAGTGTCTATTTTGCAGAATTGGGGGAAAATATTTCACCAATCTGTTTAAACCATTTATGGGGGCTTCTCGTTATAGTCCAAGCCTTTCAATCACAATGGGAATAATCTTGACTTTTCTTTTTCATTTACATAATCTGAATTCCCATTTCAGAATTTTATATTTATTTGTTTTCTTACACTCTGGTACTGTAAGGGCATGAAAAAATTGAACTTATCCATGCAGAAAAAAATTGAACCGACACGCATTTACCAGCGCCTATTTACAATTGACGATGCCGATGTAGTTGATGTCAACACAGTTAGGAGATAGGTTTGACGATTTCAGATATGCGATAGCAGTGTCAGAAACCGATCTTAAGAATGCGTGAAAAAAAAAATTGAATAATTCGACCTCATATTTTTACAAGCTTATAACTACTTGAAAAATGCAATTCAAACCCTAATTTTTTTCAAGACCAAAATTAAAAAAAAACCGGTTTAATAGCAAATTATGCAATATTTGTTTTTTTTAAATCGGTTTTCTTTAAAAAAGATTTGAAGAAAATCAACGAAATTTTACATACTTCGGTTATAAAAACCGATGTAAATTCGAAAAAATCACTTACCTATAAAACACTATTGAATGTTTAGTTTCATTCTTCATTGTTCAGAATTTATCCATATTTATATTTTAAAATCCATTTATTTTTTAAATAAAAGATTTTTTTAAACGACTGTTTGAAAAAAGCACAATGACGCAAGCATTTTTACGTCTTTATCGAAAAACCAGAAGTAGTGTTTGTTCTTGTTTTGAACTACGGATGGACAGAAGGCAGTAAAAACCACACGTTCGCGTCAGCCGTGTAGCCTTGTGTCTGAAGAAATATGTTTTCCCATAGTTTAAAAATAGTCAAATTTTACTTCTAAGACTTTGCCTTAAAAAAAAAAACACTCGAGGAATTTTTGTTTTCTTTTCTCAAAGAAATTTTTGATTTATCATATTTTCATTCTTCTTTATCGAGTGATTTTTTTAAAAATATCTAAAAAAGAAAACATTGAACGAAAAAAAAAATTGTCATCATCGTCCATTACTTACTGGACAATATTAGCAGAATTCCAATAAAAAAAAAATCAACGTGGTTAAAAAAAAAAGGATCTTACACTTTGGACTTTGCAGGTAAATTTCCAAAAAACAATTCTTTTTTGTTTTAATTTACAATATATTATTTATTGATCTTTTATCTTCAATTTGTGTTATATAAAACTTTGGTACGTAAATTAATTATTAAAATTTTAATAGACATTTCAAAATGGGGAGGGTGAATTAAAAAAAAAACGTTTGCCTAAAATATTATATTCGGTTTATTGGAAAGAGCATAAAATTTCACTTTAACCCTGAAAATATCGTAAAAATTTAACCAACAAAAAAATTTTGATAGATTTTTAAAGTCTAAAAATTGGAAAAGAATTAACTCGTAAAATTCAATTGATTTCATTACGAAAAAAAAAAAATGGCTGCATGAAGGTGCGCCGGCACTTTGTAAACACTGTTTTTTAAAAAATAAAAAAAATAATATTTCTATTTTTTTTTTTTTTTTTTTTTTTTACATGGGCGTCACCACTTATTAAGGCCCGAAGGCCACTTAGGGATAAGGGTTATTGCGTGAACAGTAATCAATGAGATAGTGTTGTAGTAATCATTAGTATTGGGGGTTTTGATAGAGTGTCTTACTTAAGGGGACGGTTTGGCAGGAGTTTGTTTATGTTGGATTTGAAGACGTCCAAGTTGTAGTTAGGTGGGAAACAGGCAAGCGGCAGAGAGTTCCACTGGCGTGCAGTTCTAAGAAAGAAGCTTTGCTCATGGAATCTACGTTTGGATTTAGGCAGAGATAAAGAGTGGGGAAAATTATTGACAGTAGTTTCAGTCAGACGGGTGTTTCTCGTGAAAGATTGGCGAGGGAGGACGAGGGATTGGGGCTCAGACCAGCACTTGCCATGGAAATAACGATAAAACAAAGGCAGGCTCGCAACGTCTCTTCTGTGGGAGAGAGGTTGCAGAGAAGAGAAAAGGGCACCCCCCACTAAGCCACGAAGTCTATTTTGTACTCTGTCAAGGCAGGATAGGCTGTTTTTAGTAGCTCCTGCCCAGATGTGGCAGCAGTACTCCATCCTTGGACGTACTTGGCTTTTATACAGATAGAGAATTGCATCAGTAGTGAGATATCTTCTGGAGCGGTAGAAGGATCCCACCATCTTTCCAGCGATCTTGGCAACAGATTTGATGTATGTGTTCCATTTCAGATCACGAGTAAAGGTCAAGCCAGAAGCTTGTCAAAACATGGAGCCTCTCCAAGACGAGAGCCATCCATTTCGATTGATGCCAGATGGGGATCAGAGCGTTGATGATGTAAAGATAGAAGCTTGGTTTTGGATGCATTAAAAGTGACCAGCCACCTCTTCCCCCATTGTACCACGTGCTCAATATTAGAGAGAGAGAATTAAAGAGAAATTTGTGATTTACGGCCTTTGATGTGTTGCCATAGATGGTCGTGTCATCAGCGTAGATGTCAACGAATGATTTAAGTATGTGTTTTGGGAGATCGTTGATGTAGATCAGGAAGAGAGTTTGGCCCAGGATGGACCACTGGGGGACTCCAGCATTAATACTGTGGGCCTCTGATTTCTGCCCATCAACCATTACTCTTATGAACCTATCAGAGAGAAATGATTTAATAATTGAGAAAACATTTCCAGTAATACGGTAGCTGAAAATCTTGTGAAGTAGGCCCTTATGCCATACCGTATCGAAGGCCTTTGATATGTCAAGAGCAATTGCACTGGAAAGGAAACCTTTGTCAAGAGATTCACTAACTTTAATATTTTATTTTGGAAGTATATTCCTTAAAGAAAATAAACAACCCACTTTTAAAAGAGAAATTACGAGGTTTTTTTTTTTTATATTTTGTTCGCAATTTCGTGTTAGGGGTGTCAAAAATTCCCCCCCCCCAAATTCTGATACACCTAGAGATGCGAGTGACAAAGCGCGCCTTTACAATCAAGGCATCAACAGAAGCTGGCAAAACTGCATTGAGAATGGTGGTGATTATGTGGAAAAATAAATTCTGGAGCACAAAAGGTCGCTTGTATAATGGTGCCACTCCCGTCTTTGTAGCTCTTCAACTTTTTAGTTTTTGACTTAAAAATAGGAGGCCTTACTTTTAGAATGACCCTTGTATTACTTGAACGTATCTGAAGATACCAATATAATAGTGCAGCACGAAAATAAGTCCAAATTATAGGTAATGGCTCCAAGTTTTCTTAAACTTCGATCTGGGGCAGGTGCCCCAGAATAGAATCTGCTGCATATATGTGTAAATAATATACGGTGTGTGTGTGTGTGTGTGTGTGTGTGTGTGTGTGTGTGTGTGTGTGTGTGCATACGTGTATACGTGTGGAGAATTGGTGAACACCTGCAAATCCGGGAAGTCCGGTTAACCCCCTTCACCTTCATACCTCTTCCATACAAGTGAAAGGAGCGTAAAACGTAAAAGATGGTACAGAGGGAGAGGGGATCCGTCTCCATGTCTTTTTTTCTTTCTCATTTTCCCTACTATCGCCCCCTCGTAACCCCATCCCCAAAACCACCCGATTCCGTTCGGGCAAAATACAAATATTGATTCACCTTTCCGCGTGTTTGGTTAATCGCCTTGGATTCTTTATTCTAGATGAGAGACGAGAAATGGATTCGTCGTCGGAAGGGGGCAGAAATGAACGGCTATAACGCAAAAGAAGAAGAAGAGGAAGAAGACGAGGAAGAAGACGAAGAAGAAAAGAAGAAGAAGAAGAAGAAGAAGAAGAAGAAGCGACTTGGAGATAAATAAACAAAAAAGAAAAGGTAGACATAAGAAAAGGGGGTAGGAATCAAAAAAAGAAGAGAAAGAATAAAATGAAATGAAGAAGAAAGAAAGAGCGAAAATTCTAAGGAGAAAAAAAGAAGTGAAAAGAACAGACAGAAGAAACAGAGAAAAATGAAATGACGAAAATAGGAGCGGTAGATAGATAGATAGATAGATAGATAGATAGATATATAGATAGATAGATAGATAGATAGATAGATAGATAAAGACAAAATCAAGAAGAAATGAAAACAGAAAAAAGCAAAATAAGAAGAAATAAGAAACTAACGATATAACGAATAAAAAAAAAAGAAAGAGCGATGAAACGAAATAGCGAAACAAGACGCACAATAATTTTCCATGAAGACTTTTTTGTATAGGCATTTAAAATTGTCATAGACTCTTGAAAATTCAATATGTTATTGCTATACTTATTATGAGATGACTGGCCAATTTTTAAGATTTCAGGTTCAAATGAACAGTTACAGCAGCAATTTGAATACACCCTACTAAAACCTAATTGTCACAGCGGCTGAATTTCAAAAATGCATTCTGGACTTTAGAAGAACGATATACAATAAAACATTTTTAACTTGGGGAAAAATGCCACACAAACGTATGGAATACTTCAGACTGCTTTTGGACCATCTTGCATGAATCGAGCATCAGTTTTTGAGTGGTATAAGAGATTTAAGGAAAGCAGAGAGTCTGCGAGGGATGATGAGAGGTGTGGGAGGAGTAAGGAAGTAAGAACACCAGAGTTGATTGGCCAAATAAAGAATTTCATGGATAAGGATCGTTGTGTGTCTATAGAGACAATAAGTGCAGAGTTTGATGTCAGTGTGGGAACTGTATCACAATTATTTGCAAATAACTGAAGATGCGGAGGATTTGCACAAAGTTTATCCCAATGGGGCTCAGAGAAGATCAGAAAGAAAGCCGTTGTCATGACAGCAGAGAGGTGGTAGAGTTGATCAATTCACATCCTTCAGTTTTTGATGCTCTGATCACCTGCGATGAAAGCTGGATCTACTGCTATGACCCAGAGTTCTCAGTGGGAGCATTCTGGCTATCCCAAACCCAAGAAGGCCAGACAGAGCAAATCCAGAGAGAAACTTGTGATGATCCCTTTTTTTATTTTAATACTACGGGCATGATCTACATGCATTGGGATAATCAACAAGGAATACAATTTTGAGTTTTTAAGGGAGTTTAGGAAAAGATTCCGTTGGAAGAGGGCAGCACTTTTCAGATCGGGTCAGCGGCATTCCCACCAGGACAATGCACCAGTCCACAACTCCATCTTCGTCACAGACTATTTGACCAAGATGGACATCAAGGCAGTTCCTCACTCTCCCTATTGTCCATACCTTGCTCCACATAACTTTTGGTTACTTAATCTCAAGGAAAACCTTAGAAGCTGTCGTTATGAGACAATTGAGGAGATGAAAGAGGCGGTGATGAGGGTCATTGACACGATCATATAAAAATACTTCTATAGGACATTTCAGAAGATGTTGGAATAGTATAAGTGCATTGCAGCCGCAGGAGATTACTTCAAAGGGGACTAGAATTTCATGTGCGTATTTTCAATAAAAGCGCCCATACGAAAAAAGTCAGGAAACTTATCAAAGGCACCTCGTACAAATAAAAAAAAAGGATGCAAGAAAAAAGAAAGAAAGAATCAAGTAAGATCAAGCAACAATGAAAAAAAAAAAAAGAAATAGAAAGTTAAAGAAAAAGAAAAAGAGCAAAAAGTAAAAAGGAGAATCGAAACAGCAAAAAAATTTTTCTAAACGTATTATCGAACATTATCGAAATAAATGCGGAGAATAGATACATAAAATAATAATAATAATATGATTATATATACGTTTGTTGTAACTTTTATCCTCATCTTTTATTATATATATATATATATATATATATATGTTTGTTGTAACTTTTATCATCTTTTATTTTATATATATATATATATATATATATATATATATATATATATATATATATATATTTAAAATGGGTTAAGAAATTCCAATGAAATAAAGACGGATATTTAAATAAGGGGTAGTCACCAACAATGTATTTTTTAACATTATTTTATTATTCCGTGTCTTGGTTTTTCATTGAGAATTATGTTTAGATCATTGTAATAATGTTTTTAAATCATTGAAATCGTTTTTAACGCGTTTCATGCGTTCTGTGAAGCGTCCTCTTCAGAAATTATTTTCAAAATGTGTTGGAGATGTAAAAATAGCATTTTCGTAGTTCATTTGAAGTGTTTCCAAGAGGTGAAAACGTGTAAGTGTCTACTATTCATAGGAATGTTCAATTTTATACACATTGTTGGTGACTACCCCCTTATATATATATATATATATATATATATATATATATATATATATATATATATATATATAGTGTAAAATTTTGTTGAAAATTCAAAAACACGCTTTCTTTTTATAACCTTCGTTTATTTCCTGGATTATTTACATTACAGCTGTTTCATTGATGAGTAGGCAATTTTACGATTTATGTTTCCATAAAAATATCCTGTCTTCATCGACTTCTTCAGATGTTTATCCATTAGATTTTTACAAGAAAAGGTATATTTTTAACATGCTGAACATCGTATTTGGGTAAAAAGATTTCCAAAGTATGCCTCCTCACTTCCTCTATCTTCTGATGTTATGTGAAGATAGTTTTCCGTTTTAACCCGTAGTTTCGTATTTTTTTTAAATTATCATATAATTTAATTTTTATATTTATATATTTATGCATGTTTATTTTAATATTCTTTTTTAGCTTAGTGTTTGAATTCGTATTATTACCCGATCCTTCTGTTTAAAGGGAAGGTCACTCTATTGATATTATTTTTTATATCTAGGATTACCTCCCTTGGATCTTTTTTCTTTCCTTATATTATACTTTCGTATTTACTATTTTTTTCCTAATCTGCTCTAGTTCGTGAAATTAAATATCTGTTTCTGTGCAAACACCCGTGGATTGCATCTAATATATATATATATATATATATATATATATATATATATATATATATATATATATATATATATATATATATATATTAAATAAAAGATGTGGATAAAAGTTACAACAAACTTATTATATCATCAGGTCATTAAGAAAAGAATAAGAGAGAAAAATCCCATAAGAAGAGAAGACGGACCAAAATTATACAAAATATGCAAGATAGATAAAAGCTAGCTTAAGGACATTTAGATTGGAAATGAAATAAATATATATTAAAATATATTAAATAAAGTATAAAATACATTAAGATATAACTAAAAAAAAAAAGAATCAAGCATGATAGGAAAGAAAAAATTATAACATAAAAAAATAAATAATTATAAATATGAAAAGAAAAAAGAAATAGTAACAAAATGGAAGTGTAGTATAAAAGTAACAGAAACAAATGGGACCTATTAGATCGAAAACTCTTTTTTGAACCCTATCGAAGAGGGAGAGGCTAGTGGTAGATGCAGTAGCCCAGATGTGGCGATACATACAGGGGCGACTTGTGGCCTTGTAGAGGTACAGGATACTTTCAGGTGTGAGTAGTTTTCTAGCTCGATAGAGGGAACCCATCTTCTTTGCAACAGCTTTCGCAATGTCCTTAATGTATTTGTTCCAGTTTATATTGCCTGTGAATGTTAGGCCGAGGTGTTTGAAGGAAGAATTCTCTGGTAGGGTGTTATTTGGGGGCTGGAGAGGGGTTTTGTAATTGTTATAGGGGAGAAGTTTAGTCTTCCGAGCATTAAATGTTACCATCCATTTGCGGCCCCATTCCAGTATTGTTTGGAGGTCATTTTTTTAACGATTCAGCCATTGACTTAGATTTATGTACATCCGTTGTTCCCTCAGGCATATTATAGAGTGTTGTATCATCAGCAAATATACCCATCTCGGACACGATATTATCAGGGAGGTCATTGATGAATATCAGGAATAATAGTGGTCCAAGAATCGACTCCTGAGGTACGCCCACATAATTTGTTATGCTGTTTGGATGTACATCCATCAATGAAAACCTGGATGGTCCTATTGTATAAGAAGACTCTAATTATACTTAGTATATGTCCAGTTATACAGTATGATTTAATTTTTATTAGTAGCCCTTTGTGCCAGACTTTGTCAGAGACCCTGGCTATATCAATGGGTTACAAGCCCTGGCTTCACCCGCTTATCCAGTACATGGTATATGCGTTCAGAGATTACTGTTAAAATATCTGCAGTAGAACGACATTGCCTAAATCCATACTGTTGGTCAGAGAAAATATTTGCTTTTACGAGGTGGTGGACTAGTACTTGATTAATTAAGACCTCAAAGATTTTAGCAAAGAGGGAAAGGAGACTGATAGGGCGATAAGTGAGAGGGTCAGTCCTTTCACAGAATTCTTATACACAGAGGCCATCTTCCAGCTATTACGGAGGCAAGATTCAGCAAGGCATTTATTGTAGAACTTGGATAATACGGAGGCTAGCTCAGCTGAGCATTTCTTAATTAGTATAGCAGGGATGAGATCAGGCCCACACATCTTGGACCTGAGAAGGGGTGTAGTGTAGCTAGTTTCAGTCTTTTTTTATAAATACTATTATGGCATGTTTTTTTGTTTTTTTTTAGAATTGTATTACATCTTTTATTCCAGCTCGTTTGACTCATTCATCTAGTGGTCTCCATCAATTCACTGTTTTAATATCTTATTTTAACATAATTATTCGAGTAACTTCTTTCAAAGAACTGCAAGAACTCATTTCTTGTTTCCTGTTTTCCTCCTATCTGCAACGTTATTCTTTTCAAGACTAAAGTGAATAAGCATCTTTTGTTTTTGTAATAATCATCTTTTGTTCTTGTTAGCTCCTTAAATCAAGTGATTTCCTGCCTTGCCTGGAGCGATTTCCATACGAAATGTCATGGTATTGACCATAAACTGAGCGTTTACTAATCGAGGAAACTATTATACACTTTCATCATTGTGAACCCAGATATTTGCTTGTCTGTGGATACAAGCACTTGAATGCTAATGCTTAGTCTTAAATCAAGTTTTATTATTATGAAGAAAAAACAGTTACAGAAAAAAACAGAGTGACAGGTTACATAATAAGAGAGAGAGAGAGAGAGAGAGAGAGAGAGAGAGAGAGAGAGAGAGAGAGAGATGATGATGACACCATTTTCTATAAAAGCCACGACAGGAAAACAAATGAACACATATCTAAAGAAATGGCAAAAACACTAGACGATGACCTCCAATCTGTAGTGGAATGGGGACAAAAATGGATGGTCACATTCAATGCTGCCAAGACTAAACTTGTTTCCTTCAATAATTACAAGAAACCTTCTCTACCACCAATAGCAATGCCAATGGCTCTTTATCTGAGAGTACACCTTTTAAACTCCTTGGCTTAACGTTCACATGAAACATGAGTTGGACAAATTACATTGAGAGTATTACCAGAACCGTTGTGAAGAAGGTAGGCTCTCTCTACTGTGCTAGAAAACTATTAATACCCGAAAGTATCCTGTACCTTTATAAGGCCACCATTCGCCCATGTATGGAGTATTGTTGTCATATTTGGGCTGGTGCATCTGCTACTAGTCTCTCGCTCCTAGACAAGTTTCAAAAGAGAGTCGCCAATCTGATAGGCCCTGGACTGTCATCTAAGCTTCAATCTCTGTCCCATTGACGAAATGTTGCATCCCTCTGCCTTTTCTACAAGTATTTTAATGGTGAATGCTCTGACGAACTGCAAGCACTTGTGCCCCCACAACGTAAACACCCTCGACAAACCCGGCAGGCAGCTAAATCCCATCCCCACACAGTAGAGATCCCTAGATGTAAAAGAGCCTTCTACTCTAGTAGTTTCTTCCCCAGAAGCAGGTCCCTGCTTCCCCAACTGTACTGACATGCAGAAGTTCAAGTGTAACGTGAACTGACATCTTGCTGCCCAACTCCCTGCATAGTACTCCAGTAGCTGTTGCCCCTATACCAAAGTGACAATGTGCCTTGTTTGGGGTGAAAATGTAATAATAATACAAAAAAAAAAAATTCTTTGAATATAAAAATATATATAAATTCCAAAAAATCACTTACCTATAAAAATGCTGTTCAATGGGTACTTACATTCTTCCTTGTTAAGAATTTCTCCATACTTATATTTTATATTCCATGTCCTTTTTAAATAAAATACTTTTTTAAGCGAGTATAAATAAATACCGCGACATGAGATGTTTCACAACTGGAATAAAGGGAGACAAACGTCGCCTTTTCTTCCAGTTGAGAACTTCGGTGGCCTTAAGCGCCAGAATTAATCTCCCTTTCTATTGATAGCTGTAAACGAAAATTAATAAATATGGGCCACAGTAGTTGAAAAAATAGTCACATTTTACTTATCAGTTTTTGCCTGTAAAAAAAAAACACTCGAGGAATTTTTAATTTTTTTTTCTTTTCTGAAAGAAATACATGAGTTTTTGATTTAATATATTTTATTTCTACTTTATGGAGTGAATTTCTTTTTCAAATATCTAAAAAAAAAAAAACATTGAATGAAATAGAAAAAAATTGTCGTAATTCTACGAAATTTTCTGAACATTATAAGATTATAAGGTTTCACTTAAAAAAAAAATTAACGTGGTTTTAAAAAAAGGTTTTAATATTTGGACTTTACAGGTAAATTTGCAAATAACTTTTTTGTTTGTTTGTTTTAAATTAACTTATTTCATTTATTGATCTTTTCTCTTCAATTGTGATATATAAATTTGAGGTGAGAAAATTAATTATTTTCATTTGAATAGACATTTCAAAATGGGGGGGGTGAATAAAAAATCGCTTTTCTAGTATATTATATTCGGTTTATTGGAAAGAGCATAAAATTTCACATTGAACCTGAAAATATCGTAAAACTTGAACCATTGGAAAAATTTTGATAGATCTTTAAAGTTTAAAAATAGAAAAAAAATTTAACTCGTAAAATTCATTTGATTTCATTACGTAAAAAAAAAAAAAAAAAAAAAAAAAATAGCTGCGTGAGGCGCGCCGGCACTTTGTAAACACTGTTTAAAAAAAAGAAAAAGAAATAATATTTCTATTATTTTTTAAACAACTTTAATAGTTTATTTTGGAAGTATATTCCACAAAGAAAATAAACAACCCACTTTAAAAGGAGAAATTACGTTTTTTATATTTTATTCGCAGTTTCGTGTTAGTGGTGTAAAAAATTCCCCCCAAATTCTGACACACCTACCTTACCTCTGTATCCGTCTGATTCTAACAAAATAAATTGTAAATTGTTATTTATAACAAAAAGTGGTTATCTTCACGTTTACAAAGGCTTTATATGGAGCTGTCGGCTATAAAATAAAACGAGTATTTTTTTTTTTACTTTTCGAATTGTACTTTTTAAAATAAACAAACGAACAAAAAGTTGAGTTATCAATTTGTTTTTCTTTTGCTCGTTCGCTTATTCATAAATTTCATGGGAGATAACTCCTTAATAATAATCATGGGAGATAACTTATTAACAATAAACGTCATGGGAAATAACTCTCCTTTAAGTTAAAAATTAGAGTTATCTTCCACAATTCGTAAAAAAAAAAAAAAAAAAAAAAAAAATGTATCGTGCATTTACATTATTTCTAGAGGAAGTACCTGGATATGATATACGCATCAACATTCTTAAACTCCGATAAACAGTACATCTATACAGACAAACCCAATTCAAAGAATATGCAAATGTAAAAAAATGTTCATAAGATAAACTATGCTATGAAATTGAACTTTAGTCCTGTCGGACATAAATAAATATATTGCCTGCAATATATATATATATATATATATATATATATATATATATATATATATATATATATATATATATATATATATATATATATATATATATATATATATATTAAACGGTAATCTACGTGCATGCAGGTTTCGGGGTATCTATCTCTCTTCAGCGTAGCTTGAATGTGTCTAAGAATCGAACTCCGGATCATGTGTATTGTAAGAAATTCTGCAAAAATAGGCTCTTTATTAGACGATTTGTCCGCCCGCGGATTTGTTTGAACCAATCAGATTGCATGTTATTACTAACTGCCGAGAATGTGCTTGGCGCCATAATTATCCTTTCAGATCGCCAGAATTCAAAAAGATGCAGGCTGAAATGGACATCGAATTCTCACTCGAAACTCAAGCATTGAACTTACTTTGTTACTTTGAGACGTTTTAATGCCCAAATGTGGGGGAAATTTTATTACCATTTGCAAACACCAATGCCCTTTTGTTGGGCGAATTATTATATTTTTGTACGTTGTTGTGCTCTATGAATTAACTGACTTTCTTCATTACTATATAATGTCTGTCAAAGACGAAATTAAAATCTACTGTTTGACCTGTTTTGTCCGCCATTGGACAGTATCAACAGAGGACTCCTCGATGCAGCATCCGACTTGCAGTATCCATTTTGGATGATATCTCAACTCTTCACTCTGCGCAGTTCTTCGTCAGCGGAAGTTTTCTATCCAGCTTTTATCGAAGATGAACTATTATCCCTCCGGGGATGTTACCAACCCATAGTGGCAGATGATGCATCTTTTGCAATATGAATCTTTTTGGTTTCATAAAATTTACGTTGAATTTTAAAATATGAGCCTGTTGTAATTCTGTTTGGTTTTCTTCCATTCTGCCAAAAATTTTCTCACAGTATCATAGTCCGGCGCGTTAATCGTTATCCCATGAAATCCTAGATGATTTTACTGTTATTTTTATCGTTTATAAACTTAGATTTCTTGTTGATTTTTTTAACGATAAATACGGTTATAAATATTATATTATGCAAATGAATTAACATCGTTTACTCCCCATGATTTTCGAAACCGGAAGTAGTTTGGATGAGTAAGCATGTCAAATTGATGATTCAATGTTTTTATTAACACGAGTTCACACCTGCTGCTTGAGTGTTGTTGGTATAGTGACAAATGACAAACGGCATTCACCCTAGGCAGATTGAGCCCCCCCCCAAAGGAGGACGTGTCAAAGGAATAACAAATTCACAAGCAGTCCCCAGTCGCATATATCTCCAGATCAGGAGAGTTGACTGCATTAGTTTTACTTATTTATTTATTTTTTTCGCAGTTCTTGCAGTTAAATGTCGACAACCTTCTCCATAAGCGCCTAATATTCCCAAATAGTTACTTATCTGGTACTGACCAAGCAAAACGAAAACCAGTGAATCAATGTGTGTACGTCATATTGGTATAGTGCTTGGTTATGTCAATTTCTATAGTTTTATAAATTATGTTTATATCCAAACAATTAAGTTTGCACTTTTATGTTATGCAATTTATGTGTTGCACTTTAAAATAATGTTGAATGTTATTTGATTTAAGGTTTTTAGAATGATTGGAAAAACAGTCGCTTGGTTAAAAAAATAAATAAATTGTAATATTTACTTTTATGCCATTATGTTCTGGTCATTACATGAAATTCAATAAATACGTATCCAGTTAAAAATATTTAGACTTACGTGAGATTCGAACTCGGTAATGGCAAATGTAAAACTCGCATTTAATTGTCAATGTTTTGACGATTTGGCATCATACAAACTCTGCTTATTTCATTTTCAACAACCAATCGCAGTTTTCTATTTGGATATGAACAAACTAAAAAAAAAAAAATAAATAAATACCATAACATCTTTTTATAGTATACTAGCCTGGGTGCCCGGCGTTGTCCGGGTGTTTGGAGGTGTGTGTTGAGCAAAAAAAAAAAAAAAAAAATGTGGTATTAGGTAAGCAGGCAGGCTCAAACCCGTACCGCGAAGGAGAAAAAGAACGTGAAAAAGTCCTCTCCCTGTAGAAAAGTGCCCAGTTAAGGATGAACAAATTAATGTTTTTAGCCAATTTTTCAATATTTGTCGGCCGAAGAGTCGAGTTTCAAAATGATACCGATCTCGTGAAAATCCGTCGCCTCTATCGAAAGTTTTAGGCAGAAATACATACATACATACATACATTCATTTAAACAGACAGGTGAGATTTACATTATAGAAGATGGATTTGTAATAGCATTGAAGACCGATAATAATCAATGCAAACACGGTATTATAATTAACAAAAAGTGTATTAGCAAAAATATGTTATAAAAATACACGTCATGATTTTGGGGGTCATAACTGTCATGTCAGTAACTTCTAAAAAATGTAGCTTTATTTATAGTTTCTTTTTCATTTTCTTCCTTTGAAGATTGTAATGCTGAGTATGGGGCAGTCAAACCAGTTGCCAACATTTCCATGCTTTTTAATGAAACCAACCGAGAGCTCTTTGTAGTATCCTCACTGTTCCTTTAAGTGCAATTGTCTGGATCTTCTTTGCACTTGGTTTACCAGGAATATTAGTTAGGCAGGACTTCAGGTTATTCTTTATAAGCCCTGTGGCACCTATAACAACTGGTATGATTGATATCTGCCTAAGATTCCAGTTTCTTTTCATATCATACACGAGATTTAGTCTGTTTCTCTCTTTCAGACCTCCATCATTAGAGACACTCACTTCAACTAAGGTTGCCACTCTCTCTAGCTTATTACATATAACTATGTCAGCTTTGACAGCAGCATTTTCAAGGTAGGTAACTGTAGGGATTACATAGTCGTATGGTATATAAGTCATTTCCAACTGTCCTTTCAGGTTGACGTCCCCAGATACACTAGATGTTTAATTTTTTACAGATGGTGCAGTGGAGGTACTTACATACTCGATCATGTCTCGCTGTGTAGTAGCCATCCCCCAAAAGAAACTTGCAACTTGATACCAGATGAGTCACACTTTCCAATTTTGTGTGGCAGAACCTGCATTTATAGTCTGTGTGTGAGTGAGTCTATTATTCCTGAAATGAGTATATCAGCTTGCCCCATAACAGGATTTGTTAGAACACTTTCGTATCTAAGACGAAAACACATACTTAAATCATTCGTTGACATCTATGCTGATGACACGACCATCTACGGCAACACATCAATGCTGTAAATGACAAAGTTCTCTCTGATTCTCTCTCCTCTGATCTCGAGCGCGTGGTTCAGTGGGGGAAGATGTGCCTGGTTACCTTTAATGCATCCAAAACCAAACTCCTATCCTTACATCATCAACGCTCTGATCCCCATCTGGCATCAATTGGGATGGATGGCTCTCGTCTGGGAGAGGCCCCGTGTTTTGACAAGCTTCTGGGTTTGACCTTTACTCCTGATATGAAATGGAACACGTACATCAAGTCTGTTGCCAAGGTCGCTGGAAAGATGGTGGGATCCTTCTACCGCTCCAGAAGATATCTCACTACTGATGCAATTCTCTATCTATATAAAAGCCAAGTACGTCCATGGATGGAATACTGTTGCGATATCTGGGCAGGAGCTGCTAAAAACAGTCTATCCTGCCTTGACAGAGTACAAAATAGACTTCGTGGCTTAGTGGGGGATGCCCTTTTCTCTACCCTGCAACCTCTCTCCCACAGAAAAAACGTTGCGAGCCTATCCTTGTTTTATCGTTATTTCCATGGCAGGTGCTGGTCTGAACTCCAATCTCTGGTCCCCCCTCGCCAATCTTTCACGAAAAACATCCGTCTAGCTGAATCCACTGTGAAAAATTTCCCCCACTCTTTATCTGTGCCTAAATCAAAACGTAGATTCCATGAACAAAGCTTCTTTCTTAGAACTGCACGCTTGTGGAACTCTGTTCCATCTGCCTGCTTCCCTCCGGACTACAACTTGGATGTCTTCAAGTCCAATGTTAACAAATTCCTAATGAACCGCCCCTTAAGTAAACACTTCATCAAATCTCCACACTAACGTAATGTACTTGCAATAACCCTTATCCCTGAGTGGCTTCCGGGCCTTGATAAGTGGTGATCACTGTGTAAAAAAAAAAGAAAAAAAAGACATTGTCAGTAATAATTCCCAACAATAAGTCACTCTAAATTCTTTTTCGATCTTATTCAGCAATACATTTGGGTAAAACCGTAGTTTAGTGGCGTAAACATAATCCAATGAAAAATTGTGCACATGATATAAGTTTATTGTTTTATTTATCTTGTTGTTGTTATTTTTTTTTTGTTTTTTTTAAAGATTAGTAAACTAGCAGGACCAGTGTACCGGTGTCGCTCAGTGGAAATATGACCTGAAACCAGGACAGCTACGTTTTGATCAGATTGGACATTCGCTGTAATGTTTAGAAGAAAAATTGAAAGGAATATTGAAGCATATAAACTACCGAATCAACATTTTATTTCTGGAAAACCTTATAAGCATTCAGTAGCTTCACGGAAGAAATTGTGTAGAAGTTTTACGTATAAGAAAATGAAGGCGGAAAAGAGAAAGAAGAATAAAGAAAACGAAAGATTAAAAAAGAAAACAAAAAGAGGAAAAAGGGAGAAGAAAAAGAAAGCATAAAAGAAAGAGAAGAAAACCAAAAAAGAAGAAAAAGCAAAAGAAGAAGTAGAAGAAAAAGAAGGAAAAGCCAAAGAAGAAAAGAAGAAGACGAATAAAGAAGAGGAATAAGAAGAAAAAGAAGAAAGAAAAGACGAAGGAAAAGAATAAGGAAAAAGAAAGAGAGGACTAAAAAAAGAAAAAGACGCTACAGAAGGAAGGAAAAGACGTACAAATGAAGATATAGACGCGAAAAAAGAAGAAGACGATGAAAAGAAAGTGCACAAAAAAAAAAGCTGAAAAAAAAAACCCTGCAGAAAGATGAAAAAGAAGACGCTGGAAAAGAAGAAGAAAAAGAAGGAGCGAAGGTGCAGGTGAAGAAGACGTAAAAATGCCTGCGAAATAAGTAGCAGAAGCCACTGGCTGATAGCAGTCATAAACCACGTGTGTATTTACGTACAATCGATAGCGAATTAATAAGTATAGGCCATGTTGACATTGATGTAATAGCTTTAAGAAAACGCAATGCCCGCGGATTCAAGCTGAAATATAGCAGGAATAGTTCAATGAAACTTGTTAAAATAATGTTATTTTATTTTGTATGTAAAGTTTTTTGTTTCGGGTAACGTGTCTAAGAGCGATACAGGAAAAGTTCCAAAATAGCATTCCGTTATTCGAAGAATTACTGGTTCTAACGGTAAGATGTTTGTCCAAGTGCCATTCCGTCATTCTGCTGAAATCAGAATTAAAAGGGAGCGTTCCGTATTGTTTATTTGTAAGCCAATGTAATATGTATGAAACTAATGCATTGACGTAGTGAAATAATGAACCGATGTCCTGTAGCTAAATAGTGTAAATAAAAGAATCGGTGATTTAGAGTCTTGTGGAAGGACAAAAAATAAAGAGGATAAAATATTTGCTACTACCATGGTGAGCTCACTTGGTGAGAGAGTCAGCCAAGGAGGAGAAAATCTAACTTTTATAGAAAGATGAGGAAATGTGTTAGTTTTGCATGAAAACACGCTGCAGTATGAGTTTGGAATCGTGAGTGGGAAAGATTTGCATAGGAATTGGCGCGTTGTTTTCCTATAGTGTTGAAAGTAATGATGGAAAAATCGTTATCAAATTATTAATGTAGATAGAAGAATAGAAGATTAGAAGAAGAAGAAGAAGAAGAATAATAGAAAGATAGAATAGATAAAATAGAAGATAGAAGATAGAATAGGTAGAGGAGAGATGAGGGGGCATTTTGAGTTAAAATCAACTAAAAATTACGCTTGTAATCTTATAAATACAAGTTAAATGTGTACATACGCTGAAATAATTGCGAGAAAAAAAAATAGAAACATAAAAAAACAATAGAATCTTCATACAAACGGAAACTAGCGATTATTTCAGCATATGTACACATTTAAAGCGTGTTCTTCTCAAGATTACAAGCGTAATACTAAATAGATTTTAACTCGAAATAGTTCACCATTTCCTACCATTTAACAAAATCAACAGGATAAAACAATATCGCATGTACACAATTTTCATCGCATTATGCTATGGCCACTAAACTGCGGTTTTACTAACATCTGTCTGCATACATCGTATGCTTCAAAGGTTACCTTCAGCGGTTAGCTTACCGATCATATGACATATTTGTACCACGTGACCTGATATTATCTTTAGACTAGCTCTACGTAGCTATGACCTTTTGGTGGAGGAGGAGGGCCTCGAAAATAGCATTTCTGTTAATCATAGTAATAGGTTGCTTATGTGGCCTTTTCGTTAAATAACGTATCCAATTTTAACGCACGCGCGCACACACACACACGCGTGCGCACACGCGCACACACACGCGCACGCACACACATATCCTAAGTCATGGTAGCAGTACTTTAACTTTTGTCAGGAAAATAGATAAATTTAACTCTTTATGACGATCTGCATAAGTAATTGATCATTTTTATAAAATTTCAAGTTCCTATCTCTAATAATAGTTATTATACAGACGGACATGTGTCTCTCATATTATAATGTATTCGTACTTTTTTTCTTTCTCGCAGATCCTCCTCTTCAAACATGTTTGCCTGTTCATGTATACGCTAACTACTTATGCCTTATTAGACGTAGGAATGTGAAATTTGGTAGGTGGATGCCCTACTTATGTATATTGTCGTAGAAGTGCGAGCACAAGGCAGGACTTGAGATCCAACCATCGTTCGCGCAAAAATACACACGTGTAGAAAACTTAAAAGCACACCTATCTTTTACTAGCGTGGGTGCCCAGCGTTGCCCGGGTGTTTGGAGGTGTGTGTCGAGCAAAAAAAAAAAAAAAAAAAAAAAGTAGTAGGCAGGCAGGCTCGAACCCGGGACGCGAAGGCGGAAAAGAAAGTGGAGGTATGTGTAAGGGTGTTGGTTGAGTAAAAAAAAACAAAAGAAAAATTACGAGCGCCAATAAATAAATAAATAAATAAATAAATAAAAATAAAATAAAAAAATGTAGGAGTAATAAGCAGGCTCGAACCCGTAACACACCAGAGGAAAAAGGGACGAAAAAAATACAAACTGTCAACCGATGTGCATAGCGTGATTTTGACGTCACGGGCGGTCGAAATAACGTGTTTTATGCGACGTCGTGGGCGCGTGGGTTGAATGACTTGCAAAAAATGTCAGCGGAAAAACCGACCCTCCCTGTAGAAAACTGCCCAGTTAAGAGTGACGGATTAATGTTTTTGGCTAATTCTTCGTTATTTGTCGTCGGAAGGGTTCAGCTGATACCGATCTCGTGAAAATCCGTCGCCTCTGTCGAAAGTTTTTGCGAAACATACATACATACATACATACATACATACATACATACGTAGTACGTACATACATACATACATACATACATACATACATACGTACGTAGTACGTACATACATACATACATACATACATACATACATACAGACAGGTGAGATTTATACTATAGATTATTTACTCACTCGAACTTTTTTTTTTTAGTGGTTGACGCTTTTTTATTAGGGAGTCATCGCTTATCAAGGCTAAAGACAACAGATTAGTGATCGTTGGTGGTGAAAGTTGGGTAAGTTGTCTAAAGTTACTGGCTTCCTGGCCTTCTTATGCACCAAACATTGATCTTATTTTTACTTTCTCTTTCCGAAACTCAATCATGTTCTGCGCAGTTAAAGGGTAAGGTAAGGCTTTTTCTCTGATGAGTTAATTTATTGTTAATCGCCTGAGGTGCCCATACCAAGAATGCCGGCAGAAGTTATTATTTAAAAGGGCAAGACATCAAAAACTTGTTTACATTAGACATGAAGACGCCTATGCTATAGTCAGCTGAAAAAACATGTCAGCCAAACCGAGTTTCACGGTCGGGCAGTTTTAAAAAAGAAGCTTTGTTTATGGAAACCGCGTTCAGATGAAGGTACAAATAAAGAGTAGAGGAAATTGTTTTTAATGGTTGTAGACAGACGAGTTTGGGATGGAGAATTATAGATTGAAGATCAGCTGAACACTTGCCATTAAAATAATGATGGAGAAGATACGGGCTTGCAACATCTCTTTTGTGGGAAAGAAGTCGCAGGGACGATAAAATGTCATCACCTACCAGACTACGACTTTTTTTTCTTGTGTGAATGAGGTAATTAATCATGTACACCATATTTAATGGTGTACAGAATGAAACTAGAGATTAGAGTTTGGTCGAGAACCTATCATGAAAATAACGATAGAGTAGAAAAGAGCTTGCGGCGTCACTTCTGTAAGAAAATCAGCAGGTCATATTTTAATGACTTGTTCGTTTGTTATCAGGTTGCATAACATATTATGCAAGTTGAAATAATCTTTGTTGTCGGGTTTTGCAACTCGATACAGTGCGTTGAACACCTCCACTTTGACCATTAAAATGATCTCACCTCTCCTTGTATTTTTTCGATCGCTTATTTGCAATACGCCTTTTTATTGTCCCTCTTTCTCTTCGTTACTTCCAGTGTACTTAATCACACTGATTGTATAAAACAATACGTATTAGATATGTTTGAAGTCAAAACAACGCATTAGTACAAAATAAACAGATATTTATTTTGTTTGAAATTTATATTGAAATTTATGAATATATCTGTTTATTTTGTAATAATGCGTTGTTTTGGCTTCAAACATATCTAATACGTATTTACTTTATTCAAACTCAACCAGCGCTTCTACTCAAGAAACACTAACGTCAATACTGCGTGACCAACGCACCGTTCCGACACTTGAAAAGACTACCGCAGAAACAACAAACGGACTTCTACTGATTCTATGCTCCAACATCAACATGGCAAAAAAAAAAGACCTACTGAAGATGAAGTTTTACTTCGAAATATATTTATAAATTTCAATATAAATTTCAAACAAAATGAATATCTGTTTATTTTGTAATAATGCGTTGTTTTTGCTTCAAACGTATCTAATACATATTTATTTTATTCACTCAACCAGCGCTTCTATTCAAGGAACACACATCCTAACACTGATTGTAGTTTTTACTGGTTGTAACTCTAATATACCGGATAGCCTCTGATCTTATGCGCCATTTGGATCATGTAGATTTCTGTTCTCATCTTGAATGTTATTCTCATAGCGTTTCCGTCGATGTAACCTCCGATCTTTTCCAAATGAGTCTCAGGAATTGTTATGTAGAACTCGAGAATCTCTATGGAATTTCGAACGGGAGCATTTATTTAATTTGCAATGGTAGCTTCCGTCAGTCACGACCGGATGGAAGTCCTAAATACTGAGGATTGAAGATTTAACCTTCAAAAACCTGTTATTTAGAACTGATTATAAATTAACCCTTTATCCGTTGCGCCATGCGTTTATGTGTGTATGTAAAACTCCGATCTAATATAAATGATGTGTTAGAGAAGGAAACGATGAAAATGCCAAAATATATTTGCCGGAGATTTTTTTTCAGCAGTGCCTTTAAATAATAAAAAAAAAGATCTTAATTGTGACATTTATTTGTAAATTCTAATCGGGATTAGTTTACTGAAGCAATACAAAATATTGGGTGAAAGTAAAGACATTTTGGTACTTATGCAGAACACGAACCGCGCTGTCATCGGCATGCTCCGAGTAGATTACGTAAACTGCCGAAAGGTGTCGGATAAAAACTTCATGGCCGATATTTAAAACGCTAGGAAACAATTAAAAATTAAGGAAAAACATAATGATAATCGAAAATAATCATTGTATTATAATTTCAATGAAAATAAAAAATGCTATCCATGGAGTTTACGGACCGTGCTAAAATAATAACATTATTATTTAGAAAGCCATTCTTAATCTTAACATGAGGAGTGGGGGCTTTTTAACTGTTTTGTACTTTCACATAATAATTTAATAAACAAAAATAAACAACCGTAGGCTGCTGTGATTTCATTGGCTATGTGTTTCGGTATTTTCCTGCGATTGACGTAACCTGCTCGGAATATGCCAACAGATACGCAGTCAGTATTTTGCACAAGTACCAACATTTTCCAAAATTTGTCCATCTTATTTGACTGACTGTTTTCATACGACTGTGCATTGTTTCGGTCGATTGTGATAATTTGTGTATACAGGGTAATCAAAAACATGGAATCGGTAATAAAACACTCGCCATGTCAAGCGACACTGTGGAGCCGTGGTACAACGGAACAGCTCTCTGTGAATTATTACATATCCTCTTTATTCATGAGTAAGAGATGAAACGCTTGTTAATTCGTACGTACAGGGTTATTATAAACTTCAAACTTATAGAATCGTGAATAAAAAGCACAATCGTTTTTTTTTTCAATCCAGCCATATTTGGAACAAATATACTTCAGCCTATGCTTGCCTTGCCCACCAAGTTTCAGCCATAAATGCCCAACAGGCTTTCTTTTATCGTTACTGTGATTACTGTGCTGAAACACTAACCCTAACGTTTAAAGAAGAGGCTGTGCCACATTTCAATCAACTATTCAACGAGAAGACGCTGAAGGCTCAGTAATCTGTTCAGACGCATAGAGAGTTTACAATAATTAAAACAACTCAATTTTCCGTAAATTACCAACAAAATTTTGTCGATCCCAACTCTGGAGCGTATACACAAGCAATTAAAACAGCATGGCATATACACAAGCAATTAAAACACCATGGCGTATACACAAGCAATTAAAACAGCATGGCATATACACAAGCAATTAAAACACCATGGCATATACACAAGCAATTAAAACAGCATGGCATATACACAAGCAATTAAAACAGCATGGCATATACGCAAGCAATTAAAACACCATGGCATATACACAAGCAATTAAAACACCATGGCATATACACAAGCAATTAAAACACCATGGCGTATACACAAGCAATTAAAACACCATGGCATATACACAAGCAATTAAAACACCATGGCATATACACAAGCAATTAAAACACCATGGCGTTAACAAAATAGAGGGACATATAGTGTATATATTTGTTCCTTGTAGATAACAAACCATAATAGCATCTAATAAGGTTACAGTGATGATCCATACTCAAACCGGAACTTTTCATACAACACCGTGACAACACTGACAAAATTATTAATGCCTAAATCAGTCTGACTGTTCTGGGTTTATTCCGTCTGTTTTTTAAAAGTCGATTGTTGTCCACAACTTATTGCTGAGCGATTTAAAAGTCGATTGTTGTCCACAACTTTTATTGCTGAGCGTTGGCGTAGGTATGCACGTTAGTAAGCAGTGTTTTTTCCTTTTAGTGAACGATCACTCGACACGCAAAACATCTGGCACGGTTCTGGTCTCTATTATCACAGTTTTATTTTTACTAGAAATTAACTGAAGTAAAACCCAAGTGTGTTAAACGTGCTCATTTCACCTGTTGGGTGGGATAATGTAGCAAAGTAGTTCGACGACAAAAAGAGGCGACACACACACACACACACACACACACACACACACACACACACACACACACACACACACACTAAGAAAGCGAAAACTTGGTAAATGTTAAAAATGCCAAGTTTATTTACTTGAAAGAAGATAGCACAGACGTATATCGCATACAGATGAAGTCGGAGGGAATATGTAAATGCTGATTGATTCTTTCGTTGTCGATCGTACTAACAACTTGCTACGGTATCGAGTCGTGTTTCACGAGGGTTTCCGATCTTACTAAAAGGTGAAATGTCGAGAGGTCACCATAATAGTGGGGACACGTAGCAAGCCTTCCTGTGGCGTTCCTGTTCATCTTTCGACAGACCGATTATCGCACGACGCTCATCGCACAACGAAAAAAACAAAAACAAAAAACAAACAAGCAAACAAACAAAAAAAACAAACAAAAAGAATAGTAAGACGTTTTCTGTCAAGTACTTTATATATGCCAAGTACTTTGGCAAAGAAAACACACACACACACACACACACACACACACACACACACACACATATATATATATATATATATAAGAAACTAGAAGGGTTAGCGGTGTCTTCTGGGATCTTAATTGCCCTAAATTTCGTAGACTAGAAACACATAAATAAAAAAATTAAATGAAATAAAAAATAAAAGCAAACGTAAACACCCCGCTCAAAAATTGTAATTTGAAATTTAATTATGAATTTATTTTTCGATAAAATCAGAGTAAAAATAATTATAACCCGGGTGAGGTTCTAACTGACAACTTCTGCATCTAAGTGCTAGGCAATACGGATTGACCCACAACGATAAGTACGAAATATTGGCGCTGTTAAATACGCAAATAACACCCTTTTCTTTTCTCTACCTATCTCTTTCTACAAAGTCGGATGTAAGTCAGTAATAATATAAAAAACGGTGCAAGATTAAATTTGTAATGTTAAATTTCTTCCCAGTGTTATGAGTGACATGCATAACAGATGTGTCTGCAAGGGTAAGTCCTCCCCAACTTTCTTCTATTCATGACTAATAAAATATAGATCAAGATTAAATATTAAAATCGATTGTTTTAGTTGTGCATACGAATGGCAGAAGAGAAAGGGGGATGAAAGGAAATTGAAAATATTTGATTTGAGTCCGGTCGCCCAAGATGTTTTCTTTCTTTATAGTAAAATGAGCATTTCATTAAACTGGGGATAATGCTGGGACCGACCAGTTTGAGAAAAGGTGATGCCCAAGATTATCTGCAGATAAGCTCCTTTGAATGAAGACTGTTTAACCACTATCCCAAATGGATATCACGAGTAATCAACTTCTGAGTGGTCGAATAGTGATCACTAACAAATGCTGGAATCCCTAAGAGTGAAACGATTCTAGGAGATGAGAAGGGGAGGCTATATATATATGATTAGTTTTTTTTTGGAAAAAGAAATCCAGCAGAGTGCTCAGTTAAAAGGAAAATCCGCAATGTAAGAGCATATTTATATTTTGTGTACAGAAAGTTGTTAGATGAGACAAATCATTGGTACCGTCGGTTTCAAGCCCGATAGTACGACCGTTTGAGGTATCCTTATCAAGCTCTCTTCAGCCAATATTCGTCTATGAGACGGAGGATACCTTAAACGGTCGTATTATCGGGCTTGAAACCGACGGTACCAATGATTTGTCTCATCTAACAACTATATATATAATTGATACTTTTGTTGTTATAAATATAATTTAATTTGTCTACTTTAGTAATTTTTTATTCTTTTATTGCTGAGCGTTGGCGTAGGTATGCACTTTATCGAATGCCATTCTCGCTTATCTTTATTTTTTCTAACGAATTTTACCACCTCGATTCAAGTTGGCCCGGGGGCGAAAAATCTTCAACGTAGGCACCAACCACTAAACTGCTTTATCTATATGTGGGGAAAGAAAAAAAAAGAAGAAAACAAAACAAAAAAAAAATAAACGGCAAAAAAGTAAACTCTTCTGCCACACTGCAAAAACGTATCCTTGAGAATCGAAAAGTTGGCTCAAAATTTGAGCAGCTTGGCATTTAAAACAAATTACCTGTTGCAGAATTACTTCTTGGGTGTACATGGATCATTAGTGCAAGACCGACCTACGCCAACAGTCGAGCGATAGATTACTTTCGTTTTGCTAACATATGCCTAAGTGTTCTTGTGGTTTGTCAGCTATCTTTTGTGTACACCCACCCATTATTGGTGAGTGAATGTCGCCATAATGCACTATTAGCCTGCTGATCGATGAGAATTATTATTTTTTCTTTTTTAGATAATAAAAAATAAATGTTGGTAGCCGCTCTCGTCGATTCAAACAACTAAGTTGTCCGAAATTTACACAGCATTTCTTTATAGTGGTGAAGACTTTGTGTACGACCAAGTGATGGTCACAAGACCAAGCAGACAATATACTTAAGATATTTTACAGAGATTTTTCTTCTCTTATATGCATTTATTAACGAAGACAGAGTCCCCAGACACTAACCTGGAAATTTTTACGTCCCAATAGAATACATACAGCATACGTGTATATATATATATATATATATATATATATATATATATATATATATATATATATATATATATATATATATATATATTCTGAAAATAAGGGCTTCTTTCTGTTTGTGTCTTCGAAGCACGTGTGTTACACAATTATAGTTGCGTTAGTGGAACGTTTGGAGGTCAAGGTGGGGAGAAGGAACACTGAGTGGAAGTTACGCAAACCATATGATTTCCGAACGATACTCTCTGACTCTCTCTTAGCCGTCAACTGTTTCACTGATTGCGCATGCAAGGCCCTGAAACATGATAGTTTCTTTATGTTAATAATAAGTAGGTTTGAAAACACTTTATAAAGATCCTGTCAAGCTGGTCTAATGGTTGTTGTACGTGACTCACTGTCTTTAGGTTTTAGTTTCGATCTCAGCTCGAGTAATTTTTTTTATTTTACTAACAAGAAATGAACTGTTTAGAAAAATATATTACTCGCATGCACATGTCTTAGTTTCTGTATTAATTAAAATATAATATTTATGCGTAATGACCGGGCAACGTCGAGAGGCCTGCTTATATATATATATATATATATATATATATATATATATATATATATATATATATATATATATATATATGGAAGTTTTAAAAGCCAAAAGCAATGCGAAAAGGACCGGAATCATGAGAGTAAAGAAAAGAAAAACATGATTCCGGTCATTTTCGCATTGCTTTTGGCTTTTAAAACTTCCATATATTCCTTTATCAGCAATGCTTCACGCAAACTACACATATAGTGTATATATATATATGTATATATATATATATTCAAATTGGTAGTACAAATATTAATATTACTATTTACAGTTTTAATATAATCCTAAAATGCTCAATATTCGAGAGAGAGAGAGAGAGAGAGAGAGAGAGAGCGAGAGAGAGAGGGAGAGAGAGAGAAAGAGAGAGAGCATCAGCATATGAGGGGGGGGGGTAAAGTTTGTAAATTAAGTTTATAAAATTTATTGTTTATAAAACAAGGAATAACAAAAAATATTTCCTAATTCCATGAAGTTTCAAAACGCTAATAATATAAGGTGATTATGAAGAAAGAACCGCTAAAATTGTATTCCTCTCAATAAAATTGTATTCCTGTCAATAAAATGCCGTGTTTGAAGCTGAAATTTCAAAACTTTGCGCAAGTTAAGAGATTTTCCTTAACTTATTAATTAACTTCGAACTATTCAAACGGTTTCAACTTATGGCAAAATGCTTCAATAGGAAATCTAACTTGATCATCTTAGGTCTTTTGAACTAACCTATCTGAATATATTTACATCAATAGTACCGATTTGATATTTTACCAGATTTTAAACCAATTTCATTGATAAGAGTTTATTCCAATATTCTTTTACGCGTTTTTCGATCATTAAAAATTTCCAAGTTTTCACTTTTTATGCACTTTTGAGTAATTCTATAATTATACTTTGCTCGTTATTTTCATAAGAAAAAAGTCCAAGTTTTGAAACTATATGGAATAATGAAAATGTTTTGTATTGTTTGTTTTTCTTGTTTTTAAACTATAAATTTTGTACATGTTAGTTTACAAAATTTATCCCCCATCATATGTTGAGGATTTATCTCGAACATTTTGAATATATATATATATATATATATATATATATATATATATATATATATATATATATATATATAGTTTTAAAACAGATCCTTTGTCCCATAAATGCATGCCCATTGGCTGATAGGAAGGGCGCGGTGGATACTAGAAAGCTGATTGGCTAACTAAAATCTCAATAGAAGAGGAGCATATAAAAACGATAAACAACCACAGAATTCGCGCATAAGCCTGAAGAGCCCTAGAGTGGATGAAACGCGGAATATTCAGTGTAGCTTAATCGCCATATATATTTTATAAATTACTAACTAGCTCTACCTAATTATTGAGCACTTTTGAAGTAAATACTTAAAGTTTACGCATAAATCTATACTTTCGTATATTAATTTTATGTGAGTAAATTAAGTAGTTATATATATATATATATATATATATATATATATATATATATATATATATATATATATATATATATATATATAAGGCTACAAAACTATCCAACCAGTGCGAAGTTCAATTTGTGAAACAGTCATATATTAACATGTGATATACACATTGATCGTCGTCGCCACCATCGTCGTTATAATCCTAGGTTGCTTTTAGGTTAAATTACAGAACAGAAACTTTGCATGCGTACGTGCACGCACATGTGTTTGAGAGAGAGAGAGAGAGAGAGAGAGAGAGAGAGAGAGAGAGAGAGAGAGAGAGAGAGAGAGAGAGAGCAATGTAATCTCACTATATCAGACTATCCTTCGCTTGCCATCCTCGATTTTAGAGACGGCGCACAAGCAGGTCTTTCCTCTATCAAGTAGTATTACCGGCTAAGAGAGAGTCGGAGAGTACCGTTCGGAAATCATATGGTTTGCGTAACTTCCACTCAGTGTTCCTTCTCCCCACCTTGACCTCCAAACATTCCACTAACGCAACTATAATTGTGTAACACACGTGCTTCGAAGACACAAACAGAAAGAAGCCCTTATTTTCAGAATGTCCCATTTTGGTGTGAATTGTATATCATTTACACTAAAAATCGATCTCGTTAGGAGACAAGTAAATTGGGACGCAAACAAACAACGGCAAAAGAAAACAAAACAAACAAAAAAAAAAACAAAAAAAAAAAACTATGGATTAATTTTTATTTATTGCAGACTATTATCCTCATCTTTTTCTTAGTTGTTGTTTCACGACGTTTCGGCCAACTATTCCTCTGGCCTTCGTCAGGTGGTAACCGCGACCTGGTGAGACGACAACAACTACGGAAGCCAGTAATTGCAGTGGATGCAGTCAGGAGATTCAGAGTTCGTATCCTTTTACTGTACTAACATGAAAAAGTTAAAATGTTAAACGAAAACACGTTTTCTTGCGCAATTCGTATATACAGGGTGACCCCCCCCCCCCAAAAAAAACAGAGGACATTCATTTGTTTTTCTGAGCATTTTACAGTCAACGGAGAAAAAACAGTCAAAGACCCTAGTGTTTTGATGTGATGTTTTAAATATAATAAACTAGTTATGACCAAAGTTTCATTTCATTCAAACAAAATACTAAGAAACGGAGGCTAATTAGAATTGGGGCCCGTTTTTTTGGGGGGGGGGTCATCCTGTATTTCATGATAGAAATCATCCCAAATCGTAGCCCATTTCCTACAAGAAGCAATTTGTCTTTGGTAAGCATAAATATAATAAACATATAACGAAACGACGACCACAGGACAACTCAAAGCAGCCCAAAGAAAGTTATCACTTATTTGTCATGTACTTAAATAGCGATAAAACTATTAAAAATTCTGAATTAAACTTGATGAAGTAGTCACTCATACACAAAATATTATTTGTATTAACGCGAATTAGTTTATGGGAAGAAAATGCAGCGCAACTACTGCAAATTTAAGTTATTTTTTTAAACGTTTCTTTTGTTTTTAATTTCCGGCGTAATAAATCAAAGCATTAACTAAGAAAAGATGAGGATAATAGTCCGCAATAAATAAAAATTAATGAATAAAACTCATCTCAATAATGAATTACAATTAAATAATATATACTATGGATTGTTCAACCCTAGTCGGGGAATTTCTCATTTGGCGCCAAATCCAGTAGAATTTGGTCCATTTCTGAAATGAAGTTTTCCCTGTTGACTATCGTACGTTGCTGAACCTGTGCAGTTTAAGGAGGTCCACATGCCTTCTCTCTTTGAGAAAATGTTAGTTTTTGCTAAATCACTTATGGCGCCACTATCGGGAAATACCGAGGGAGTGTCTAGATATTATTTTCAGGCCAGAGTGCTCTTCCTCTAGAATGTTGGTTTTTCAGATCCCACTTTTCCCACAAATCCCACATCTTTCTGCTGTGGGATGAAGATAAATAGCCATCTGTTAACGATTAAAGGTATAACCCTCAATGCCAATCAGTTGGGCCCTTCAGGAATTTCGACAGGCCGGGGGAGGATGCGTGTCAGGCATGAGCTCTAAAAGACCCCTGCGAGATCTGTGTCAGTGCTGTTGCATAACAGAGCTCAAGTGAGGCGGGACATTCTCCTCTTCATGCCCCACTCACCTCCTAACCTAGCACTACCACCACCACCACCACCACCACAGCCGCAATCACAACAAGCAGATCCGCCACGAGTGAGCCCATCTATGTTGCGGTTTCAACAATCCACGCTTTTGCAACGATTATTGTTTAGTGCGATGTGCAACGAAAGATGTACAGTTGCCATGGCAGCAACAACTGAACCGCGATAAAAGAACACACACACACACACACACACACACACACACACACACACACACACACACACACACACACACACACACACACACACACGGGAAACATCTGGCGTGCGGTTTCTGAGCGGAGGTGAAGGGAGGAAGGCAAGTCATAGGAGATGAGGAGGGCTGTAGAAAAGAGCCTCAGGAGGCGTGATTTTCTAAGCGTAAAATGTAATCAGAAAGCGTAATACCCGTTGTTTCTCTGTTTGAATATATGTATATGTACATGTGTGTGTATATGTATGTGTGTATATGTATGTGTGTGTATGTGTGTGTTTGTGTGAATATACGTATATATGTATATTTATATCTGTGTGTATGTGTGTAAATCTTAATAGATGCACATATATATATATATAATTATTTTTTTTTTACTATAATATATATATATATATATATATATATATATATATATATATATATATATATATATATATATACACACACACAACATACACACGCTAATCCAGGTAAGGTTTGTATCTACTTTTTCTCTGTCACACACACACACACACACACACACACACACACACACACACACACACACACACACACACACACACACACATTTGAATTTCTAACATCGTGAAATCGACGTCAAAAGAAATCGTTTATAATATATATAAAAGTGAAAGTGTCTGTCTGTCTGTCTGTGCTTGTGTGTCTGTCTTAGTAATTTCGTAGAGACCACAGAGGTCAATTTTTGTTTAACTTTGACACCAATTTTGGCCACTTCACATTTATAATATTGGTCGCAAATCAAAATACAAAGTATTACCCATGTCCAAGTAATCTACATCTAAAATTTCAGGTGTTTCGACCCAAAACTGGCGGAGGAATTTGTTAGAATCTGCAAAGGTCAACTCTTTCAACTTTGACCTTTTGGTAACCCAATTTTCTCCACAAAACTGAGTAAAATGCTTGCCGCATGTCTGAATACACATTATGTATAGATTTCAAATGTTTAAATCCAAAATTGGCTGAGTAGTTTGCTGGACACCGCAAAGGTCAAATCTTTTGAACTTTGCCCCCTTGGCAGCTCAAATTTTCGACCGCAATGGATTAAAAAGCTTGCCCTATCTCTGAATACCTTTATGTAAAATTTTAAATGTCTAGACAAGAAATTGGCTGAGTAATTTGGTAGAGACCGCAAAGGGCAAATTTCTTTTCACTTTGACACAAATTTTGATCTCTTAACATTTATTTTTTGGGGCTCAAATCAAATGAAAAAATTTGATCCATATCCAAGTAATCTACATTTAAAATTTCAAATGTTTCGACCCAAAATTGGCGGAGGAGTTTGGTAGAATTTTCAAAGGTCAAATCGTTGAACTTTGACTCCTTGACAGCCAAATTTCTGGCCGAAAAACGATTAAAAAGATTTTCCCAAACCTCAATACTCCTTAAGTCAAATCTCGAGTCTCTAGACCGAAAAATGACAGAATTATTGTGTAGGGAAATTTACACAGACAGACAGACAGACAGACAGGTAGACACAGACATTTTCACTTTTATAGACATAGAGACTTTTCTGTTAAAGAATAAACAAAAGTACATCCTAGGTGCTAAGCCTTAAATAAATGAATTATTTATCGCCATATTTTTTTTATTACATTTTCACCTCAAACAAGACACACTGCCACTTTGTTGTAGGGGGCTACTATCAGGGACATAAGCATCAGGGGTACTGTGTAAGGAGTTGGCCAGCAAGATGCCGGTTCACGTTGCACTTGAACTTCTGCATGTCAGTACGGTCGGGAAGCAGGGACTCAGAAGGGAATTCCAAAGTCTCGCTGTTCTGGAGAAGAAACTACTGGAGTAGAAGGCTCTCTTGCATCTAGGGATCTCAACTGTGAAGGGGTGGGATTTAGCTGCCTGTCGGGTTTGTCAGGGGTATTTATTTAAGTGCTTGCAGTTCGTAAGAGCATTCACCGTTAAAGTACTTGTAGAACAGGCAGAGGGATGCAACATTTCGTCAATATGACAGAGGCTGAAGTTTAGCTGACAGTTCAGGACCTATCAGATTGGCGACTCTCTTTTGAACCTTGTCTAGGAGCGAGACACTAGTGTCAGATGCACCAGCCCAAATATGACAACAATACTCCATACATGGGCGAATGGTGGCCTTATAGAGGTATAGGTTACTTTCAGGCGTTAATAGCTTTCTAGCACGGTAGAGAGAGAGAGAGAGAGAGAGAGAGAGCGAGCGAGCGAACGAAGAAAGCTTCGACCAGAACTTGCCCCCATACTTACAAAACTGTTTAAGCGTTGCCTTAAGGAGAAGCGCTTTCCAACACCCTGGAAAATCTCGTCAGT
Source organism: Euprymna scolopes (assembly GCF_053919585.1). Lineage (NCBI taxonomy): Eukaryota > Metazoa > Mollusca > Cephalopoda > Sepiida > Sepiolidae > Euprymna > Euprymna scolopes. The sequence continues at coordinate 5,841,984 of NC_136482.1, read as the reverse complement.
ATGCTCTGTATTTAAGAACTCAGTCATCTCCCTCTCAGTACAAACCAATAAGTCTCTTGTGTGTCATGAGTAAGTTACTGGAATCCATATTAAATAAAGAAGTAGTCAACCCCTCAGCAGAAATAACCTCCTTAGTGACATGCAATATGGTTTCCGTTCTGCTAGATCTACAGCTGATGTGCTAACAGTTATATCTCATAGGATTAGTGAATCTCTTGAAAAAGGCTTCCTTTCTAAGGCAATTGCTCTTGACATATCAAAGGCCTTGGATAAGGTTTGGCATAAGGGCCTACTCCACCAGATTTCCAGCTACGGTATCACTGGTAATGTTTTCTCAATAATTAAATCATTTCTCTCTGATAGGTTCATAAGAGTAGTGGTTGATGGGCAGAAATCAGAGGCCCACAGTATTAATGCTGGAGTCCCCCAGGGGTGTATCCTGGGCCCAACTCTCTTCCTGATCTACATCAATGATCTCCTAAAACACATACTAAATTCATTCGTTGACATCTATGCTGATGACACGACCATCTATTGCAATACATCAAAGGCCATAAATGACAAAGCTCTGTCTGATTCCCTCTCCTCTGATCTTGAGCACGTGGTTCAGTGGGGAAAGAGATGGCTGGTTATCTTTAATGCATTTAAAACCAAGCTCCTAACTTTACATCATCAACGCTCTGTTCCTCATCTAGCATCAATTGAAATGGATGGCCTTCGTCTTGGGGAGGCTTCATGTTTTGACAAGCTCCTGGGTTTGACCTTTACTCCTGATCTGAAATGTAACACGTATATCAAGTCTGTTGTCCGGGCCGCTGGGAAAATGGTGGGATCCTTCTACCGCTCCAGAAGATATCTCACCTCTGAGGAAATTCTCTATCTTTATAAAAGCCAAATACATCCAAAGATGGAGTACTGCTGCCACATCTGGACTGGAGCTTCAAAAAAACAGCCTATCCTGCCTTGACAAAGTACAAAATAGACTTCGTCAATAATTTTCCCCACTCCTTATTTGTGCCTAAATCAAAACGTAGATTCCATGAACAAAGCACTCCTGTGGAACTCTGTTCCGCTTGCCTGTTTCTCTCCCGACTTCAACCTGGATGTCTTCAAGTCCAACACAAACAAATTCCTGATGAACCGCCCCCTTAAGTAATGACACTTTATCAATTCTCCAATGCTATTACTACACTATCCCATTGATTACTGTACACACAATAACCCTTATCCCCGAGTGGCCTTGGGCCTTGATAAGTGGTGACCTCCATGTAAAAAAAAAAAGTGGGGGATGCTCTCTTCTCTTCCCTGCAACCTCTCTCCCACAGAAGAGATGTTGCGAGTCTGTCTTTGTTTTATCGTTATTTCCATGGCAAGTGCTCGTCCGAGCTCCAATCTCTGGTTCCCCCTCGCCAATCCTTCATGATAAACACCCGTCTAGCTAAAACCACTGTCAATAATTTCCCCCACTCTTTATCTGTGCCTAAATCAAAACGTAGATTCCATGAACATAGCTTTTTTCTGAGAAGTGCACGCCTGTGGAATTCTCTTCCGTTTGTCGGTTTCCCACCTGACTACAACTTGGACGTCTTCAAGTCCAACATAAACAAATTCCTGATTAATCGCCCCCTTAAGTAAGACATTTTATCAAATCTCCAATACCAACTATTACTACGATATTATACCATTAATTATTGTACACAAAATAACCCTTATCCCCGAGTGGCTTCCGGGCCTTGATAAGTGGTGATCCCCATGTAAAAAACAAACAAAAAAAAAACACCTTCTTCGCAGCCGCCCTGGAAATGTTCTCAATGTAATTGTTCCAATTCACATTTCCTGTGAACGTTAGGTCGAGGAATTTAAAATTATGTACTTTCAGATAAAGAGTCTTTGGCCATTGCTATTGACGGTAGGAAAGGTGCCTTGTAATTATTGAAGGAAACCAGTTTAGTCTTAGCAGCATTGAAGGTGACCATCCATTTTTGTCCCCATTCCACTACGGATTGGAGGTCTTCCTCTAGTGTTTCTGCCATTTCTTTAGATATGTGTTCATTTGTTTTCCTGTCGTGTCTGTTATAGAGCGTGGTGTCATCAGCATACATACCCATCTCACAGACAATTTTTGTCAGGGAGGCCATTTATGAATATTAGGAATAACAGAGGTCCAAGAATAGAAACCCTTCGGTACTCCCGCATTTATATCATATTGTTTAGATGTACGATCGTCAAGGATAACCTGTATTTTTCTCTTATCTAAGAAGGATCTAATTATGTTATGTATTCTTCCAGTGAGGCCATATGATCTGATTTACTTGAGAAGACCCTCATGCCATACCCTGTCGAAAGCCTTAGATATATCTAGAGTTACCACTCTATCCTTCCCTGCTTTGTCCAGTGATTGGTATATACGTTCTGAGATTTCAGTTAGGATGTCTGCTGTGGAACAGGCTTGCCTAAATCCATATTGTTGGTCAGTCAGAAGTTTAGCATCTGTAAGGTGATGGACTATGGCTTGGTTAATTAGGGTCTCAAATATTTGGGCGAAAAGTGGGAGGAGGCTAATGGCGCGACAATTTACTGGGTCAGTTCTTTCGCCAGAATTCTTGAAAACTGGCACTACAGAAGCAGTTTTCCAGCAGGCAGGAAAGCAGGATTCATTAAGGCATTTGTTGTAAAGTTTGGAGAGAACTTGAACTACTTCTGCGGCGTACTTTTTTAATAGCACAGCCGGGATGAGATCAGGTCCACATGATTTTGCAGTGTCAAGCTTTCTAATGATAGCATGCACCTAAGCAGGGGTGATTTTCAGATCGTCTAGTGTGGCGTCTGTCTGCAAAGGAAAGTCATGGAGGGGGTGGTTAGCAGAGTCCAGTGTGAAGTTCGAGGCAAACCGACTGGCAAGCATGTTAGCCTTCCCAATTGCTGAGCAAACAACCTCATAATTGTTGGATAGTGGGGGAATTGTTGATTGCTCATTATTTACTACACTGTTGTAGATTTTCCAAAAACCACGGGTTCCTAATTTCTGTGCTTCGATGCGTTTTTGGATGGTTTCAGTAAATTCTCTCTTAGCTGTCGCTATTTCTTTCTTACAGTTATTTCTGGCTTCTATGTACTTTTGTCTGTTTGAACTGGACTTATGTCGGTTAAATTTGCGATACGCATGCTTCCTTTGTGCTATGGCCGCTGTACAAGTTGAAATGAATCATTGGGGAGAGTGGGGGTTGCTGTAGAATTTGCGTGTGGGAACATGTGCTTCAATTGCCGCTTTGAACCATTCAGTGGTCTCATTTGCGCAATGTTCAGCAGGAAGTGAAAAGATATTTTGCCATGAAGCGTCCTTGATGAGGACACTGATGGTTTCCCAGTCAGCCTTTTTATAATATCTCGTTGTTTTGAGCAGTGGCTCTTCAGTTTTGGCTCTAGAGTTTAGGGCGATTTCAACCATTACTCCTGCATGATCGGTGTTTCCAGCATTTTTTAAAAAATAACTTTAAACAACTATTTTGTTCACTGAAGAAGTCAATTGTTTGATCTAAAAAGGAGTTATAGTTATAGTGACATCAACTACTTTCCTCCACATCCTTTGAAGTAAATTGTTCTCCTCCCTCATAAACACCTTTTTTTAATATTGACCAGAGATGTTCAATGGAGTTAAATCCAGAGAACACGGTGGCCAACTCATGAAGGTTTCTCCAAAGAAGCCCACGGATTCAAGGAAGGCTGCAGTCGCCCTAGCAGAATGGGATGGTGCATTGCCATGTATAAAAATCATCCGAAAGCGACGTGACAATGGTAGGTCATCTAGCCATGGTGACAAATGCTTATTCAAAAAGGCCGTGTATGCATTGCTGGTAAGTTTTACACCCTCTGAAACTCAGAATGGTCCAATCAGCTTATGATTCCCGCCCAAAACATGATGAACTCTGTAAGGGTTTGGCGTTCCATTCGAGTTCCAATCTTTGCTCACTCCATCCATCCAGACCGTCAAGAGTAGCACGGGTTTCATCTGTAAATAGGATATATTGGAAATCCATTTTCATGTAATTCTGTGCCCAAGCCATTCGTTTTTCCCTATGATGTTTGCTCAATGGAGGCCTTGGAATAGTTTTGATGTTCCTTGCTATCTCATTCAACTCATTACATTGGGCTTGCCTGGATCGATTAAAAAGGGAATCACTGGTGCTGTTTGGGTTTCAGTTGACTTCCCAACGAATTTTCCGAATATCACGATGTGAAAGATTTCTTCTGGTGTCCTTATCCTTGCTGGATTTAGTTTTGGGGTTGTTCACGAATGAAGCCAAAGTTCTTGGGTCCCTTTCCAGTTCCATACCTAAATCTTTGATGAACAATCCTTCTGCGTGCCCGGCAACAATCCTTTCCTTTTCAATAAACTATTTTTGCATTTTAAAAGACTTGCAATAAAGCGATGGACAGTATAAATTACTTGATAATAAATAAAATGTCATAACTTCGTGAATATCGCATGGATTTGAATAAAGTTTTGGGAAATAACTAACCTTGAAACAATCATTTGATGATACAATTTTTATTTTTTGCGATGTATATTTAGTGAAATATTGATATTTTACTTATCTGTAATAAAGCGATTGCGCAGTTTATATATATATATTTATCTATATATATAAAAATGTAAATTTGGTTTGTTAAAACTGAATAAAACCATATTTCTACATTACCAATTTATTTGAAATTTTCAGACAACCCATCTTTAGAGTCAAGGGATGTTTTTATGTTATTAAAATAAATTTACCTTGCGAATTATTAAAATATTAAATAAAATAAATATATTTTTTTAACCGTTAGTGCGAATCTGTTCTGTTGATAAAACTGAACTTCCGGTTCGATTCATTTCACAGCCACGAATTGATGAAAGATTTCATTTTCTGTTTACTCGATAAGTAAAAAAAACCAAAAAAAACATAATTCATTTGTTTATCTTCCAAATTTTTTAATTTACACACTTTTTCTTTATTATATAAGGCAAAAAAAAAAGTTTGTCGCTTGCTTTTTGAGTTTTTTTTTGTTTCTCGATATAAGATTGGTTGGTAAAGTACAGTTTTTTTTGTCCGCGCTATTTTTTTAAATCGTATTTCCAGGTTTAATTACAGTTTTATTATATGTTTTTTTTATTCAATTGTAAGGTTAAAATACACCCTCCCCTCCCCATGTTAAGAATGGCTTTTTAAATAATAACGTTATTATTTCAACACAGATCACTCTCTGCATGAGTACTGTACTTTCACCTAACAATTTAATAAACAAAACATGGTACTTATGCAGAGAAAGTACCAAAATAATAGAATAATAGAATAATAACGTTATTTAGAAAGCCGTTCTTAACATGGGGAGGACGTTTTGTTACTATTCTATACTTTCACCTAACAATTTAATAAACAAAAGATGGTACTTATGCAGAGAAGGTACCGTGCTGAAATAACACTATTAAGAAAGCCATTCTTAACATGGGAAAGGGAGAGTGTTCTGTAAATATTTTATATTTTCACCTAACAATTTAATAAACAAAAGATAGTACTTATGCAGAGAAAGTACCGTGCTGAAATAATACCGTTATTTAGAAAGCTATTCTTAACATGGGGAGGGAGTTTTGCATCTATTCTAAAATATGAATGCTTTTTCTTTATTAAAGAAATTGGGTACGCGTGCCATTAATGATCTGTGCTGAAATAATAACGTTATTATTTAAAAAGCCATTCTTAACATGGGGGAGAAGAGGGTGTTTTGTAACTATTCTGGACTTTCACCTAACAATTTAATAAACAAAAATTAAACTTAAGCAGACAAGGAACAGTACAGAAGCATTAACATTATTTAGAATGCAATTGAATAAAAAAAAAAAAAACTTTAATTAAACTTGGAAATACGATTTAAAAAATAGTACGGATCGGTAAGTGCATTAGCACCATAAATTTGTCTAATTCTTAATTTCTTATGTTATTGGAAAAAAAGAAAAGAAAAAAAAAAGGTAAATATGAGGAATTACTCCACCCTCGAAAATTCCTTTAAAATTACCACTCCTATAGGTTTTCGGGGTCGCTGAAAACGAAAATAACCTTTATAATTAAGGCAAACGAGTAGTCTCTAAGATATTAAAAAATGTTAGTTTAAAAAAGTGAAGGATCACTTTTCCATAATAATTTAACGTAAAATGATCACCCACTTTGTGGCCACGATTTTTGGGGTGGGGCTTTCTTTCTACCCTTGGAAAATCCTTTAAAATTACCTGCTTAAATTGGTTGGCGGGGCGGGGGGGTTTGTCAGCCCCCCCCACACACTCAGAAAAATGCCCCTCTCTCAGGTGGCCAGAAAGTGGGTGCTCATTCTAAGTTAAATTTAAATTGAAAAGTGATCACCCACTTTTCGAAAAAGTAATTTCTTCATATCATGAAAACTTTCTTTTTGCGACGGAAACGGTTTGCAGATTCGTTTTTAGTACACTGAAATCTACAATAAAATATTTCGTTATATACGAACATGAGACGGGCCTTAAAGTAAAATAATACCGGATTTTTGGGGCAGATTTGCCATTTAGTTGTATAATATCCTCAAACCAGGTAATCACTAAAAGGGACTCTTAAAAGTCGTTACCTGTATCGATTAAAATTTAAAATCACTGATTATATGTCAGCCTACATCACAGTAACATATATTGAGTGAGTTCCTAACAGTATTTTGTATAGTTTTTTAGTTTAAATTCATTTTCCCAAAATTTCCCCAAAACTTAACGTGTTCGCTACAGTGTGCCGCCATTTGTATTTTTCAAATATACCGATAAACACTGCATGTTTTTGAACTGATTAAACATTATACATTACATAAAAACACTACAATCTTATCCAGTTAGGTAGAACATTTACTTTTCTTGCCTTTGATAACATTTATTTGTTATATATTCATTTTTTGACAACTTCTTTGTATCTGTTAATACAAACCCTTTTCATTTAATGTAACGTTTAGTCAGCTCGAAAAACAGTGTTTATCGGTGTATTTGAAAGATACAAATGGTGGCGGACACTGTTGATTATGTTAAGTTTGAGAAAGTGAGTTAAAACTAAAAAACTATACAAAATACTGTCACAAACCCACCGATTATGTCAGCCTATGTCATGGTAACATATTCGGTGGGTTTTTGACACTGTATTGTATAGTTTTTAGTTTTCAACTTAATTTCCCAAACTTAACGTATTCAACAGTCTGCAACCATTTCTGTTTTTCCAGCGGATTAAACATTTTACCTTACATAAAAACACTAAACAATTATCCAGTTAGGTAGAAATGTAACTTACCTTACCTTTGCTTTCATTTGTTTTTGGACAACTTTTTCGAATCTGTGTATAGTAACCCCCCCCCATCACTCAAATATTAATTACTAACTCACATTTTTGTATTTTTGTATACAGAAAAAAACAAAAACAAAAACAAAAAACATTTAGCGTTTCAACGTTAGCTTTATCCACTGATTGTTGGTTGAGCCCAAGCAATGCTTGACGGTAATCCTGAGGATCAGGATCCAATTCTGCAAGAGTACCATTTTTTTCATTTTTTTTTTTTTTTTTAGAGTGGATTGCTGTACCAAGAATATAAGAAACATGCATTTTCTCTACACCAAATTGAGCCACAGCAACGCGTGGCAGGGTACAGCTAGTATATATATATATATATATATATATATATATATATATATATATATATATATATATATATATATATATAATGTATGAGCATGTATACATAAATTATATATCATTCAATATATCATTCAACCACGGTAGTGGTTGAATATATGCTTAAGTCCGAAATTGAATGAATCGAGACACATTCAAACCCCCACCACTAATTCCGTTCGCAATTAAATTTCAAACAGGTTATATAGTTGGATAGAACACCTCATTAGCTACATTTTGAAAAAAAAATTTCGAAAATTGGTTCCGTAGAAAAAAAGTTACAACAAAATATGTGGGTTCACAAACAGGAGAGTAAGTACATAAGTGACTAACGCTTTTTTTTTTATTTTGCATAACTTTTTTGTATATAAATATTTTTTACTGCGATTTTTCCAATATGACATGTTAGCGTAACGGTTAGTGGAAAGATTTTAGGTTCAATCCCGTGTATCGTTTTTTTTTTTATAATTAAAAAACCGAACTTTTTTTTAATAACTAAGTTTTTTTTAACTCTCCTTATGATTTTATAGCAAAAAATGGTGAATTTATCGATTAAAAATATTAGTGAATTCTATGATATACATATTCTTTAAATGAACTCAAATTTTTCGTTATCACATTTGATGAAAAATGTAGTCCCATTTTGGCAATGCGTCTGACCAATGATGCTTTTGAACCCGCGACCAGCACTGCGATGTCATCAGCATCAGCCTGGGCATAAATATTCCTATTTTTAAACTCCTTTAAAAGAGGATTCAGCATACAGTTCCATAGTAAAGGTGATAAAATCCCACTTTGGGGGTTTCATTTAACTACTTCCCTTTTAACAGTTGCCCTCAGTAGTTCTACTTGAACTGTTCTGTGCCTCAAAATATACTCAATCCATCGGATGAGTACTGGTGGCACATTGAGTTCTCGTAGCGACTTGAACATACTACTGAAGGGTATGTTGTCAAAAGCTCCAACGATATCTAAAAAGACACCGAGTGTCATCTTCTTTTTTGTTAGTTTACGCTCTATACAGATCACAAATTCATGAACCGCAGTCTCGGTAGAGACCCTGGCTCGGAACTATTGTGATTGAATGATAAATATTGCATAAATGTGTGTTTGAGAGCTAATTTTATTTGACAATCATTAATAAATATTATAAATTCATATATTAATACAATAGCAATGCCTGGAAAAATCATGAATTATATGGAAAAATGCGCGCATGAAAAGTAATATTCTTAAGATTTTATTAAACCTGGAAAAGTAAAGGACAAGAAATTCAACCTGGAAAAGTAAAGAACAAGATATTCTAGTAAAGTAAAAAATAAGAATTTTTTAGACTTAAAATATTGCAGATAAAATAAAATTTGAATATTGATAAATATTTTATTTATTATTTGCATATGTTGTTGTTTATTGTTGAGTTAGAAAAAATTAAATGATCCTAATTATGATATAATAAAATTATTAATTTTTATGTAAATTATAAAATTATTAATTCCATCTGCTAACTAACTAACTAATGAATTAATTTTATTCAAACAATTTTCACTACATAAATATATGCAAATAATAGGGGGGAAATAAGTTCAATCCAGCGACTGACACCCTTTCTAACTCAACAATAAACAACAACATATGCAAATAATAAATAAAATATTTATCAATATTCAAATTTTATTTTTAGCTGCAATATTTTAAGTCTAAAAAATTCTTATTTTTTACTTTACTAGAATATCTTGTTCTTTACTTTTCCAGGTTGAATTTCTTGTCCTTTACTTTTCCAGGTTTAATAAAATTTTAAGAATATTACTTTTCATGCGTGCATTTTTCCATATAATATATATATGTATCTATCTATAATATAAAGCTGAATGTGTGTGTGTGTGTGTGTGTGTGTGTGTGTGCGTATGTGTGGTCACGAATAGGCTCCTATATGGTTGACTACTTTAAAAAACTGATTACATATAATGACAGAAGATGTATCGAGACAGAGACACAGGAATGGGTATGTTTGATCTGTCAGAACGGTGGTGCATTAAAATTGTGGGGTCTGCGTTCGCGCCTGGTCCACAAAGTATGGAAATAAACAATTTAAAAATTAAAAAAAAACGTTTACAAGTGTTTTTGATATAGATGTACATAATAATAATAATTTGATAAGTATGTTTTAACTTAAATATGGATGGTATAATAAAATTGTGGGGTCTGGGTTCGCGCCTGGCCTCCATAGAATGGAAATAGGCACAAACTTTAATAAAGACTTTTCATATGTATCTGCGTAAGTATACTTTGATAATTATGTTTCAGTTTGAAGAAATATGGTATAATAAAAAAAATATGGTATATAAAAAAAAATGGAAATATATCACAAAGTTTAACAAGTTTTTTTTTTTTAATATAGATCCACAGAATATTGTGAAAAGTGTTTCAGTGTGAACAGGCATGGTATAATAAATTATGGGGTTTATCTATTTTATTTTTACTTTCATCATATTTTGCTTTGGTTTTGATACCCCCAAATTCGAAGTTATCTCTTTACAACCCTTCCTTTTCATAACCTATCATACTTTCATAAATCAGATTCCATTTTCTGTAGGCTGTTTTTGAACGCAGTCAATGACGGGTACTTTTGCTAGTATATATATATATATATATATATATATATATATATATATATATATATATATATATATATATATGTGTGTGTGTGTGTGTGTGTGTGTGTGTATAATGTTAAAAGTCCACGTATGCTTCTAGATAGGGATTTAAAGGTTATGAGGGTTTTTTAAGCATGAAAAACGATGTTACTTTTGTATTTAATATTTTTATTATTTTTTATATTTCAAGCTGACCTCCGCTCTTGGTCACAAAAAAGTATCGAAATGAAAAAGAAAAAGAAAGCCGTTGAAAAAACTGGAAAATTGTAGTGTGGACAACGTTCATTCCTAACAATCATGTTCGAAAAGGTTCATGTGGATTATTTTAGCCGTTTGTATAAGAAGATTGTATTTTTTATTTATTTTAAAATTTTTAAAAATGTTGCAATGTAATAGCGTTTAATGTAAACGGCAATATATATATATATATATATATATATATATATATATATATATATATATATATATATAATATAATGTATGCATGTATATGTTTCTAACAGTTTCATTTGCTTTCGAATCATATTTCCATTAAGAAGAACATGCTCAATGATATTAAAGTTGTTTACAGCTGTCTCAAGTTAATATTTATTTATAATTTGTCGGTTGTTTACTTTGCACACACGTAAATAAGTTCTGAAGAGAGCCGATATTTAAACAATTATATTGCAAATAAAAATTAATATCGGCTTGGAACAGCTGTAAAATAATTTTAGTAACTTTGTGTTTGCACCGTTTTTGAAATATGATCCGAAAGTTATTTAAATCGTTGAAATACACTCACACACACATTATATATATATATATATATATATATATATATATATATATATATATATATATATATATATATATATATATATCAGCTCTATGTAAATAAATATTGTGTCGTTTGTTGTTTTCAAGTTGGTGATTGATTTTTGTATTGAGCTGGAAAACAATTTCCTAATATATATATATATATATATATATATATATATATATATATATATATATATATATATATATATGTGTGTGTGTGTGTGTGTGTGTGTGTGTGTGTGTATTAGCGAAATAATACGTGAATTACCTGCCTTTATAGTTATGAGCAAGTATGGCCTTTTGGAAAGCCATCATTTTAATAAGTTCTGTTTTTAATCTCCGCAACAGTTACACGGTAAACAGGTGATTATTTCCCTTTTTTGTGATTCAAGGTAAGGCCTTAATTTATATTCCGATATTGGTATAGTTGTATTCTTTTTTTGCATTGTGAATTTTCCAGTGATAAGTCTACAATATACTAAATAAAATTAGATTCTTCTTGGACAAGAGGAAATCAAAGTTGTCCTTGATAACCGTACATTCAAACAGCATAATATTAATGCGTGTGTGTCTCGCAGGTCGATCTATTTTTCCTGATATTCATTAACAACCTCTCTGATAAAATTGTGTCAGAAACGGGTATATTAGACGATCATACTACGCTCTATCATAAGTATAAGGAAAGAACGGATGTACACATATATGAAGAGAATGGCAGAAAACGACCTTCCGTCTGTAGTGGAATGGGGTTGTAAATGGATGGTAGCATTTAATGCTACTAAGTCGAAGCTGGTTTCCTTTAACAGCTATAAGAAGCCTTCGCAATCACTGATAACTCTGACTAATAACACCCTAACTCAAGATTCTTCCTTCAAACTCCTTGGCTTAACATTCACAAAAACATGAACAAATACATTGAGGACATTGCGAAAGCTGCTGCAAAGAAGATGGGTTCCCTTTATCATGCTAGTAAATTACTCCAACCTAAGAGTATCCTGTATCTCTACAAAGCCACCATTCGGCCTTGTATGAAGTATTGTTGCCATCCACCACTAGTCTCTCCCTCAGAACACAAAGAAGAATCCCCAATCTAATTGGTCCACTGTCAACTAAACTCGAACCTCTATCCCATCGCCACAATATTGCATTCCTGTGCCTGTTTACAAGTATTTAATGGAATGTGTTCTGATGAATTAATTTCACCTGCAACCCCTCGATGTACATAAACCCGATAAAGCCGTTTAGCAACAAAATCGCAACCCTTCACTTTTAAGATTTCTAAATACCAGAAAGCTTTCTTTAGATTTTCTTAGATTTAAGAATGCGCTACCTGTTACCTACTTTCCTGAATGTACTGATTTGTAGGAGTTTAAATGTATTGTGAACCGATACATCACTCGTCTCCTCTAAACATTGTCCCAAATATTAGTCCCTTACGTTCAAGTGGCAAGTATTTTGTTTGGGGTGAACAGGACTAAAAAAGTACGAATTTAGTGTGTGTGTGTGTGTGTGTGTTTGTGTGTGTGTGTGTGTGTGTGTGTGTTAGGTTTGTAGGAAAGAATTCCAGTAGAGTGCTCGATTATTACGATAAATAAAAAAATTAACAACGTGATGTTTATTTATATATATATATATATATATATATATATATATATATATTATTACATTTTCACCCCAAACAAGGCAAATTGCCACTTTCGTGTAGGGGGCTACTATCAGGGGCAACAACTACAGGGGTACTATGTAGGGATTTGGGCAGCAAGATGTCGGTTCACGTTACACTTGAACTTCTGCACGTCAGTACTGTTGGGGAAGCAGGGACCTGGAATGGAATTCCAGAGTCTAGCAGTTCTGGGGAAGAAACTATTGGAGTAAAAAGATCTTTTACATCTAAGGATCTCTACAGTGTGGGGGTGGGATTTAGCAGCCTGTCGGGTTTGTCGAGGGTGCTCACGTCGTGGGGGCACAAGTGATTGCAGTTCGTCAGAGGATTCATCACTAAAATACTTGTAGAAAAGGAAGAGGGATGCAACATTTCGTCGAAGGGACAGAGGCTGAAGCTTAGATGCCAGTTCAGGGCCTATCAGGTTTGCGACTCTCTTTTGAACGTCGTCAAGGAGCGAGAGACTAGTAGCAGATGCACCAGCCCAGATGTGACAGCAATACTCCATACATGGGCGAATGGTGGCCTTATAGAGGTACAAGATATTTTCGGGTGTTAGTAGTTGTCTAGCACGGTAGAGAGAACCTACCTTTCTTGCAGCGGCCCTGGCAATGCCTTCAATGTAATTGTTCCAACTCATGTTTCCTGTGAACGTTAGACCAAGGAGTTTGAAAGATGTACTCTCAGATAAAGAATCGTTGGCCATTGCTATAGGTGGTAGAGAGGGTTTCTTGTAATTATTGAATGAAACTAGTTTAGTTTTGGCAGCATTGAACGCGACCAACCACTTTTGTCCCCATTCCACCACAGATTGGAGGTCTTCCTCTAGTGTTTCTGCCATTTCTTTAGAAATGTGTTCATTCGTTTTCCTGTCGTGCCTGCCATAGAGTGTAGTGTCATCAGCAGATATACCCATCTCAGAGGCAATTTTGTCGGGGAGGTCATTTATGAATATCAGGAACAATAGAGGTCCAAGGATAGAACCCTGGGGCACCCCCGCATTTATATCATATTGTTTAGATGTACGACCGTCGAGGACAACCTGGATTTTTCTCTTATCTAAGAAGGATTTAATTATGTTAAGTATTCTACCAGTGATATCGTATGATCTAATTTTCCTGAGGAGACCCTCATGCCATACCCTGTCAAAAGCCTTAGATATATCTAGAGCTACCGCTCTGCCCTCCCCCGCTTTGTCCAGTGAATGGTATATACGGTCAGAGATTACAGTTAGGATGTCTGCTGTGGAACGGGCTTGTCTAAATCCATATTGTTTGTCAGTCAGAATTTTAGCATATACATACATACATACATATATATACATGCATACATACATATATATACATATATACATATATATGCATATACATATGTATACATATATATACATATATACACACATATTTATACACACACATATATATACATATATATATATATATATATATATATATATATATATATATATATACATAAATATATATAGTACAGAAGATTGGAACAGTAATGTTATTGTAAAGACATGTAGTAATTGTGTTTACCTAAATTGAATAAAATAATATATATAGTACAGAAGATGAGCACAACATTGGTACCGTCGGTTTCAAACCCAAACAAACAGTTGAAGATTTTCTTTCCTTTTTCTCATAATTTATTTTGGCTTAAATTGTCTGATGATATAGGCTGAATAATTTGTTCACCCCGTTTATAGAAACAATCGTGTCTTGATTTAAGCAAATACTTCTGAGGTTTAAATAATAAAAACATATATATATAGGTAAGACATGCCATCAACATACAAAAGTTGGACTACATAAGCACCCCAAACCCCAACGACCTCACATTCAGACCCATAGTAGCAGGACCATCATGCCCAACAAGCAACCTAATATATATACTATTACATCCCTTCACCAATTTAGTCAGAAGTTTTTTAAGAGGTGACACACACTTCCTTAGCTCCCTACCACAAACAGTAGACGATGGGACAATACTAGCCACATTCGATGTTAGCAGCCTATATAACAATATCCCACACAATCTAGGAAAAGAAGCTATCGCATATTGGATTGACAAACATACACAGACTTTACATCCCAGATTCAATAAACAATTCGTGATTGATAGCATCGACATAATCCTCAATAACAACTCCTTCCAATTTAATAATGACAACTACATCCAAAAACTAGGCACAGCAATGGGTACTAAAATGGCACCGACATATGCCACCCTTACACTCGCCTTCCTAGAAGAGACCCTTTATGAAAGGATAGAGCAAAAGTACGGGCACAATATAAAAACACTCTTCATAAAATATTGGAAAAGATACCTAGACGACTGCTTTATCCTCTGGAGAACCTCATGGGGGGATATCAAAGAATTCCACACTTTGCTACAAAATCTACACCCAAAAGTAAACTTCACACTAGAACAAAGCCCCTAAGATCTACCTTTCCTAAACATCCTAGTAACAATACAAAACAACAGCATAATTACAGACATCTACCACAAACCCACAGACACTCAACAATACCTCCACTTCAAAAGCCACCATCCTAAAAACTGTCTAAAATCAATACCTACTCCCTAGCACGTAGAGTCTGCACCATAGTAACAGACAGACACCTCCATTCGACTAGACTCAATGAACTGCAAATAACCCTGCGGAAAAGAGGATATCCACTACAACTAATACAGAAAGGTATTGAACTGGCTGAAAAAATTCCAATAGACCAACTAAGAATCCCAAAAGAACACAACAAAGAACAAATTTTAGCATACGTCTCTACACACAACACAAACAACCCAGAACTATTCACACAGATAACAAAAAACCTTATCCTCCTCAATCAGAACGACAAACTAAACAACATACTTAAAACAACAAAAATAATAAAAAGCAAACGCCAACCCCAAAACTTAAAATAAATCCTAATTTCCTCAAAACTCGTTCCACACACTACAAAAGGATTTACAAAATGCAATAAACCGCGATGTGCAGTATATGACATAATAATAGAAGGAACCACATACACATTCAAAAAGCCAGCACAAACATTCAAAATAAAAAAGGATCTAAACTGCAACTCCAGAAATGTAGTATATGCACTAAGATGCACACCATGCAACAAATCCTACATAGGCGCCACCAAAAATTTCAGCAATAGAGTGGCCTTACATAAGAGCAACATCAAAATTGCATATAACAGACACCTCTATGTTTCAAAACACGTACACACATGCAGTGGAAACAGCTTCAAAATAATGCCAATCTTCCAGCAGACAATTATTTTTATTTACTTACACAGGAAAAAAAACTTCATAACAAGATTCACTCCTGAACTATGCAGAGCCTAATTTCAACACACAAAAACATGAAATGCAAGGCACACTCGCATGAACATCCATATACATATACACACCCACACATAAATCAGAACCGACACATTAAAACACACACGCGCGCATACCACCACACACAGACATAACACCCCTATCTCTAATACAACACACTGAACAATACCAACCCTACTTAACCTCGAAACCAACAACACTAGGAAACACCTAGAACCATAGTATAATATCTGTTCCAACATCTCGCTCCCCCTTCAGTCAGTGGAGGAGAAATCTCTCATAACTGAGACAACTATTATCCCTTCTATCATCCCCACTCCCATACCTATACCCCTCCAATTGGCCCCTCCCCTCTGGGGAACGAAATCTTCCCCACACTAGGAACCGATCCTGGGTCTAGCCATACCCACATGGGGAGATAAATAAATAGAAACATTAAAAAATCCCCTATACATGTTTATAAATACACCCCTCTATCTAAACAAACGTAATATAAAGAATACCCGAACAGTCTAAGATTGAAACGAAAAATCACAATACTAAAATCTAAGAATCCAAAAAATAAATATCAAAATTGAATAAAAACACCCCTACCCTTATTTCAGAGGAGCTGGTTCCCCTCCTCCTCACACGTACACATTAGTAACGACCTTGGATCACAGTTACCTTTCTAGGGAAGCAAATAACTTCATAATACTATAAAACAGTACACACATTCTTCCAACCAATAAAAGAAAACACACACACACACCCTACCCTAAAGGAAAAGAAAAAACACAAGCAGAAAGAGAGAGTGAGAGAGAGAAACACAAGACAGGAGTGACCACAGCCCAATAAAACAGTAATAAAAATTGAACATTCCAATGATAGTAGACACTTACACGTTCCCACCGCTTGGAAACATTTCAAATGAACTACGAAAATGCTATTTTTACATCTCCAACATATTTTGAATATATTGTAAGCATTTTAAATAATTTCTGAAGAGGACGCTTCACAGAACGTCTGAAACGCGTTAAAAACGATTTCAATGATTTAAAAACATTATTACAATGATCTAAACATAATTCTCAATGAAAAACCAAGACACGGAATAATAAAATAATGTTAAAAAATACACATTGTTGGTGACCACCCCCTTATTTAAGTATGCATCTTTCTTTCGTTGGAATTTCTTAACCCATTATATATATATATATATATATATATATATATATATATATATATATATATATATATATATATAACTACTTCATTTGCTCACAAAAATTAATATACGAAAGTATAAATTTATGCGTAAACTTTAAGTATTTACTTCAAAAGTGCTCAATACGTAGGTAGAGCTAGTAAGTTATAAAATATATATGGCAGTTAATATATATTTTATAACTTACTATATATATATATATATATATATATATATATATAGTAAGTTATAAAATATATATGGCTTAACTGCCATATATATTTTATAACTTACTAACTAGCTCTACCTACGTATTGAGCACTTTTGAAGTAAATACTTAAAGTTTACGCATAAATTTATACTTTCGTATATTAATTTTATATATATATATATATATATATATATATATATATATATATATATATATATATATATATATATATATATATATTAATGGGGAAGTATGTTAATCAGTTATATTAGAGAAGCTCAGTGTAACTACAGAGCATATACAAATAAATGACAAATGACTGCATTCCAAATATGAAGATGTTGACCATCTTACCGTTTATTTCTCTCTATATATATATATACTAGCAGGTAGCCCGGCGTTGCCCAGTCGAAAACTACGCTCAAATATTATATTTTTATTCGTGCCGATTTCATATGTATATTTATAGAGTCAATTCTCTATCGATTATTATATTGCACCTTATATATAGTAATGATTTCAGACCCCCCCCCCCAAAAAAAAAAAAACAACAACAAATGATCTGTGTTCCATAAGTTAAATCAAAACCAGAATATATAACTTTCCAGTCTTATCCGTTAACGTATAACCTAAATCCATACACATAAAAAAACTGCAAAAAAAAAGAAATAATAATAATAATAAATAACAGTTTAATCTATGGCTTTTGATTAATGCATGCGCCAAAAAAACAAAACAAAAAAAAAAAAAAAAAAAGAAAAAACGTGCGTAGAAAATTTACGCCAGGCCAATTTTTTTTTAAATTTTAATTTTGATCCCTTAACAGCTACTTTACTAGCTAAAAACCAACTGAAAAGTGTGCCTCAGGTACAAATATCAAATTCAAACTCTGTAGACCAAATATTTAGAAAGGAGCTTGATAGAGAGTTTTCGCACCCACACCGACAGAAGAAAGAAAGGGATGAGCAAATTAGCTAAAATTCGCATTAAATGAAACAGCACCTTATGATGGTTAGGCATAAGGTGCTAAAAATGTGTTCATGTCAGTTAAAAACATGTGAAAATATGAGGAATATATATATATATATATATATATATATATATATATATATATATATATATACTGTGTGTGCAAAATCAAGACTTCAAGACATGGTGTTGATAGCAACAAAAAGTGTATTTCATTTTACATTACAATTGTTTCAATGTCCAGTTCGACAATTTCAAGCATTGTATCGTTTGAAAATTTTCAGAAATCAGCATTTCTTCAGACTTTATGAATAAACACACTTTTGGCAATGTAGCATTTTTTGAATAGAAAGAAAAAAGGGGGGGATCTAACGGGAAAACATGCGAGAAACATACCTTGGTTGTGGTTACCGAAAAGCCCATTTAAATATTAATGTATCGCCTAATTTTCGTATCCTTATTCAAGAACAGAGTTATGTGAAGTTTCTACGGGGAGCCCTAAACCATTTACAAAAACAAAAAAGAAAAAGTCTTGATTTTGCACACACAGTATATTAATGCTCAATTATGAAATGTGATAATTTTGTAGCTTAATCCTTAAGTCAACCATTTTTGGCTTAAAACCTATTGCCATATGAAAATTTACTGAATTAAACGAACTCAGTATATTACATATAAGTCTATATATATATATATATATATATCCGTGGATTAAGGAGCACCTAGCTACCAGCTTTGGAGTATTCTGCCGAATAATGGAAACTTATATATATATATATATATATATATATATATATATATATATATATATATATATGTATATATATATATATATATATATATATATATATATATATATATATATATATATATAGTAAGTTATAAAATATATATGGCGATTAAGCTACACTGAATATTCCGCGTTTCATCCACTCTAGGACTCTTCAGGCTGAAGAGTCCTACTTTTATAACTTACTAACTAGCTCTACATACGTATTGAGCACTTTTGAAGTAAATACTTTTTAAGTTTACGCATAAATTTATACTTTCGTATATTCATTTTATGTAAGTAAATGAAGTAGTTATGTATATATATATATATATATATATATATATATATATATCTTTTTTTCTTAAATATTTCGCAATTATACAGAATGTAGAAACTATGCATAAATAAAATTCAGCGTAATAGTGAAATGGAACTAATTACCTAACAAGAAATCATAAAATGAATAAGTAATTAACGCTCGTTTTTAAAGGAATATGCAAAATAGTTAACCTTCATATAATCGCTCGCATATTCATAACTGAGTATATTAAGAAATTCGCTTTAATAATTTTTGAAATAGGAAAGTAGGTTTTTAATATCAATGTCAGAGCAAAAAAAAAAAATACTAAACTTTATAGGTATATATATTCAGTAACACACGGTAGATATTTATGCCTAATCCTGTATTAGTAACTTTCTCCTTGGACAAACGTCGTCATTATCACCGGAACGGGTAGTTATAATATATAAGAAACGATAAACTAGAATCTCCAATTACCTTACAGGTATTATTCGTTTTACTATCTTCTCAAACCTCCCCTTCTATTTCTATTTTTCTCCAGTAGGTGGCGCTCATATGCAACCTGAGCTTCCAACCATTTTTTTTCATAAATGTCAGATGGTTAGGAATGAATGCTTGATATGCGATACGATTCTCTTGTCTCTCTGCCTTCATTTTCATTTTTTTCTCTTTTTTTTATTCATTCTTTTCTCGTCTCAGAAACTCTTACTTTGAAAACATCTACTTTCTTCGTATAAACGCACGGCTTTTAATCTCGTGTAGAAGCTATTTTAAACTTACTACTTAAATAGTTTTTGCTACAGTGTGACCTCCTAAAAATGCCACCAGTGGAATCGTTTATAAAATTCACAAGCCATTTTAGCAATCCAACCATTTTAACACAAATAAACTTCAGTTTGACTTATCCACCAAATTTCAGCACACCTGGATACGATAACTTTGACGCTAAGAAAGACCTTGGCACTGCTCTGATTTTCACGGTGATGATCATATTTAGCTTAGGGATAATCTCGAAATCATTCTGATATATATTATCTTTCAGATAACATCGCAGATAAAAATTCGGGAGGTTAAGGTACGATGAGTGTGAATTCCAGTCAGGATCACACCTCCTACTTATGAAATTATGATCAAAGTGGTTCTGCGTATCATTGAACGGCCTTAAAATAAAGACTGTTGGCTATTTATGATGAACACTTGGTGGACAAGTTAGGCATGAACTGAAGTGTTTTTTTACCAATTATTTAGATGTGATTTTTTGAGGGAGCAATTTCTTTATCCGTTATCACGATTTCTTATATTTTCATATATTTTTTTTTATTTTGTTGTTATTTTTCAGCCATTTTATTCATTTTATTATACTTCCAATTATCTCTTGGATTTTCTCTCTCTTTCTTTTCCAAATATTTCTTCTTTTGTTCATTTTCTTTTTTAGTCTGTGTTTATTTATGCTTCTTTTCTTTTTCACTTTTATGTTTTATTTGTTCTTTTTTGATCATTAATTTTTGCTATTCATTTATCCTTTCTATTATATTTTTTCTTTCTTTTTTGTTTTTGTTTTTCAATTCAATATTTTCAACAATTTTCCTTTTCTTTCAATTTCTCTGTTTTGCTTTTTGATTGTTGATTCCCTCTTTTTCCTTCAATTTTTTTCAGAGTTTTCCGGATTTTTTTTTCTAATTTCTTTATTCACCATTTTCGTTTTTCATCTTTTCTCTCTATTTCCCCATTTCTGTTTTTCTATCAACTTTTTCATCATCTCTTATTTTACGAATCAATACTTTCCATAATTTATTTCTTTTATTTCCATTTTTTTATTTCCTTTATTCTTCTCAATGTTTTCTTTATCATTTTTTTTTCTTTTCAAAACTTCCTTTTTTTCACCTTAATCATTTCCCCCCTTTTTTTTTTATTCACCATTTGTGTGTTTTACACGTTTTCTTCCCTTTTCTTTCTTTCATTTTCTTTCTATCCCCTTTCTTCCTTTTACCATTTACGTTATTCTCTCCTGAGCATTTCAAGAACTACAGATTCACGCATATCCCTTCCGCGGACAGATTAATCACACCCAGACTTTACACTTATTCCTCCTCTTCTCGACTGAACATGGTAAAAAAATGTTATTAAACAGAAATGTTTCTTTTACTAGAAAACATGCTTCTCCCTCTTTTATGTTTTTCCCTTTGCATTTTCTTTCCCACATTTCTTTTAATTAACCTCGCCCCCCCCATGAAAAATCAAGAATAAAGAAAATTCTGTATGATATACAAGACATCACGTAAATTGATCAAGTACTTTTATATTTAAATAAGAAAATGAAAATTTTATGGATAAACTACGAGCGACAATCTCGCGACGCAATTTTGAAAACAGTCTAACGCAGGGGTGGGCAAACTACGGCCCGTGGGCCGCATGTGGCCCGCCAAAGGAATTCATGTGGCTCTCCAAGTACTGAATATTGAATGCCCAAAAGGATTTTATATTCAGTAATGTGAAAATGAATTGCATTTTTTCTTTGACATGCTTTTATTTTGTCTATTTTAGATATCAATTATATTGGAAAATATGCTATGTGGTCCAGTAAAATTTGAATGTTTTTAATGTGGCCCTTGCACTGGAATGTTTGCCCATACCTGGTTTAACGGAACAAGAAAGATAACTTCCAATTATTCAAACTTGTGTGATTTTATAAAACCGTTATGGTCCTTATTAGGAAAGAGTCGAAATACTGATTTTTTTAAATATGTGGTTACAGGCAAAAACAACCGTTCTTACTTAATTGTCGAAAATAGAAATATTTAACAAAATTACGAAAATTCATCGAGTAAAACAACTGTGTTTTTAGTAAAATGCTCTTAAAAATGCTCGCCATTAAAGTGTCGAAAAGGGAGATAAGTCTGTCCCCTGCATTCGCAATCTTCAATGTGTTTACATCTAGAGAAAATGCAATTTCCCTCAATTTTCCGTAAAAATTACTTTTAACTATAAATAATTTTCCGTTCGATGAATTTTCGTAATTTTTGGATATATTTTCAACACGACAATTAAGTATTGTTGTATATGCTTAAGGCGATGTATTTAAAAATCAATCTGTCGACTCTTTTTTAACAAACACCGCCATTATTAACATTGGGAAATGTGCATTGGAAAAACTCAAATTCGCTTGAAATAAGTTTAATTATAAAACTAAAACTACTTGATCCAGTTACACGATTTTTTATGTCCGATATTTTGTTTCCGTTATAAGTACGTATATTTGCAGAGTTTTCTTTATTTTTTGTTTTATTTTTTTTCCTAACAAGCACTATTATGTTTGTTTCGTTTTTTTGTGTAAACTTAATTTTTGCTGACTTTTCCCCCCTTTTTCCATTCTCATTTTTCTCTTTTTTATTTTTTAAATTTTATTTGCACCTTTATTTGCACCTTTATTTGCATCTTTATTTCTTTTTTATTTGCATCTTTATTTGCACCTTTATTTGCATCTTTATTTCTTTTTTATTTGCATCTTTATTTGCACCTTTATTTGCATCTTTATTTCTTTTTTATTTGCATCTTTATTTGCACCTTTATTTGCATCTTTATTTGCATCTTCATTTGCATCTTTATTTGCATCTTTATTTCTTTTTTATTTGCACCTTTATTTGAATATTTATTTGCATTTTTATTTGCATCTTTATTTGCATCATTATTTGCATCTTTATTTCTTTTTATTTTCATCTTTATTTTTTTTATTTGCATCTTTATTTGCATTTATATTTGCATCTTTATTGGCATTTTTATTTGCATCTTTATTTGCATCATTATTTGCATCTTTATTTCTTTTTATTTTCATCTTTATTTCTTTTAATTTTCATCTTTATTTGCATTTTTATTTGCATCTTTATTTGCATCTTTATTTGCATTTTTATTTCTTTTTATTTTCATCTTTATTTCTTTTTTATTTGCATCTTTATTTGCACCTTTATTTGCATCTTTATTTGCATTTTTATTTGCATCTTTATTTGCACTTTATTTGCATTATTATTTCTTTTTATTTTAATCTTTATTTCTTTTTTATTTGCTTCTTTATTTCTTTTTATTTTCATATTTATTTCTTTTTTATTTGCTTCTTTATTTCTTTTTTATTTGCATCTTTATTTGCACCTTTATTTGCATCTTTATTTCTTTTTTATTTGTATCTTTATTTGCACCTTTATTTGCATCTTAATTTCTTTTTTATTTGCATCTTTATTTCTTTTTTATTTGCATCTTTATTTGCACCTTTATTTGCTTCTTTATTTGCATTTTTATTTGCATCTTTATTTGCACTTTATTTGCATTTTTATTTCTTTTATTTTCATCTTTATTTCTTTTTTATTTGCTTCTTTATTTCTTTTTATTTTCATATTTATTTCTTTTTTATTTGCTTCTTTATTTCTTTTTTATTTGCATCTTTATTTGCACCTTTATTTGCATCTTTATTTCTTTTTTATTTGTATCTTTATTTGCACCTTTATTTGCATCTTAATTTCTTTTTTATTTGCATCTTTATTTCTTTTTTATTTGCATCTTTATTTGCACCTTTATTTGCACTTTATTTGCATCATTATTTCTTTTTATTTTCATATTTATTTCTTTTTTATTTGCATCTTTATTACTTTTTTATTTGCATCTTTATTTGCACCTTTATTTGCATCTTTATTTCTTTTTTATTTGTATCTTTATTTGCACCTTTATTTGCATCTTTATTTACATCTTTATTTGCATCTTTATTTGCATCTTTATTTGCATCTTCATTTGCATCTTTATTTCTTTTTTATTTGCACCTTTATTTGCATATTTATTTGCATTTTTATTTGCATATTTATTTGCATCATTATTTGCATCTTTATTTCTTTTTATTTTCATCTTTATTTCTTTTTATTTTCATCTTTATTTGCATTTTTATTTGCATCTTTATTTGCATTTTTATTTGCATTTTTATTTGCATCATTATTTGCATCTTTATTTCTTTTTATTTTCATCTTTATTTCTTTTTATTTTCATCTTTATTTGCATTTTTATTTGCATTATTATTTGCATTTTTATTTGCATCTTTATTTGCATTTTTATTTGCATCTTTATTTGCATCATTATTTGCATCTTTATTTCTTTTTATTTTCATCTTTATTTCTTTTTATTTTCATCTTTATTTGCATTTTAATTTGCATATTTATTTGCATCTTTATTTGCATTTTTATTTCTTTTTATTTTAATCTTTATTTCTTTTTTATTTGCATCTTTATTTGCACCTTTATTTGCATCTTTATTTGCATTTTTATTTGCATCTTTATTTGCACTTTATTTGCACCTTTATTTGCATCTTTATTTCTTTTATATTTGCATCTTTATTTGCACCTTTATTTGCATCTTTATTTCTTTTTTATTTGTATCTTTATTTGCACCTTTATTTGCACATTTATTTACATCTTTATTTGCATCTTTATTTGCATCTTTATTTGGATCTTTATTTCTTTTTATTTTCATATTTATTTCTTTTTTATTTGCTTCTTTATTTCTTTTTTATTTGCATCTTTATTTGCACCTTTATTTGCATCTTTATTTCTTTTTTATTTGCATCTTTATTTGCACCTTTATTTGCATCTTAATTTCTTTTTTATTTGTATCTTTTTTGCACCTTTATTTGCATCTTTATTTGCATCTTTATTTGCACTTTATTTGCATCTTTATTTGCATCTTTATTTCTTTTTTATTTGCACCTTTATTTGCATATTTATTTGCATTTTTATTTGCATCTTTATTTGCATCATTATTTGCATCTTTATTTCTTTTTATTTTCATCTTTATTTCTTTTTATTTGAATCTTTGTTTGCATTTTTATTTGCATCTTTATTTACATCTTTATTTGCATTTTTATTTCTTTTTATTTTCTTCTTTATTTCTTATTTATTTGCATCTTTATTTGCACCTTTATTTGCATCTTTATTTGCATTTTTATTTGCATCTTTATTTGCACTTTATTTGCACCTTTATTTGCATATTTATTTCTTTTTTATTTGCATCTTTATTTGCACCTTTATTTGCATCTTTATTTCTTTTTTATTTGCATCTTTATTTGCATCATTATTTGCATCTTTATTTCTTTTTATTTTCATCTTTATTTTTTTTATTTGCATCTTTATTTGCACCTTTATTTGCATCTTTATTTGCATTTTTATTTGCATCTTTATTTGCACATTTATTTGCACCTTTATTTGCATCTTTATTTCTTTTTTATGTGCTTCTTTATTTCTTTTTTATGTGCACCTTTATTTGCATATTTATTTGCATTTTTATTTGCATATTTATTTGCATCATTATTTGCATCTTTATTTCTTTTTATTTTCATCTTTATTTCTTTTTATTTTCATCTTTATTTGCATTTTTATTTGCATCTTTATTTACATCTTTATTTGCATTTTTATTTCTTTTTTATTTGTTTCTTTATTTCTTTTTTATTTACATCTTTATTTGCACCTTTATTTGCATCTTTATTTGCATCTTTGTTTGCATCATTATTTGCATCTTTATTTCTTTTTTATTTGCATCTTTAGTTGCACCTTTATTTGCATCTTTATTTCTTTTTTATTTGCATCTTTATTTGCACCTTTATTTGCATCTTTATTTGCATCTTTATTTGCATCATTATTTGCATCTTTATTTCTTTTTTATTTGCACATTTATTTGCATATTTATTTGCATTTTTATTTGCATCTTTATTTGCATCATTATTTGCATCTATATTTCTTTTTATTTTCATCTTTATTTCTTTTTTTTTTTAATCTTTATTTGCATTTTTATTTGCATCTTTATTTGCATTTTTATTTGCATTTTTATTTGCATCATTATTTGCATCTTTATTTCTTTTTATTTTCATCTTTATTTCTTTTTATTTTCAACTTTATTTTCATTTTTTTTTGCATATTTATTTGCATCTGTATTTGCATCTTTATTTGCATTTTTATTTCTTTTTATTTTCATCTTTATTTCGTTTTTATCTGCATTTTTATTTGCACCTTTATTTGCATATTTATTTCTTTTTATTTTCATCTTTATTTTTTTTATTTGCATCTTTATTTGCACCTTTATTTGCATCTTTATTTGCATTTTTATTTGCATCTTTATTTGCACATTTATTTCCACCATTATTTGCATCTTTATTTCTTTTTATTTTCATCTTTATTTCTCTTTTATTTGCTTCTTTATTTCTTTTTTATTTGCATCTTTATTTGCACCTTTATTTGCATCTTTATTTCTTTTTTATTTGCATCTTTATTTGCACCTTTATTTTCATCTTTATTACTTTTTTATTTGCATCTTTATTTGCACCTTTATTTGCATCTTTATTTGCATCGTTATTTGCATTTTTATTTGCATCTTTATTTGCATCTTTATTTCTTTTTTGTTTGCACCTTTATTTGCATCTTTATTTCTTTTTTATTTGCATTTTTATTTGCATCATTATTTGCATCTTTATTTCTTTTTATTTTCATCTTTATTTTTTTTATTTGCATCTTTATTTGCACCTTTATTTGCATCTTTATTTGCATTTTTATTTGCATCTTTATTTGCACATTTATTTGCACCTTTATTTGCATCTTTATTTCTTTTTTATTTGCTTCTTTATTTCTTTTTTATGTGCACATTTATGTGCATATTTATTTGCATTTTTATTTGCATATTTATTTGCATCATTATTTGCATCTTTATTTCTTTTTATTTTCATCTTTATTTCTTTTTATTTTCATCTTTATTTGCATTTTTATTTTCATCTTTATTTACATCTTTATTTGCATTTTTATTTCTTTTTTATTTGTTTCTTTATTTCTTTTTTATTTGCATCTTTATTTGCACCTTTATTTGCATCTTTATTTGCATCTTTATTTGCATCATTATTTGCATCTTTATTTCTTTTTTATTTGCATCTTTATTTGCACATTTATTTGCATCTTTATTTCTTTTTTATTTGCATCTTTATTTGCACCTTTATTTGCATCTTTATTTGCATCTTTATTTGCATCATTATTTGCATCTTTATTTCTTTTTTATTTGCACATATATTTGCATATTTATTTGCATTTTTATTTGCATCTTTATTTGCATCATTATTTGCATCTTTATTTCTTTTTATTTTCATCTTTATTTCTTTTTTTTTTAATCTTTATTTGCATTTTTATTTGCATCTTTATTTGCATTTTTATTTGCATCTTTATTTGCATCATTATTTGCATCTTTATTTCTTTTTATTTTCATCTTTATTTCTATTTATTTTCAACTTTATTTTCATTTTTTTTTGCATCTTTATTTGCATCTGTATATGCATCTTTATTTGCATTTTTATATCTTTTTATTTTCATCTTTATTTCTTTTTTATTTGCATTTTTATTTGCACATTTATTTGCATATTTATTTCTGTTTATTTTCATCTTTATTTTTTTATTTGCATCTTTATTTGCACCTTTATTTGCATCTTTATTTGCATTTTTATTTGCATCTTTATTTGCACATTTATTTGCACCATGATTTGCATCTTTATTTCTTTTTATTTTCATCTTTATTTCTCTTTTATTTGCTTCTTTATTTCTTTTTTATTTGCATCTTTATTTGCACCTTTATTTGCATCTTTATTTCTTTTTTATTTGCATCTTTATTTGCACCTTTATTTTCATCTTTATTACTTTTTTATTTGCATCTTTATTTGCACCTTTATTTGCATCTTTATTTCTTTTTTATTTGTATCTTTATGTTCACCTTTATTTGCATCTTTATTTACATCTTTATTTGCATCTTTATTTGCATCTTTATTTGCATCTTCATTTGCATCTTTATTTCTTTTTTATTTGCACCTTTATTTGCATATTTATTTGCATTTGTATTTGCATCTTTATTTGCATCATTATTTTCATCTTTATTTCTTTTTATTTTGTTCTTTATTTGCATTTTTATTTGCATCTTTATTTGCATTTTTATTTGCATTTTTATTTGCATCATTATTTTCATCTTTATTTCTTTTTATTTTCATCTTTATTGCTTTTTATTTTCATCTTTATTTGCATTTTTATTTGCATCTTTATTTGCATTTTTATTTTCATCTTTATTTGCATTTTTATTTGCATCTTTATTTGCATCATTATTTGCATATTTATTTCTTTTTATTTTCATCTTTATTTCTTTTTATTTTCATCTTTATTTGCATTGTAATTTGCATCTTTATTTGCATCTTTATTTGCATTTTTATTTCTTTTTATTTTCATCTTTATTTCTTTTTTATTTGCATCTTTATTTGCACCTTTATTTGCATCTTTATTTGCATTTTTATTTGCATCTTTATTTGCACTTTATTTGCACCTTTATTAGCATCTTTATTTCTTTTTTATTTGCATCTTTATTTGCACCTTTATTTGCATCTTTATTTCTTTTTATTTGTATCTTTATTTACACCTTTATTTGCATCTTTATTTACATCTTTATTTGCATCTTTATTTCATCTTTATTTGGATCTTTATTTCTTTTTATTTTCATATTTATTTCTTTTTTATTTGCTTCTTTATTTCTTTTTTATTTGCATCTTTATTTGCACCTTTATTTGCATCTTTATTTCTTTTTTATTTGCATCTTTATTTGCACCTTTATTTGCATCTTTATTTCTTTTTTATTTGTATCTTTATTTGCACCTTTATTTGCATCTTTATTTACATCTTTATTTGCATCTTTATTTGCATCTTTATTTGCATCTTTATTTTCATCTTTATTTGCATTTTTATTTGCATCTTTATTTACATCTTTATTTGCATTTATGTTTCTTTTTATTTTCATCTTTATTTCTTATTTATTTGCATCTTTATTTGCACCTTTATTTGCATCTTTATTTGCATTTTTATTTGAATCTTTATTTGCACTTTATTTGCACCTTTATTTTCATCTTTATTTCTTTTTTTTTCATCTTTATATGCATCTTTATTTGCATCTTTATTTCTTTTTTATTTACATCTTTATTTGCATCATTATTTGCATCTTTATTTCTTTTTATTTTCATCTTTATTTGTTTTATTTGCACATTTATTTGCACCTTTATTTGCATCTCTATTTCTTATTTATTTGCTTCTTTATTTCTTTTTTATGTGCACATTTATGTGCATATTTATTTGCATTTTTATTTGCATATTTATATCTTTTTATTTTCATCTTTATTTCTTTTTATTTTCATCTTTATTTCTTTTTATTTTCATCTTTATTTGCATTTTTATTTGCATCTTTATTTAAATCTTTATTTGCATTTTTATTTCTTTTTTATTTGACTCTTTATTTGCACCTTTTTTTGCATCTTTATTTGCATCTTTATTTGCATCATTATTTGCATCTTTATTTCTTTTTTATTTACATCTTTATTTGCACCTTTATTTGCATCTTTATTTCTTTTTTATTTGCATCTTTATTTGCACCTTTATTTGCATCTTTATTTGCACCTTTATTTGCATCATTATTTGCATCTTTATTTGCACCTTTATTTGCATTTTTTTCTTTTTATTTTGATCTTTATTTGCATTTTTATTTGCATTTTTATTTGCATCTTTATTTGCATTTTTATTTCTTTTTGTTTTCATCTTTATTTCTTTTTTATTTGCATTTTTATTTGTACCTTGATTTGCATCTTTATTTGCATCTTTATTTGCATCTTTATTTGCACCTTATTTGCATTTTTATTTCTTTTTATTTTAATCTTTATTTCTTTTTTATTTGCACCTTTATTTGCATATTAATTTGCATCTTCATTTGCATTTTTATTTCTTTTTATTTTCATTATTATTACTTTTTTATTTGCATTTTTTTTGCACCTTTATTTGCATCTTTATTTCTTTTTATTTTCATCTTTATTTCTTTTTTATTTGCACCTTTATTTGCATCTTTATTTCTTTTTATTTGCATCTTTATTTCTTTTTTATTTGCACCTTTATTTGCATCTGTATTTCTTTTTTATTTGCATCTTTATTTGCATCTTTATTTGCATCTTTATTTGCATCTTTATTTGCATCTTTATTTCTTTTTTATTTGCACCTTTATTTGCATATTTATTTGCATTTTTATTTGCATCTTTATTTGCATCATTCTTTGCATCTTTATTTCTTTTTATTTTCATCTTTATTTCTTTTTTATTTGAATCTTTATTTGCATTTTTATTTGCATCTTTATTTGCATTTTTATTTGAATCTTTATTTGCATTTTTATTTGCATCTTTATTTGCATCATTATTTGCATCTTTATTTCTTTCTTTTTTCATCTTTATTTCTTTTTATTTTCATCTTTATTTGCATTTTTATTTGCATCTTTATTTGCATCTTTATTTGCATTTTTATTTCTTTTTATTTTCATCTTTATTTGCACCTTTATTTGCATGGTTATTTCTTTTTTATTTGCATCTTTAGTTGCACCTTTATTTGCCTCTTTTTTCCTTTTTATTTGCATCTTTATTTGCACATTTATTTGCATCTTTATTTGCATTTTTATTTGCATCTTTTTTTGCACCTTTATTTTTATATTTATTTGCTGATTTATTTGCATTTTTATTTGCACTTTTATTTGCATCATTATTTGCATTTTTATTTCTTTTTATTTTCATCTTTATTTCTTTTTTATTTGAATCTTTATTTGCATTTTTATTTGCATCTTTATTTGCATTTTTATTTGCATCTTTATTTGCATCATTATTTGCATCTTTATTTCTTTCTATTTTCGTCGTTATTTCTTTTTATTTTCATCTTTATTTGCATTTTTATTTGCATCTTTATTTGCATCTTTATTTGCATTTTCATTTCTTTTTATTTTCATCTTTATTTCTTTTTGATTTGCATTTTTATTTGCACCTTTGTTTGCATCTTTATTTCTTTTTATTTTCATCTTTATTGCTTTTTTATTTTCATCTTTATTTGCACCTTTATTTGCATCTTTATTTGCATTTTTATTTGCATCTTTATTTTCACCTTTATTTGCGCCTTTATTTGCATCTTTATTTCTTTTTATTTTCATCTTTATTACTTTTTTATTTGCTTCTTTATTTCTTTTTTATTTGCATCATTATTTGAACCTTTATTTGCATCTTTATTTCTTTTTTATTTGCATCTTTATTTGCACCTTTATTTGCATCTTTATTTCTTTTTTATTTGCATCTTTATTTGCACCTTTATTTACATCTTAATTTGCATCTTTATTTGCATCCTTATTTGCATCTTTATTTGCATCTTTATTTCTTTTTTATTTGCACCTTTATTTGCATCTTCATTTGCACCTTTATTTGCATCTTTATTAGCATCATTATTTGCATCCTTATTTCTTTTTATTTTCATCATTTCTTTTTATTTGAATCTTTATTTGCATTTTTATTTGCATCTTTATTTGCATTTTTATTTCACTTTTATTTGCATCATTATTTGCATCTTTATTTATTTTTCTTTTCATCTTTATTTCTTTTTATTTTCATCTTTATTTGCATTTTTATTTGCATCTTTATTTGCATCTTTATTTGCATTTTTATTTCTTTTTATTTTCATCTTTATTTCTTTTTTATTTGCATTTTTATTAGCACCTTTATTAGCATTTTTATTTCTTTTTATTTTCATCTTTATTTCTTTTTTATTTGAATCTTTATTTGCACCTTTATTTGCATATTTATTTGCATTTTTGTTTGCATCTTTATTTTCATCATTATTTGCATCTTTATTTCTGTTTATTGTCATCTTCATTTGCATCATTATTTGCATCTGTATTTCTGTTTATTTTCATCTTTATTTCTTTTTATTTGAATCTTTATTTGCACTTTTATTTGCATCTTTATTTGCATCTTTATTTGCATCTTTATTTGCATCATTATTTGCATCTTTATTTCTTGTTATTTTCATCTTTATTTCTTTTTATTTGCATCTTTATTTGCATCATTATTTGCATCTTTATTTGCATCTGTATTTGCATCATTATTTGCATTTTTATTTCTTTTTATTTTCATCATTATTTCTTTTTTATTTGCATCTTTATTCGCACCTTTATTTGCATCTTTATTTGCATTTTTATTTGCACCTTTATTTGCACCTTTATTTGCATTTTTATTTGCATCTTTATTACTTTTTGATTTGCCTGTTTATTTGCACCTTTATTTGCATCTTTATTTCTTTTTTATTTGCATCTTTATTTGCACCTTTATTTTCATCTTTATTTCTTTTTTTTTCATCTTTATTTGCATCTTTATTTGCACCTTTATTTGCATTTTTATTTGCATTTTATTTGCACCATTATTTGCATCTTTATTTGCACTTTTATTTGCATCTTTATTTCTTTTTATTTTCATCTTTATTTCTTTTTTATTTGAATCTTTATTTGCACCTTTATTTGCATTTTTATTTGCACCTTTTTTGCATTTTTATTTGCATCTTTATTTGCATCTGTATTTCTGTTTATTTTCATCTTTTTTATTTTCATCTTTATTTGCATTTTTATTTGCATCTTTATTTGCATTTTTATTTTCATCTTTATTTGCATCATTATTTGCATCTGTATTTCTGTTTATTTTCATCTTTATTTTTTATATTTTCATCTTTATTTGCATCATTATTTGCATCTTTATTTGCATCTTTATTTGCATTTTTATTTCTTTTTATTTTCATCTTTATTTCTTTTTTATTTGCATTTTATTTGCACCTTTATTTGCATCTTTATTTCTTTTTGTTTTCATCTTTAGTTCTTTTTTATTTGCATCTTTATTTGCACCTTTATTTGCATTTTTATTTCTTTTTATTTTGATCTTTAATTGCATTTTTATTTGCATTTATATTTGCATCTTTATTTGCATTTTTAGTTCGTTTTATTTTCATCTTTATTTCTTTTTTATTTGCATTTTTATTTGCACCTGTATTTGCATCTTTATTTCTTTTTATGTTCATCTTTATTTCTTTTTTATTTGCATCTTTATTTGCACCTTTATTTGTATCTCTATTTGCATCTTTATTTCTTTTTTTTTGCATCTTTATTTGCACCTTTATTTGCATCTTTATTTGCATTTTTATTTGCATTTTTATTTGCACCTTTATTTGCATCTTTATTACTTTTTATTTTCATCTTTATTTGCATTTTTATTTGCATCTTTATTTCTTTTTTATTTGCCTGTTTATTTGCACCTTTATTTGCATCTTTATTTCTTTTTATTTTCCTCTTAATTTCTTTTTTATTTGCATTTGTATTTGCACATTTATTTGCATCTTTATTTCTTTTTATTTTCATCTCTATTTCTTATTTATTTGAATCTTTATTTGCACCTTTGTTTGCATATTTATTTGCATTTTTATTTCCATCTTTATTTATTTTTTATTTACATCTTTGTTTGCACCTTTATTTGCATCTTTATTTGCATTTTTATTTGCATGTTTATTCGCATCATTTTTTGCGCCATTTATTTGCACCTTTATTTGCATCTTTATTTCTTTTTATTTGCATATTTATTTCTTTTTTTACATCTTGTTTTCTTTTTTATGTGAATCTTTATTTGCATTTTTATTTGCATTTTTATTTGCATCCTTATTTGCATCATTATTTGCATCTTTTTTCTTTTTTTTTCATCTTTATTTCCTTTTTTTTGCATCTTTATTTGCATCTTTATTTGCATTTTTGTTTCTTTTTATTTGCATCTTTATTTCTTTTTTATGTGCATCTTTATTTGCGCCATTTATTTACACATTTATTTGCATTTTTATTTCTTTTTATTTTCATTTTTATTTCTTTTTTATTTGAATCTTGATTTGCACGTTTATTTGCATTTTTATTTGCATCTTTATTTGCACCTTTGTTTGTATATTTTTTTGCATATTTCTTTGCATTTTTATTTGCATCTTTATTTGCATCTTTATTTGCACCTTTATTTGCATCTTTATTTGCATCTTTATGTGTATATTTATATGCATATTTATTTGCATTTTTATTTGCATCTTTATATGCACCTTTTTTGTATATTTATTTGCATATTTATTTGCATCATTATTTGCATATTTATTTGCATTTTTATTTGCATCTTTATTTCTTTTTTATTTGCACCTTTATTTGCACTTTTATTTGCATTTTTATTTCTGTTTGTTTTCATCTTTATTTGCACCTGCATTTTTATTTCTTTTTATTTTCATCTTTATTTCTTTTTTATTTGAATGTTTATTTGCACCTTTATTTGCATTTTTTTTGCATTTTTATTTGCATCTTTATTTGCACCTTTATTTGCATCTTTATTTGAGTCATTATTTGCAGCTTTGTGTGCATTTTTATTTGCAACTTTATTTGCACCTTTATTTGCATCTTTATTTCTTTTTTGTTTGCATCTTTATTTGCACCTTTACTTGCATATTTATTTGCATTTTTATTTGCATCTTTATTTGCATTATTATTTTCATCTTTATTTGCATCTTTATTTGCACCTTTATTCGCATCTTTATTTGCCTTTTTATTTCTTTTTAATTTCATCTTTATTTCTTTTTTATTTGCACCTTTATTCGCATATTTTTTTGCATTTTTATTTGTTTTTTATTTGCATCTTTATTTGCACCTTTATTTGCATCTTTATGTCTTCTTTATTTGCATCTTTATTTGCACCCTTATTTGCATTTTTATTTTCATCTTTATTTGCATCTTTATTTGCACCTTTATTTGCATATTTATTTGCATTTTTATTTCTTTTTAATTTCATCTTTATGTCTCTTTTATTTGCACCTTTATTTGCATATTTATTTGGATTTTTATTTCTTTTTTATTTGCATCTTTAATTGCACCTTTATTTGCATCTTTATGTCTTTTTTATTTGCATCATTATTTGCACCTTTATTTGCACCTTTATTTGCATCTTTATTTGCATTTTTATTTGCATCTTTATTTGCATTTTTATTTGCATCTTTATTTGCATCATTATTTGCATCTTTATTTCTTTCTATTTTCGTCGTTATTTCTTTTTATTTTCATCTTTATTTGCATTTTTATTTGCATCTTTATTTGCATCTTTATTTGCATTTTCATTTCTTTTTATTTTCATCTTTATTTCTTTTTGATTTGCATTTTTATTTGCACCTTTGTTTGCATCTTTATTTCTTTTTATTTTCATCTTTATTGCTTTTTTATTTTCATCTTTATTTGCACCTTTATTTGCATCTTTATTTGCATTTTTATTTGCATCTTTATTTTCACCTTTATTTGCGCCTTTATTTGCATCTTTATTTCTTTTTATTTTCATCTTTATTACTTTTTTATTTGCTTCTTTATTTCTTTTTTATTTGCATCATTATTTGCACCTTTATTTGCATCTTTATTTCTTTTTTATTTGCATCTTTATTTGCACCTTTATTTGCATCTTTATTTCTTTTTTATTTGCATCTTTATTTGCACCTTTATTTACATCTTAATTTGCATCTTTATTTGCATCCTTATTTGCATCTTTATTTGCATCTTTATTTCTTTTTTATTTGCACCTTTATTTGCATCTTCATTTGCACCTTTATTTGCATCTTTATTAGCATCATTATTTGCATCCTTATTTCTTTTTATTTTCATCATTTCTTTTTATTTGAATCTTTATTTGCATTTTTATTTGCATCTTTATTTGCATTTTTATTTCACTTTTATTTGCATCATTATTTGCATCTTTATTTATTTTTCTTTTCATCTTTATTTCTTTTTATTTTCATCTTTATTTGCATTTTTATTTGCATCTTTATTTGCATCTTTATTTGCATTTTTATTTCTTTTTATTTTCATCTTTATTTCTTTTTTATTTGCATTTTTATTAGCACCTTTATTAGCATTTTTATTTCTTTTTATTTTCATCTTTATTTCTTTTTTATTTGAATCTTTATTTGCACCTTTATTTGCATATTTATTTGCATTTTTGTTTGCATCTTTATTTTCATCATTATTTGCATCTTTATTTCTGTTTATTGTCATCTTCATTTGCATCATTATTTGCATCTGTATTTCTGTTTATTTTCATCTTTATTTCTTTTTATTTGAATCTTTATTTGCACTTTTATTTGCATCTTTATTTGCATCTTTATTTGCATCTTTATTTGCATCATTATTTGCATCTTTATTTCTTGTTATTTTCATCTTTATTTCTTTTTATTTGCATCTTTATTTGCATCATTATTTGCATCTTTATTTGCATCTGTATTTGCATCATTATTTGCATTTTTATTTCTTTTTATTTTCATCATTATTTCTTTTTTATTTGCATCTTTATTCGCACCTTTATTTGCATCTTTATTTGCATTTTTATTTGCACCTTTATTTGCACCTTTATTTGCATTTTTATTTGCATCTTTATTACTTTTTGATTTGCCTGTTTATTTGCACCTTTATTTGCATCTTTATTTCTTTTTTATTTGCATCTTTATTTGCACCTTTATTTTCATCTTTATTTCTTTTTTTTTCATCTTTATTTGCATCTTTATTTGCACCTTTATTTGCATTTTTATTTGCATTTTATTTACACCATTATTTGCATCTTTATTTGCACTTTTATTTCTTTTTATTTTCATCTTTATTTCTTTTTTATTTGAATCTTTATTTGCACCTTTATTTGCATTTTTATTTGCACCTTTTTTGCATTTTTATTTGCATCTTTATTTGCATCTGTATTTCTGTTTATTTTCATCTTTTTTTATTTTCATCTTTATTTGCATTTTTATTTGCATCTTTATTTGCATTTTTATTTGCATCTTTATTTGCATCATTATTTGCATCTGTATTTCTGTTTATTTTCATCTTTATTTTTTATATTTTCATCTTTATTTGCATCATTATTTGCATCTTTATTTGCATCTTTATTTGCATTTTTATTTCTTTTTATTTTCATCTTTATTTCTTTTTTATTTGCATTTTATTTGCACCTTTATTTGCATCTTTATTTCTTTTTGTTTTCATCTTTAGTTCTTTTTTATTTGCATCTTTATTTGCACCTTTATTTGCATTTTTATTTCTTTTTATTTTGATCTTTAATTGCATTTTTATTTGCATTTATATTTGCATCTTTATTTGCATTTTTAGTTCGTTTTATTTTCATCTTTATTTCTTTTTTATTTGCATTTTTATTTGCACCTGTATTTGCATCTTTATTTCTTTTTATGTTCATCTTTATTTCTTTTTTATTTGCATCTTTATTTGCACCTTTATTTGTATCTCTATTTGCATCTTTATTTCTTTTTTTTTGCATCTTTATTTGCACCTTTATTTGCATCTTTATTTGCATTTTTATTTGCATTTTTATTTGCACCTTTATTTGCATCTTTATTACTTTTTATTTTCATCTTTATTTGCATTTTTATTTGCATCTTTATTTCTTTTTTATTTGCCTGTTTATTTGCACCTTTATTTGCATCTTTATTTCTTTTTATTTTCCTCTTAATTTCTTTTTTATTTGCATTTGTATTTGCACATTTATTTGCATCTTTATTTCTTTTTATTTTCATCTCTATTTCTTATTTATTTGAATCTTTATTTGCACCTTTGTTTGCATATTTATTTGCATTTTTATTTCTTTTTATTTTCATCTTTATTTATTTTTTATTTACATCTTTGTTTGCACCTTTATTTGCATCTTTATTTGCATTTTTATTTGCATGTTTATTCGCATCATTTTTTGCGCCATTTATTTGCACCTTTATTTGCATCTTTATTTCTTTTTATTTGCATATTTATTTCTTTTTTTACATCTTGTTTTCTTTTTTATGTGAATCTTTATTTGCATTTTTATTTGCATTTTTATTTGCATCCTTATTTGCATCATTATTTGCATCTTTTTTCTTTTTTTTTCATCTTTATTTCCTTTTTTTTGCATCTTTATTTGCATCTTTATTTGCATTTTTGTTTCTTTTTATTTGCATCTTTATTTCTTTTTTATGTGCATCTTTATTTGCGCCATTTATTTACACATTTATTTGCATTTTTATTTCTTTTTATTTTCATTTTTATTTCTTTTTTATTTGAATCTTGATTTGCACGTTTATTTGCATTTTTATTTGCATCTTTATTTGCACCTTTGTTTGTATATTTTTTTGCATATTTCTTTGCATTTTTATTTGCATCTTTATTTGCATCTTTATTTGCACCTTTATTTGCATCTTTATTTGCATCTTTATGTGTATATTTATATGCATATTTATTTGCATTTTTATTTGCATCTTTATATGCACCTTTTTTGTATATTTATTTGCATATTTATTTGCATCATTATTTGCATATTTATTTGCATTTTTATTTGCATCTTTATTTCTTTTTTATTTGCACCTTTATTTGCACTTTTATTTGCATTTTTATTTCTGTTTGTTTTCATCTTTATTTGCACCTGCATTTTTATTTCTTTTTATTTTCATCTTTATTTCTTTTTTATTTGAATGTTTATTTGCACCTTTATTTGCATTTTTTTTGCATTTTTATTTGCATCTTTATTTGCACCTTTATTTGCATCTTTATTTGAGTCATTATTTGCAGCTTTGTGTGCATTTTTATTTGCAACTTTATTTGCACCTTTATTTGCATCTTTATTTCTTTTTTGTTTGCATCTTTATTTGCACCTTTACTTGCATATTTATTTGCATTTTTATTTGCATCTTTATTTGCATTATTATTTTCATCTTTATTTGCATCTTTATTTGCACCTTTATTCGCATCTTTATTTGCCTTTTTATTTCTTTTTAATTTCATCTTTATTTCTTTTTTATTTGCACCTTTATTCGCATATTTTTTTGCATTTTTATTTGTTTTTTATTTGCATCTTTATTTGCACCTTTATTTGCATCTTTATGTCTTCTTTATTTGCATCTTTATTTGCACCCTTATTTGCATTTTTATTTTCATCTTTATTTGCATCTTTATTTGCACCTTTATTTGCATATTTATTTGCATTTTTATTTCTTTTTAATTTCATCTTTATGTCTCTTTTATTTGCACCTTTATTTGCATATTTATTTGGATTTTTATTTCTTTTTTATTTGCATCTTTAATTGCACCTTTATTTGCATCTTTATGTCTTTTTTATTTGCATCATTATTTGCACCTTTATTTGCACCTTTATTTGCATCTTTATTTCTTTTAATTTTCATCTTTATTTACATTTTTTTTGCATCTTTATTTGCACCTTTATATGCATATTTATTTGCATTTTTATTTGCATCTTTATTTGCACCTTTATTTGCACCTTTATTTGCATCTTTATTTCTTTTTATGTTCATCTTTATTTCTTTTTTTTTTTCATCTTTATTTGCACCTTTATTTTCATCTTTATTTCTTTTTTTTTCATCTTTATTTGCATCTTTATTTGCATATTTATTTGCATTATTATTTGCATCTTTATTTACACCTTTTATTTGCATATTTATTTCTTTTTATTTTCATCTTTATTTCTTTTTATTTTCATCTTTATTGTCATTTTTATTTGCATTTTTATTTGCATTTTTATTTGCATTTGTATTTGCACCTTTTATTTGCATCTTTATTTGCATTTTTATTTGTATATTTATTTGCATATTTATTTGCATTTTTATTTGCATCTTTATTTGCACCTTTATTTGCATCTTTATTTGAATTTTTATTTGCATCTTTATTTGCACCTTTATTTTCATCTTTATTTCTTTTCTATTTTCATCTTTATTTGGATTTTTATTTGCATTTTTGTTTGCACCTTTATTTGCATATTTATTTGCATTTTTATTTGTATATTTATTTGCATATTTATTTGCATTTTTATTAGCATCTTTATTTGCACCTTTATTTGCATCTTTATGTCTTTTTTATTTGCATCTTTAATTGCACCTTTATTTGCATCTTTATGTCTTTTTTATTTGCATCATTATTTGCACCTTTATTTGCACCTTTATTTGCATCTTTATTTCTTTTAATTTTCATCTTTATTTGCATTTTTATTTGCATCTTTATTTGCACCTTTATATGCATATTTATTTGCATTTTTATTTGCATCTTTATTTGCACCTTTATTTGCACCTTTATTTGCATCTTTATTTCTTTTTATGTTCATCTTTATTTCTTTTTTTTTTCATCTTTATTTGCACCTTTATTTTCATCTTTATTTCTTTTTTTTTTCATCTTTATTTGCATCTTTATTTGCATATTTATTTGCATTATTATTTGCATCTTTATTTACACCTTTTATTTGCATATTTATTTCTTTTTATTTTCATCTTTATTTCTTTTTATTTTCATCTTTATTGTCATTTTTATTTGCATTTTTATTTGCATTTTTATTTGCATTTGTATTTGCACCTTTTATTTGCATCTTTATTTGCATTTTTATTTGTATGTTTATTTGCATATTTATTTGCATTTTTATTTGCATCTTTATTTGCACCTTTATTTGCATCTTTATTTGAATTTTTATTTGCATCTTTATTTGCACCTTTATTTTCATCTTTATTTCTTTTCTATTTTCATCTTTATTTGGATTTTTATTTGCATTTTTGTTTGCACCTTTATTTGCATATTTATTTGCATTTTTATTTGTATATTTATTTGCATATTTATTTGCATTTTTATTAGCATCTTTATTTGCACCTTTATTTGCATCTTTATGTCTTTTTTATTTGCATCTTTATTTGCACCTTTATTTTCATCTTTATTTCTTTTTTATTTGCATCTTTATTTGCACCTTTATTTGCATATTTATTTGCATTTTTATTTGCATCTTTATTTGCACCTTTATTTGCATCTTTATGTCTTTTTTATTTCCATCTTTATTTGCACCTTTATTTGTATATTTATTTGCATATTTATTTACATTTTTATTTGCATCATTATTTGCACCTTTATTTGCACCTTTATTTGCATCTTTATTTCTTTTTATTTTCATCTTTATTTGCATTTTTATTTGCATCTTTATTTGCACCTTTATTTGCATATTTATTTGCATTTTTATTTGCATCTTTATTTGCACCTTTATTTGCACCTTTATTTGCATCTTTATTTCTTTTTATTTTCATCTTTATTTCTTTTTTATTTGCATCTTTATTTGCACCTTTATTTTCATCTTTATTTCTTTTTTATTTGCATCTTTATTTCTTTTTTATTTGCATCTTTATTTGCATATTTATTTGCATTTTTATTTGCATCTTTATTTGCACCTTTTTTTGTATATTTATTTCTTTTTGTTTTCATCTTTATTTCTTTTTATTTTCATCTTTATTTGCATTTTTATTTGCATTTTTGTTTGCATTTTTATTTGCATTTTTTTTTGCATATTTATTTCTTTTTATTTTCATCTTTATTGTCATTTTTATTTGCATATTTATTTGCATTTTTATTTGCATCTTTATTTGCACCTTTATTTGCATCTTTATTTCTTTTTATTTTCATCTTTATTTCTTTTTTATTTGCATCTTTATTTGCACCTTTATTTGCATATTTATTAACATTTTTTTTCATCTTTATTTGCACCTTTATTTGCATATTTATTTACATTTTTATTTGCATCTTTATTTGCATCATTATTTGCGCCTTTATTTGCATCTTTGTTTCTTTT
The DNA here is from genome assembly GCF_053919585.1 of Euprymna scolopes. Classification (NCBI taxonomy): domain Eukaryota; kingdom Metazoa; phylum Mollusca; class Cephalopoda; order Sepiida; family Sepiolidae; genus Euprymna; species Euprymna scolopes. Next base: position 5,799,806 of record NC_136482.1, on the reverse strand, counting down.
TATTTTCATCTTTATTTGCACCTTTATTTGCATATTTATTTGCATTTTTATTTGCATCTTTATTTGCATTTTTATTTTCATCTTTATTTGCATCTTTATTTCTTTTTGTTTTCATCTTTATTTGCATCTTTATTTGCATCTTTATTTGCATCAATATTTGCATCTTGATTTGCACCTTTATTTGCATTTTTATTTGTATTTTTATTTGCATCTTTATTTGCACCTTTATTTGCATATTTTTTTGCATTTTTATTTGCATATTTATTTGCATTTTTATTTGCATCTTTATTTGCATTTTTATTTCTATTTTTTTGCATCTTTGTTTCTTTTTTATTTGCATCTTTATTTGCACCTTTATTTGCATATTTATTTGCATATTTATTTGCATATTTTTTTGCATATTATTTGCACCTTTATTTTCATCTTTATTTTCATCTTTATTTGCATCTATCGTTGTTATTTAATTTCTGTTTCATTTTCTCTTCATTTTTCTTTTTATTCTTCTCATCTTTTCTGTATTTTTGTTGCTAACTTTTATTTTCTATTTGTTCATGTTCTTTCTTTCGTTTTTATCTAATTTCCTTTGTCTCCATTTTACTATTTTTCATGCATTTCCTTTCTTTTCTATTTTCCTTCCTTTTTTATTTCATCCTTGTCATCGTTCTTTCTTTTACCAATTTCTTTTTCATTATTTTTTTCTTTATTTTTTCTTTATTTTCCTTTTCCTTTCTTTATCTTCTTTTTTATTCTATCGTAATTTTCCATATGTTTTTTTTTTATTTTTCTTTATTCCTTTTTTCATTCTGACATTGTTTTTAGTTTATTTATTTTTTCTTTTCCTTTATTTCTTTTTTTCTTTTATATTATGTCACTCTTTTTCTTATTTTCTCCTCTTTTTTCTTTATTTTCTTTCCTTTTCTTTTTGCACTTTCCCTCCGCCCTTTTTCATCGCATTTGCTAGTTACCAATTCACATGTATCCTTCCGCAGGCAGACTAATAACAACCAGACTGCGCACTTATTTCTCTTCTGTTCGCTTGAACATCACATAAATTGCGGTTCAGTAGATACTATTCTCTTCCTTTTTATCTGTACTATAAACAGATACTTCTTGATGTGGTTTTCCACTGTGTATTGTTGATGAGTGGAGATTTAGGAATAGAGCATTCTAATTGGTTGCAATCGATGAAGTCTTTGTGCTTCAAAACGAACCTATCATCGTTGCTCCAGTATACAAAATCTCATAGTTTCTGGAGACTGGCATATATTCGTCTTTTCATATAGCTGACTTGTTTCGCATAAACAACAAGCACCTGTAATAGAAGATGACGACAAAAAAAAAAGCAAAAAAAAAAAAAAAACTCAAACAACAACAAAAAAACCATCATTCAATCATCAGCGATATTCATAATCCTTTCTGTAATCAACCAGATACAAATAAACGGAATTTTGTACGAAACCTTTTATTTAATTCACGGAGGTAGAATGGTCTTGTTCCGTCAGCCAAGACTGTGTAGAAATCTTAAGTAATTCACAAAATCGTTAAAAGGCATCAAATAGTTAGAGAAACGTTTCAATCAATGTACCACTCTAGGAGGAGACTATGTTGCTGAATAAATTTGAATTTTATTTAAAACGTATTTCACTTGTTTAGGCTCTAGATTTAAAGAGTGATGTACTGTTATATAGCGACTATAGAAACGTATATATATATATATATATATATATATATATATATATATATATATATATATATATATATATATATATATACGTGTATATGCTCTCTTCAACTATCTGGTCTGTTCCGTGAATATATCATACCTCGTTAGATCAGTCTTGCATCAAAGTTACCCTTGTTATTGTTAATTACTTTAAGTTTTGTTAATGTAACTAAAATTCCAAGTTTTGTTAATGTAACTAAAATTCCAAAACCATTTATCAAACACATTTTTAACTAAATTTCAACTTGTTATATAAATATCCTGAAATTATTTTATTGTTTTGTAAACTATTTATTCTCCCATCTCAACACATTTGTTTTGCTTTCAAAATATTCCATTTCCATACATGTTACAACATACCGTAGCGCTACCACTCATCTCCTTGTTCCATCAAGTCATCCAGTGTTATCCGGGAATCCAATATTCCACAGTATTATATCACTATCAATAATTATGTGATAATAAACCAATATTTCGACGCATGTTTCTAATACTACTTTAATAAGTCATAAAAATAGAACTTTACTTTAGTAATTCATAAAATAAAACTTTACTTTAGTAATTCATAAAATTTAAGTATAAATTCATAAAAATAAAACTTTACTTTAGTAATTCATAAAAAACTTTACTTTAGTAATATATAAAATAAAAATATTAATTCATAAAAATAAAATTTTACTTTAATAATTCATAAAATAAAACTATTAATTCATAAAATAAAACATTACTTTAGCAATTCATAAAATAAAATTTTACTTTAATAATTCATAAAAATAAAACTTTACTTTAGAAATACATAAAATAAAACTACTTTAGTAATTCATAAAATAAAATTTTACTTTAATAATTCATAAAAATAAAACTTTACTTTGGTAATTCATAAAATAAAACTTTACTATAGTAATTCATAAAATAAAACTTTACTATAGTAATTCATAAAATAAAACTGGAAAGAAAGAAATAAAAATCCGGGTCGACATTTTTTAATTATTTTTTAACAAAAGTTTTTATTACCGTCACTTTTTCGTCTTGACCTCACTTAAAAGTTTCTCGCCATTATCTATCTCGCTCGGTGTACACGTTTATTCTTCCACCGACCACATGTCGGCCACAGCCGGCCCATTGTCGCCCTCGACTCTACACGATCATTTTCTTTGACGTTGACTTTCTTTCTATTCCGAGCAATTTGTGTTTTCCTTTCTGTTCTCGCGCACACTTTCTAATTTGCATTACCGCTTTTTTGGTTTCTGCTGCTAATCTCTTCGCAAGCTATCCTTTGCTGCTGCTGATACTTTTCTACGCATTCATATGCACTATGTTACAGCTGTATAATAATTATGCTGATGCTGCTTATAATGATGCTACTGATAATGATGCTGCTGATAATGATGATATCGATTAATTATAGCGCACATAGAGTTCATACGTCCACTCAAGGACAAATGTTAATGAGGAGGAATGATTAGCAGCCAAAAGATGAGAAACACTATCATTTATGAGGCGGTTTAGGACAAGAATTTATTGATATTGAATTTGAAGAAGACTAAGTTGTAATCATCAGGGAAGCAGTCAAATGGCAATATACGGCATAATCACGTTGACACACTGGTTCCCGTCAGATCACCGAAGTTAAGCAACGTTGAGCTTGGTCATTGCTAAAATCGGTGACCAATTTGGCAATTCCAGGTGTTGTATGTAGAAGGACGTCGACACCTCCCTGCAAAGGTTGCAAAAACCTAACGTCATCTCCCCTAACGGGGATATACATGCGACTGGGGACCGCTTATGAATTTCATACTCCCATGAAACTTCCTCCTTCGGAGGAAGCCGGTTAAACCCGAATATGGTTGGTGCTGACTGCACACGGTCAAATGGCAATGTGTTCGGGAAATGATGGTGGTTCTATAGTTAACGACACAGACTGATGAACTCGGCGTCCTAAATTCGAATCCATTTTTTTCCACCAAAACTTTTTTATATGGCCCTTCCCGTAAGTACCCGAAGTGTGTGTGTGTGTGTGTGTGTGTGTGTGTGTGTGTGTGTGTGTGTGTGTGTTTTAAATAATTCTGATTAGAAATAAATTATCGGGGAAACTAATAACAACATCCTAGGGTTCATGTAAATGATTATGATGATGATGATGATGATGATGATGATGAACGATGATGATGATGATGATGATGATGATGATGATGATGCCGTAAAACTGATACGAATAAAAATAAATATTTGATAAAATATTATTGATAAAATCTTAATACTTAAAGATATTGTTCCCACTTCTGCAACGCCAGAGTGTTTGTAAATGTGTGCACCTATGCGCCGTTGTTGTTATTGTTGTTAACGACGACGACGACGACGATGATGATGATGGTGATGGCGATGATGAGCATTATTCGTTCATTTCGTATGCATCAGATAATTATTGTTGGCATTAATTTCCCCGATATCTTTCTATTTATAATGCTTTCTAAAAAGACATAGGGTACTTACAGGGGGGACCATTTGAAGATTGCAAACATCCCTAAGTGAAAGTTTTTCTGTGAAACGCACTGGATTCGAACTCGGCATACCCAGATTGTTAGTTCGTATCGGTGATAACTTAGCCACCGTCACCACCTTGTTGCTGTCGTTGTAACAAGATCACCCGAGATAATCGGAGAAGCAGGATAATGAATAAGTATTATAAGATAACATCGAAATCTCACTTTCAGTTTCTGATGGTGTTTCATTTGTTTACATAAAAAGCTTCACATTTTCGTTGATGGCAGTTTCGCTCAGACTGTTTCGACGCTCCTATGCATTCAACCATAAGCCACTCGCCATCAGTAAGCGTAAGTAAGCAAAATCTCAATGCTTATATAAACATTGCCAGTTGCCGACCGTGTTCCATTTGTTTACACAAAAAGTTTTGCATGTTCGCTGACATCAGTTGACTTACCACAATGCTCAGCCCAATAAATAGGGGGGGGGGAATATACAAAGCTTTTCGCTGTAATTATAGCTCTTCAGTATGGCTAAACTGACAGGTGCTTCGAGCAGGGATCGAAACCCGACTGACTCGTAGACAGTAAATAAAAGCAAACAAAAAGCAAAACAATAACACATAGTTTTTATCGACATTGGTTTCTCTCAAAATCTTTTTCCTCGTTATTTTTCTCTTTTCTTTTGCGTTCTTTTCGCCCTCCTGTGAGTAAGATATTTTTGCTACCCCCCACCCTCATCTTCGCCAGAAGGTATTTTTAGACGAAAATGTAACTAGAAGACAAACAAGTAATTACTTTGTCTTATATACTTACTACTGTGTCTTCCCCACCCCATTTCGGGTGTAAAGAGAATGGCAAGTAGGTAGATAATAGGTCAGGTCTATATGATGAGTGTTGGATTAGCAGGAATGGGCGGGAGGTTTCGGTAGGCACTTTGCTTTTTTGCGTCTTCTTCAGCTGGTTAAAAGGCGCACAGTATTTGCTGAGAATGGTTTAAAGCTATGCCATCGAGAATGCACGTGTGTGCATTCGGGTTCTTCATGCTCTCTCACATATGTTGTCCTCCCATCAGAGTCCTCTCAGAATAAACCCACACACTTGCACATACACACAGCTCTTTCTTTTCCTTCTCTCTCTCTTTTTATCTCTCTTCCCTCTTTCTTTCTCTCTTTCCCTCTCACTCTTTCTCTCTCTCAATATCTATCTATCTATCTATGTTTGTATGCATGAGTATATATATAAACACACACACACACACACACACACATATATATATATATATATATATTTTTATAAAGTAATAGGGTTCGTGTGTTTCTGTCTGTGTGTACAGCTCTCCATCATCAACGAAATATAAAGGAGGTAAGAGGGTAGATCTCTCCTGGTAGAGAAACATTAGAACCCATTTTAGGATGTTTCTGTTATAGGAGACATAAGAATCTTTGCCTAATTTCTTTATATACTAGTCTACAAACCACCCCCATATCGAATGACTTATGCTCATTTGCATATCACATTATATTAAATCTCTTTAACTAATTACCTCGACCTTATTACATATTGGAAATATTCTAATCATTTCAACTGTACTATTTACAAAATCTATTTAACATTTAATTATTTAATATATTTTCATTTAATTTTATATTCGATTTATTTCACTTTACGTATATTATCAAAACAATTCATTGGCGAGGAAAGCTTTATGTTTTGGGATTGTATTGAAAATGTAATGGAAATTTCAATTTCGTTCCGTTTTAATCTTTTATATTTTACTTGCCAATATAATTGAAAGAATACAATTCAACTATCGTAATTTTATATAAATAAACAAAAACAAATATTTTAAAATAAAACTTTATTAAAAAAGAAATAATTTTATTTTTAAATGAAAAAAATCAATTTAGTAAAATAATTGTATTAAACACCCCCAGCCTTGTCAGCAAACCTGTAAACCTATAAAAGTCAACATTTCGAATGTAAACAGTGGTTTTTCGATTTTGTTAGCGCTTGCCGCAATTAAAGACAATTAAAACGGAACTAACTTTATTTCCATTCTATTTTTTAAACAACCCCCAAAACATGACGCTCTCTTCCAGTTATAGCCAATTTTTTTTTAATTAAATAAAACAGGTCAAAATAAACAGATAAGCGCATTTTCTTTTACATTTTTCTTACAACCATTGTCATTTAACCAACTGCAGGATATCGTTACTTTTGTGGGGTTGTTTTGAAAATGGCACGGAGATTATAATTTCGTTCCAATTTAATCTTTCTGGTCGAGCCTATTTCGAAAGCCTGTCTTATCATAGATTTGAACTACAAATAATTTATTACATTTTGATTATTACTATCTTAAGACTTAAAGCTTATATTTATTTCATTTTTCTATTTATATATTGAATTAGTTATTTCCAGTCTTATTTAAACTTAGTGCTTTCTTTAAACCGGATGAACCTTTTATAAAAATATGAGTTTAACGTAAAGAACACGAACAAGGTTTTATTCAACTGAATTTCTTCCAGTTTACTAACAAAATATATAAATTTAAAAGAGATATAAATAATAAAATAAAAAGGTTATGTAATTTAAAAGAAATACACGTACTCACAAAAGCAGAACTTTTTTTTACACATTTTTTTCTTTAAAACCATAACAATGAGACTAACAATTACCTAGATCTTAGTAATTATTTGTTTTAATAGAACTGTTTTAATTGTACTGTTTACTTAGTTAACCTAAGTTGGTATTACATTTATTTTACATTTACTTTTTTTTTTTAATTATTACTTTTAGACTGTGACGTTTACACCCGGAAGTAATGAGTCACACGTAGGTCGCTTTTATTCATTCCTTTTGGTCAAGATCAAAGTGTAGTATCTGTTCCGACAGATACTGCAAGCTATGACTAGCTATGACTAGCAAAGACCAGATGTGGGGGCAACCCCACATGCCTGACCTTTAACCAGCTCCCATTTCCCACCTCTCGGGAGCTGGTCCCCTTTTTCCCTTCCCCCTCCCTTCACTCCTCACATTAAAAATTGGCCTTGTGCCTAATTTGCTCGGTGGGGGAGCAAATAAATACCATCTGTTCCGGCAGATACTGCAAGCAAAGACCATATGTGGGGGCGACCCCACATATAAGACCTTGGTCAATGTAGGGGCAACCCTTCATACCAATTGTCACTATCCAGCTCCCCTACTCCCCGGGGAGCTGGTTCCCATTTCCCCTTCACTCCTCACATTAAAAATCGGCCTTGTGCCTAATTTGCTCGGTGGGGGAGCAAATAAATACCATCTGTTCTTCAGATGCTGCACTTCATTTTCTTGTTCTCTTTCAGTGGAGGAGAAATCCTTCACGACTGAGACAATTTTTATTTTTGTACCTTTTCTCCACGTTAAAAAACGACCCTGGTGTCTAACTCTGTCCCGTGGGGAGGCATAGTAAATAGGTACAATATAATTGTTTATAATTGTACTATTCAGAAATATTATTTATAGTTCGTCCATTTCAGTTAGTATACATATCCTTTACGCTTAATTAATTTACAATCATTAATATCGTTAAACAATTCCGTTTAAAACCGAAATTATGCCACCCAAACGAAGTAGAAACGAAAGTGAGGAAGAAAGAATGGAAAGATTGGAAGCTAATAGACTAAGAGTTGCTGCAATTCGCTCCAATGAAAACAATTCAGATAGAGAAAGACGTCTAGAACTTAACAGGATACGTCAAAGAGAAAGGAGAGCAAGACTGTCAGATTTGGAAAGAGAAACCCAACGTGAAGCTGACAGAACTAGACATGCTGTAAGGCGGTTAAATTCATCACAAGATGAAATTCAAGAAAGGCAAAGATATGCACTGGAAAGAGAAGCAATATTACGATCGAATGAATTATATGAGGTAAGTAGACGTACACAAGGTCAGTTGAGAGTGGCTCAACGACATCAGAATGAATCGGAAACCCAACGAAGCTTTCGCCTATACCAAGGGCAACAACGAGAGGCTGCATGGAGAGAGAGAGAGAGTATGACTTTGCCCCAGCAATTGACAGAAAACGAGGCAGCTAGACAACGAATGACTGCTTTGAGACACCATGAAATAGAACACTGCAATAGAAAAGGATTGCTCTACAACAAAAATGACTCTCTCACTACAGCTGATATAGGAAAAATGGACAAAGTATGTCAACATTGCTCAGCTGTAAAATTTAAAGGAGAAACCCCTGGTTGTTGTTGTTCTTCTGGCAAAGTTGTGCTTGATAGCTTTCCACCACTGCCTCAGTTGCTTCAAGATTTGCTCTCCGGCAATGGTCCCATCTCTAAAGATTTTCTGCAAAATCTACGCAGTTATAACAATTGTTTTGCAATGACATCATTTGGTCACAAAATTGCGGCAGTACATGGGTGGAATCCTTCTTTTAGAATTCGAGGCCAGGTTTGCCACCAGATTGGGAGTCTTTTACCACCTGAAGATGAAACAGCAAAGTTTATTCAAGTCTACTTCTTGGATAGTCTGGAAGAGGAACTACATAATCGGGGACGTGACAGTAGACTCAATAGAGACATTCTCCAAATTCTGACTGAATTTTTACATGAGAACAACAGCTTTATTTGTCAGCTGAAAACAACAAAGGAGAGGATTGAAGAAGAACACTTGGTAGAACATAAAGTTGTCATAAGGGAAGACCGAAGGCCGCAAGAAGAGCATCCACGGCGATTCAATGATCCAACAACAACGTATGAGATTGGAATATTAATGGAGAATGAACCAACAGCTTACCGGGATATTGTCTTGCGTTTTAGAAATGATACATTAAAATGGATCTCCGAACTACATCCCCTCTACGATACTTTAATATACCCGTTAATGTACCCCTATGGTTCTCCATCTTACAACATCTACATGAAGGCATCCAATGGGCGAAAAGTTACCCAACAGCAATTTTGTTCGTACCATTTAATGACTCGGCCTGGAAACTATTTTCTCTGGTACTGAAGGCTATTTCAACAATGGCTGGTGGATGTGTACTGCAAGATTGAAACAGAACGTTTACAGTTCCTGAGGCGTGAGCAACAGACCCTGAGAGCTGACAATTATAGCAACTTGAGAGATTCAATTCTTAGGGAGGATGGGAATCCAGAACAGTTTGGTCAACGAGTTGTACTTCCGGCAACTTATACAGGAGGCCCTCGATACAACATGTTTGAGCGTCAAAGTGATGCCATGGCATATGTTCGGCGAATGGGCCGAGCCGACCTCTTCATCACGTTCACAACAAATCCAAAGTGGACAGAAATTACAGAAAATTGTCTTCAAGGGCAAGACCCTCAGGATCGTCCAGATATTGTTGCCAGGGTTTTCAGGCAGAAGCTAAAAAAGTTACTTGAATTTATTAAAAAGGGAGGATTTGGCAGGTTGAGGGCTTTCCTGTACAGTATTGAATATCAAAAAAGAGGACTGCCGCATGCACACATCCTCACCTGGCAGGCCCCAGAGGACAAACTTCTACCAGAAAAAATGGATCTCTGCATATCTGCAGAGATCCCTGACAAAGAGGAAGATCCTGATCTTCATGCTAAAGTGATGGCACATATGGTGCATGGACCTTGTGGACCATTTAATCCAAATTGTCCATGTATGATTGACAACAAATGTTCCAAAAAATACCCAAAAGAATTTCTTCAGTGTACCGAGCAAGGCCAAGACTCTTACCCCAAGTACAGGCGAAGAAAACCAGAAGATGGAGGCCAGACTGGTACAATAAGGATGAAGAGAAATGGTCGGTATGTTAATCAAGAAATAACAAACCAGTGGATTGTTCCGTACAACAAGGTCCTCCTTCAGCAGTTCAACGCTCACATTAACGTAGAAATTTGCAGCTCGATCCAAAGCATCAAATATGTCCTCAAATACGTGAATAAAGGATGTGATCAAGCAGTGTTTGAACTACAAAGAACTGATGGAGCAGCTAACCAACAAGGCCAAGTACAAAGTCACATTGTGGATGAGATCCAGCAGTTCCAGAATGCAAGGTATGTCGGCAGTTCAGAGGCGGCCTGGAGGATATTGGAATATCCCATCCATGAACATTTCCCCCCAATTGTACAACTTTCTGTTCATCTTGAAAATGGGCAGCGTGTCATGTTCTCAGCTGATACTGCTCTGGAACGAGCCCAAGGTCCACCGCCTGCCACAACTTTGACAGCATTTTTTCAACTCTGCCATGAGGATGACTTTGCAAGGGGTCTCAAATACGTAGAAGTCCCTGAGTTTTACACTTGGAACAAATCGACAAAGAAATGGATGAGAAGAATGCGTGGGGTACAAGTTGAAGGTACTGAAAATGATGATGTATGGAAGGCACCATGCATTGGGAGAATCTACACGATTAGTCCAAAAGCAGGGGAGTGTTATTTCTTACGCCTGTTGCTCAATGAGGTTGCTGGTCCAACTTCATTTCAAAATGGCTATTATTTCGCCATTAAACAGCAATGTGAATCATTTGAACAATTCAATAATGGATGAATTTCCAGGAGACACAAAGCAATACAAGTCAGTTGATTCGGCTACTAATGAATATGAAGCTGTTCACTACCCTGTGGAGTTTTAAAACTCTTTGGAGATATCTGGAATGCCTCCACACATTTTAAATCTCAAAATTGGATCGCCAATCATGATTCTTCGATCCTTGGAACCGCCAAAAACAACAAACGGAACCAGATGTGTTATCACCAGATTGCACACCAATGTACTTGAGACCACCATTTCCTGTGGTCCCTACAAAGGCGAAACCGTTCTACTGCCAAGGATCCCCTTAGTTCCATCGGACTCAGAACTTCCATTTAAATTCCGGAGACTCCAATTTCCTGTGAAGGTGTGTTTTGCAATGAGCATAAACAAAAGTCAAGGTCAGACATTTAACACCATTGGCGTAGACTTGACATCAGACTGCTTCAGTCATGGTATGTTCTACGTCTCCATCAGCCGGACAGGAAGTTCAGAAAAACTCTACATTCTGGCTCCAAATCAAAGCAGCAGAAATGTAGTTTACCCTGAGGCTCTTCAGTGAAAAGTTCGAGAAATGGATATGAGGAAAAACTGACATGATCTGATTGTGGTAAGTTTTTAGTAATGAATGTGCAAGATAAAATTTAAGCAAGAGTTGAAAATTACTTCAATGAAAAATTTACTATGTAACATCAAGTAACCTTCCTTTTTGATGAAAATGTTTTGTGAAGTTCCTGATTGAATTTCAGTCACTACAAGAGGTAGTTAAAATGTTAATCACCTTATGCAATCGTTGCTCTTACAACATCAACTTACTGGAAAGGTGCCCACAGATTTTGGTACCCGAGTGCGCAACAAAGCTCCATGCGAAGCACGGGTATCTTTGCTAGTATATATATATATATATGGATATTTTGAGAAGTACCATATAGGCAGGCGGATGACATTAGATCGGGGCCATAGCGTGGAAATATTTGGTCAAACTGACGCCTAATTCCGACTGATTCCCAAATTCATATCGCTGACTCATATATGGATGAAGTAATAAAAAGAGGAAAAAGTTGATAAAATTGTATACAAGAAAGTTTGCCCCCACCCCGTCCAACTTTTTCTCTACTCTTTATTTTGCTCACCCCCTTTTTGTCATAATTTTAAATTCCTTTTCAAATAGCGGTGAAATTATAACACACACACACACACACACACACACACACACACACACACACACACACACACACACACACACACACACACACACACATATATATTAGTGACCTGACAATGCCACAGGGGAGGAGACAACCCAGCTAAAAGAAATTCCTAAGCAAAATTCATCCCAAAGCGGCAAAAGTAAAGCTGGCTTGCCAGGACACTATATATACAAATGTAGTCAAATTAGGGCATATTTTATTGCTATAAAAATAGAGGTTCTTTTTTACTAATTGTCATGAGATTTTAACCATAGAATAGTAGTATAATTTTCAAAAAGTCTGCAAATTTTCATATAGTTTCATTCCATAAAACCAAAAGCATGAGCATTTCAATATTCAATTTGGCTACGAATATAGATATATCCATACATATATATCCATACATATATATCCATACAGATATATCCATACAGATATATTTCCACAAAACCTCTGGCCTTGATGGAGAAGAGACTAAAACTTGCTGCAATGGTTTCAAATGATCTGCTGTTTTCAAATGATCTGCTGTTTTTCAAATGATCTGCTATTTTTCAAATGATCTGAAATAACAGCAAGGGGAGACTTGATCCCAAATATTTCTAATACGTTATATCTCCCCTCCTTTGGAAATAGGGTATGATTATCAATATCTCCAGTATACCAAAGCGAAGAGATATAACATATGAAAAATATGTGGAATCAAGTCTCCCCTTTGCTGTTACTCCAGATCATTTGAAACCATCGCGGCAAGTTTTAGTTTCCCCTCCATCAAGGCCAGAGATTTTGGGGAAATATCAGATATTTTGTAATTCATATGCAAAAGTAAGAAAACAAATGATTATGATTGAAACATTTTATGGCTGTAAAAAAATGTCCAAAACAAGGCTCTGGATAATAGATGATCCCCTAAATATGTGACATAGCCCATTACACATTTCATGTCATTAGCTTTTCAACGAGCTTTCATTTGTTAAATTCTGATCAGTAGTCGCTGAGATTTCGAACTTACAAAATTGCCAGAAAATGGTGGTATATCTATCAGTGGCCTATAATGACGTAACAGGATATAAAAAATACGTCACATAATTCACCGCTGTTCCGCTCTGTCGTTCAGCTGTGCTGTTGCTAATAATTCACAGGTGACAATTGAGACAGGGAGAGAAAATATTATTTCAAAACAAAATCTGGAAAAATCATGGATTACATAGAAAAATGCGAGCATGAAAAGTAATATGATTAAGATTTAAACATAGAAAAGTAAAAGAACTAGTAGTTAAAACTGGAAAAGAAAAAGACAAGACATTCTAGTAAAAAATATATAATAAAGTTATAATTTAAAATATTGCAGCATTAAGAATTGATTATATAATGTTAAATTGAATTTTACAAAAAATTCTTAATGCTGCAATATTTTAAGTTATATTATATATTTATTATATTTCTTACTAGAATATTTTGTCCTTTCCTTTTCCAGTTTTAACAACTAGTCCTTTTCCATGTTTAAATCTTAACCATATTACTTTTCATGTTTGCATTTTTCTATGTAATCCATGCCTTTCCCGGCTTTGCTGTGAAATAATATATAAAACATATAAAACTAGGACTGCGAAAACTGAACTAACTCAAAAAAAAAAAAAAAAAAAAAAAATAGGCACGATGGAACATATGCAATTTGTGATTTACAAGGGTTGTTCCAAAAGTAACGTCTCCAATTTTTAAAAATTCAAAACGTCGAAGAACTACGAAGACGGGAGTTGTACTATTAAAACGAGCAACCTTTTTTGCCCCAAAATATATTTTTCTACATGGTCACCACCATTGTCAATGCACTTTTGCCAGGAATGTAATGACGCATATCTGCTTCTGACGCACGTCCATGGCAGGGATTTCTTTTGTAGAGTCTCACGCCGTCAATATCTTCAACAGAGAGATGAAAATTTCATATCATGAATTCATAAATTCAGCCATCATAATGCATTTTGTTATCATAACAATGCAATATATAAACCTCCTATGATCCATTCGAGCGGAATAAAGAGTAGGAAGCATTATTTTTTGAACTCCTCTAATACATTTTATCTCAAAAGACCAGCAGGCTAAAATTTAGAGAAGCTGTACAATTGTTGACGAAATTATTTAGTCTCAAAATCTGTTTTCCACAATAGATAGAACTTTTTGAATCTTACAAAAAACAATAATACACGACTTTTGTAAGCACAGTAAATAAGCACTCTAATGACTCCGAATTAAGTGCTAATAGCTTCAAATGTCTCGTACAAGGATTGGTGTTGAACATAGACTCTGAAATTAAAAGGAAAGTATTTAAAAAACTGGAAAATGAGCAAACTCTAACACTAATAGTAAAAAAACTACTAAGTATTTTTAAAAAGTAGACTTAAACGAAACACATTTGCAGATCTCGGCAGACGAAGAATGTTCAGTTATTGTGTATAAATAAACATACAGGTTTATAGAAATTTGAGACTTTGCAACTGCCTATCTGGATGGTATCTCACTAATTAATAAAATGAGAGCGCAAAAGCACAGATATAAAGTTTTTCAAAGAATTTAGGATTATGGCTTTAAATTAAAAGAAAAGAAATGTGAAGTTTTTTTTAAATACAACAAATTAAATATCTAGAACAAGTAATAGGCAAGAATGGAAGAAGGACCGACCGTGTGTGTGTGTTTGTGTATGTGTGTGTTTGTGTGTGTTTGTGTGTGTGTGTGAGAGATAGATAGATAGATAGAGAGAGAGAGAGAGAGAGAGAGAGAGAGAGAGAGAGAGAGAGAGAGAGAAAGATGAGCAATAAATAATATGGCAGCGTTAGAAAATATATCATCTTTGCAGTTTCCTAGCGAATTTCTACAACATATTTATCCCAACGAATTATTGAAGAATAAAGTCTTAATTTGGACGTCAGAATGACAGCTGGCATTTGAGAGAAAAAAAAGACAATTCTAACGCCTGATTTATTTAAAACTCATTATGATAGAGAAGTCGAGATCATCGTAACTTGCGATGCGAGTAGATTCGGCATATGTGTATGTATTTTGCATCTGGAATAAATAATAAACAAGAATAGAAGAATTCCTGGCCGAGAGAGAGAGAGAGAGAGAGAGAGAGAGAGAGAGAGAGAGAGAGAGAGAGAGAGGGAGGGGGGGAGCAGAATGATAAAAATATAACAGTGAGTTCAATCGACATAGAAGCATGTATTTTGCACAGGATGTACGACGTTTCGTTGAAGCAAATAGAAATTGAAAGACACAAACTGAATCTTAACACGATTAAAGAAACAAGACATTTTGTATAATTCCAATCTACAAGTGAACCCAAGTCAACTTCTAGATTAGCTGCATATTTCAACTGATCCGAGGGAGATGAACGAGAAGCAACATCAGAATAGAGAATGGCATCGACAGCGTAGTTATTCATTTTCTGCACAATATCCTCTGGAAGATCATTGATAATAGAGAAGAAACAGAGTTGGGTCTAGAATAGAATCCTGAGGAACAATAGCATCGATAGGAAACGAGAATGAAGAGACACCATCCAGAGTTACTTGAATGTTTCGATCAGAAAGAACAGGTCTTATAATGTCAAGAACTTCATCATTAATACAATAATCTCGAAGTTTATGTAACAGAGAAGAATACCACACTCTGTCAAACGCCTTTTTTTTTGCATAGGAATCACCACTTATCAAGGCCCTAAGGCCACTCTAGGATAAGAGTTATTGAGTGTACGGTAATCAATGGAATAATATCGTAGTAATCGTTAGTAGTGGAAATTTGGTAAATTGGATTACATAAAGGGACGGTTCATCAAGAATTTGTTTACGTTAGACTTGAAGACTATCAAATTGTAGTCAGCTGCAAAACAAGCAAATGTTGTGTATAATGACCTTAACTTCTCCTGAATTATCCATTAAGATCATGAAGATCATGAAGAACCATATCAACCATCTTTGGGGATTGATAATTATAGAATCAAAAGAATTATCAATTTTTAAACGAAAATCAAGAACAGCACAAGAATCATCAATAGAAGAATTGCCAGAAAAAAAAATGAGCACAGAGATCAGCCTCATCATTTTATCATTATAAGATGAAGTGACGTGGAGACAATTAAAAAGAGGACGAGTAGCAGGCTTGCCACTATTAATAACCCTATTATATATCCTCCAAAAATCATGAGAGCCATCGTTTGGAGATGAGATAGAGTCGCGAATCTTTTGAGAATGCTTGATTTAGCCTAAAAATTGCTCTCTTACATGCAATGCTAGCTATTTTGTAGGGTTGTCTAGAAGCCTCAGAACCATCACGACGATACTGATTGAAATGATGATTACGATGGGCAATGGCAGAAACACAGATAAAAACCAAGGAGGAGTATAAGGATTGGATTGAAACTTACGGTGAGAAATGAAAGTGTCAATTCCAAGAAAATGTCAGTCAGTAACCTTCTTTGCAGCATCTTTCGGAAACATACCAAAGATAGAACTCCATAGAATATCACATAAGAAGCTGCGAAGCCAATCCTAATCAGCCCTTCAATAGTTAAACGTCTTCCTATGGAAGGGACGATTAATTGAAGATTTAATTCATTTTTATTCTACAAGAGTTTCATATTGGCCATTCAGACACATCACGGATGTTATATCTACAGGATGTCAGTAGCAACTTTTGCTAATAGACATTTTAAAAACTATACCACTATGGTTGTCTTGATTATTACTGGTCTGCAAGAACAAAATCAATCCAGGACACGTGTTTTATATTACTGTTCCTCTATTGTAGTTACTTTCCAGTAAGGTGATAAAATTTCAGACCATTTAATATAAAAAGCTAAGCAACACTGATCTGCAGAATAAAAGAAAATACGGTGATATTTTGTAAATGATGCGTGTTAAAATTTAAATCCTGGCCTAAAACGAATCGACCATGGCCGAGAATCCATATTGACTTTGTTGCACTATTGAACGGGTTGCATCATGTGGTTGTAGTGGATAACTACACTACAACGTCAAAGATACTTAAGTGTAAGAAACCAAGGACAGAAACAACAATTGGGTTTCTGCATGGGTTGTTTGCACGTTTCAAAGTGATGCCTAGTATCGGATTACGGTACTCCACTTGCCCGTCGTTTTTAGTGAAACACATTAAAACACATTAAATCATACCGTATCATGCAAGAAGCAACAGTTATGCGGAACGTTTTATTGATGCTACTTCCATGCTGAAAATAATGCCGCATAACCCACTAATAATAACATTCCATCTTGCATGTCATCAACGAACGGTATGTTCACAAGAAAAATCGACACAATTTTCGACAGACTATAACTGACTCATCAAAAACCGTCACGGAAGATAAATGTCAAAATGAAGTTTTCAAATCAAAGAAAAGGATTTTACTCGAATATTTAAGACTCACAAGTCATTTTGAGAACTTGGGAGAATTTATGAAAGATAAAAGAATTGGTCTATGTAGTAAAGCATCAAAAATCAACCCATAATAAACAATTAAATCAGGAAAATATATTCTGATACTGAAGACGATATAGAAGAAAACGTAATTATCCAGATACTATAAATATAGTTACAGCTAAAGATCGATTTAACGATTCGTGGCAGTTATGGCTCCAGAATCATGATGTGTACTTTTATAACATACTTTTGCTAATAAACGTTTTAAAAAAACTATACCACTATGGTTGTCTTGATTATTACCGGTCTGCAAGAACAAATTCAATTCAGGACACGTTTTTTTATATTACTGTTCCTCTATTGTATTCACTTTCCAGTAAGTTGATAAAACTTCCAAACCATCTAATATAAAAGCTAAGCAACACTGATCTACCAAATAAAAGAAAAGCATTGTATGTGGAATCTGGAAAAAGCGATATTCTAAAAGTTGGGCTTTTAGTTTACGAGTTAGGGTTAGAGTTAGGGTTAGGGCAGTAGAATAGAGAAATAGCTGACCTT
This sequence comes from Euprymna scolopes, assembly GCF_053919585.1. Classification (NCBI taxonomy): domain Eukaryota; kingdom Metazoa; phylum Mollusca; class Cephalopoda; order Sepiida; family Sepiolidae; genus Euprymna; species Euprymna scolopes. The sequence continues at coordinate 5,781,908 of NC_136482.1, read as the reverse complement.
TCTATTCCATTGTTTCTTTGTTTTTATTTTTTTATTTTATTTTTTTTGACAAAGTAACGTCAATAGTTTTATCAGAACATCTATATCGGTTTTCGCGATAACCTTTCTGAAGAATAGTTTTTTGTTTCTTTTAGACTTCCATTGCACAACGGACCATGTTCTTTTAAATAATGGTTCTTTTTAGATGAGGAGTACATAATCAGTCTAAATAATACATCTACAGACTATGGAATCGAGTATTTAGCGTTTAATTTATATTTGTATCAATTGTGGTTATTTCCGTACCAATACTGCTGACATGAACACTACTTGACATGCTAGATGTATCATATGAAATAAGAATTCTACTACTACTACTACTACTACTACTACTACTACTACTACTACTATGGTTGTTGTTGAACATCATTTCTAAGAATCAGAAGATTACTGTTGCCGTTCGTTTCTCTTATATCTTTCTAGTTAGAATTATGTCTAGAAAGATTTCGGGTAGTTATGGGACGGACCACGTGAAGGTTGCCAACATCTCAAGTCAAAGTGGGACGAACTGAATTTGGACTTAGCACACCTAGGTTGTCAGTCCGTATCGGTAATCATTTAGCGATCATCACCTCCCTGTTGCTGCCGATGTAACGGGATCAGACGAATGATCAGAAAAGCAGGACAGTGAATAAGTATTGCAATTTAAATTAGTTGGTGAAAGTAGCAGGTAGAGGTCGAGTTTGGAATACGACTGCGGTTGTTTCGATAATTTCAAAGTAGAGAGGGAAATATAAACATTTATTATCTGATTATAGCCTGATTTATATTGGATTGAGAAATGCGCGAAGAAAATATTGTTTGGCCAGCCACGTTACTCAGCGTACGATATAAATATAAAATAAGTTTGCAATTTTTTTTTTTTTACAATGGAATCACCACTTATCAAGGCACGGAGGCCACTCGAGGATAAGGGTTAAGGAGTGGTTAAAAGGAATCGTTAGAAGGGTAAATTTGGTAAATTGGATTACTTAAAGGAAGGGCTCATTAAGAAGTCATAAATTGCCAAATAAAAAAGTAAATAAATGATGGATATGTAAAAAAAAAAAATATAAAAACAAACCGCATATATATATATATATATATATATATGCGGTTTGTTAACTATATATATATATATATATATATATATATATATATATATATATATATATATATATATATATAACAAGAATAGCATTCTTTGAAACGGAATAAGGACTTTGTAAATTATTTTTTGGAGTATTCAATCGAACAATAAATTTTGATTGTAAAGTTCAATTTACAATTTTAATTTTCTTTCTCTTATAATAAGCTCTATTCTCTATTGCGTATTGAGCTTTTTTTATTCGGTTGGGATTAAATGTTCTATACATAAATACTATTATTTATATTAGTTTGAATTTTACCATTGCGTGTATAAGGTAAACACTACATCCCTTTGTTTTCATTAATATATATATATATATATATATATATATATATATATATATATATATATATATATATAAATTAAAATGTAAATTAACTAAAATTCTTTGAAGATAATCCATTAGGTGTATTCCAGGATGAAACGAAACGAAAGGTAATATCCAGTATATATATATATATATATATATATATATATATATATATATATATATATATATATATATATATATATATATATATATATAGAAAGAGAGAGAGAGAGGGAGAGAGAAAGAGAGGGAGACAGACAGACAGACAGAAAGACAAAGAACGAGGGAGAAAGAAAGAGAGAGAGACGATATAATCACCTTTTACTTATAGATACTCGTGTTTTATAGTTACGCAATCATCAGTGTAGAAAATAATAATCACTGCTGCTCGAATGGTTCAAACCCAGTCGCAAAGTAACCTTTGACCCTGTTATTAAAAATAACTGAATTCTGCGGTTTGATTATGCGTTTTTTAAAATAACTTTTTTGTCATCCTTGATTAATAACATGCTCCATATGTATCACGAGCGTTTTCGATACTTCGTCGAATTATCATCAGATGAGAAAAACAAATGTAACAAATGGCTGAAGAAAAAGGCATATATAGTCCTCCACGAATATGTGTTAAGTTTTTTCAAGTCTCATCAGTATGGCTATACGTAAAAAGTGCGAGATTCGATTTCGAATCCTGGAAATTTATTATTACCTATCACAGCAGTCCAATGCTCTACCATCTGAGCTAACTTGTTTACTGCTGTTAATGGAAGAAATATTAGTAAACAAATTTTTGTATTCGTTTGTTTATCTTTCCCCGATATTGATAATCTTAGAGGATTCAATTTATCTTTTTTTTTTTTACTGGGGAATCGTTCATTATTTTATTTTATTTTCGTCAATATACTCGAGTTTTGTTTTTCAGTACTCATCAGTGTGACTAGACACAGCAGGTGCATCAAGCCAGAGATTTAAAACCTATCAAAGAAGAAGAAGAAGAAAAAGAAGAAGAAGAAGAAGAAGAAGAAGAAGGAACCAACAACAGTGGCCAAATGCTAACGACACAAACTGCCGACCTGTGTGTTACAAGTTCGAATCAAGTGCGTTCCATAAAAATCACTTTCACTTAGGACGTTGGCAATCTTCTCGTGGTCCCTGCCGTAAGTAACTGATGCTTTTCTAGAAAGAAATCTGACTCAGAAAAATATCGAGGAAACCAATGCCAACAATAGAATCTTCGGATTCATACGATATGATAATTCGTAGATTTATTGTCAAACGACAACAAACTCGTTTTAATTACTTCCTCCATTTCAGTGCATATTATTCAATAAAAAATTATCCCTCGTGTTAAGCCACTCTGCTATTTAAGATACACATTTAAATCAATGCAGAGATATACATTTAAGATAAACATTTAAATCAATTCCACAGGAACACCAGTCCTAAGACAGGTAAAATTAAAATTTAGAATTCTTATTCCAATTTTGATCAGAATCCATTTCATGATTTCGATTGTAGAAAATATCTAAAATTTTAGCGTTAATCTTAAAAGACTCTTTAGAAAAAATTGAATTGCAAAATTAATATTGCACTCTGTTAAGATAAATAGAGCTTTGAGCGACACATCAAATGTGACAGCAGTACTCCATCTTATACAGATCAAATCCGATGTCAGCGTTTGTGAATATTTTATAGCAAGCCCCACTCTCCCCAATGGTTTACTTCTACTTGCGCAACTGCCATTGCTCAAAGGCAGCATGCATACCGCAGATTTAACCGACATAAGTCCAGTTCAAACAGACAGAAGTATATAGAAGCTAGAAGTAACGTTAAGAAAGAAATGGCGACAGCTAAGAGAGAATTTACTGAAACCACTAAAAAAAGCATCGAAGCACAAAAATTGGGAACTCGTGACTTCTGGAAAATCTACAACAGTGTAGTAAATAATGGGCAATCAACAATTCCCCCACTAACCAACAATCACGAGGTTGTCTCCTCAGCAACCGACAAGGCTAATATGCTTGCCAGTCGGTTTGCCTCAAACTCCACACTGGACCCTCTAAACCACTCCCTGCCTGATTTTGCTTTGCGGACAGACGCCACGCTAGACGATCTAAAAATCACCCCTGCTCATATGGTATCACTGGTAGAATACTTAACATAATTAAATCCTTCTTAGATAAGAGAAAAATACAGGTTGTCCTTGACGGTCGTACATCTAATTAATATTATATAAATGCGGGAGTGCCTCAGGGGTCTATCCTTGGACCTCTATTGTTCCTGATATTCATAAATGACCTCTCCGACAAAACTGTCTCTGAGATGGGTATATATGCTGATGACACCACACTCTATAACAGGCATGACGGGAAAACAAATGAACACATAACTAAAGAAATGGCAAAAACACTAGAGGATGACCTCCAATCTATAGTAGAATGGGGACAAAAATGGATGGTCACATTCAATGCTTCTAAGACTAAGCTTGTTTCCTTCAATAATTACAAGAAACCTTCTCTGCCACCAATAGCAATGGCCAGTGACTCCTTATCTGAGAGTACATCTTTCAAACTGCTTGGCCTAACGTTCACAGGAAACATGAGTTGGAACAATTACATTGAGAACATTGCCAGGACCGCTGCGAAGAAGGTAGGCTCTCTCTACCGTGCTAGAAAACTACTGACACCTGAAAGTATCCTGTCCCTCTATAAGGCCACCATTCGCCCATGTATGGAATATTGCTGTCACATCTGCTGCTAGTCTCTCACTCCTAGACAATGTTCAAAAGAGAGTCGCCAATCTGATAGGCCCTGAACTGGCATCTAAGCTTCAGCCTCTGTCCCATCGAGCAAACGTTGCATCTCTCTGCTTGTTCTACAAGTATTTTAATGGTGAATGCTCTGACGAACTGCAGACACTTGTGCCCCCACGACGTAGACACCGCGACAAACTCGACAGGCAGCTAAATCCCACCCCCACACAGTAGAGATCCCTAGATGTAAAAGATCTTTCTACTCCAGTAGTTTCTTCCCCAGAACCGCTAGACTCTGGAATTCCATTCCAGGTCCCTGTTTCCCCAACTGTACTGACATACAGAAATTCAAGTGTAACGTGAACCGACATTTTGCTGCCCAAATCCCAACATAGTGCCTCAGTAGTTGCTGACCCTGATAGTAGCCCCCTACACCAAAGTAGCAATGTGCCTTGTTTGGGGTGAAAATGTAATTAAAAATATTGTTTTTTAAATATCTGTCCTGTTACTTTTCAAACACGTCTCGTAGCGCTTTTGTTTCCGATTTCTTCTGAGTTTATCAGTAGTGAGCAATACCTTGTGATCGTTAAGATTTTGGGCAACGTTTTACTGACGAAGAGATTCTGTAATGAATGACTATTGGTTTCAAAAGGAGGGGGCAACTTCCCATACTTCAAATTACTCGCTGTGATTATTGATTATGAATATGATTCTAATTAACTGAACCTTAACCTCCGATATATTTTTTCTAGGGAATTATGTAAAAAATAATGTTTATTAATTGCTTGTTTTAATCATATTATTTGCTCAACAAAGATCAACAAACCAACTTAATGCATACAGGATGACTTCCTCTCTCTCTGAAAATTCTACAAAAGGAATCGTTAAAAAGGTATAATCCTTTCTTCAATTTAATCATATTTAGTACAAATGAACTTCTGACTTTTCCACCATGTTTCAGTTAGGACTGTCCAACAATCTTTGTTTTATTGGTATTCGGTCTCAACGACAATGTTTATCAAAGACAATTCCCAGACTATTCTTAAACTGAAGAAGATCATCGCAGCCGAAATCAATGACAATGCCAAAGAGTATATCATATTTATTGGAGTATATCATAGTTATTGACGATTGTATCCGGGTGTGCTCATTATTTGACAGCAATAAAATAAAAATTGTTGAACATATACAACTGAAACTTTATGGACAAGGCAGAAATAAATTGAAATATATTTGTGCTGAGTATGATTGGATTGTAAAAAAGGATTTTGAATTTTATCAACGGTTCCCTGGGTGGCTGCTTTGGGAGTAACCCTCTACTATAAAACTTGCACATTCTTGATAAGTACGCTTGTTATTTCATTCATGGAAATCATAAGTGAAAAAGTTCATTACAGCCAAAAATAATTTTTAAAAAGGTGCGTTCAAATAATTGGCAATTTTGTCCATTGTAACCAGATATGCTTAACATTAAAAAGTGATAAGGAAAAAGAAAGACTGTTGTACATTACTTATTGAAACTTAGTAGACAAACCAGACATAGAGTGATGCTTATTTGTGTGAAATATGGTTAGATTACAAAATGGATTGTGAATTTCATTAACGATTCTAACAGTGGCATTTTGGAGGAGTCACTCTGTGTTAGCCAGAATTAGCATTGCTTAACTTCGGCAATTTTATGAGAATTACTATTTCAAGATGGCCAAAAAATTGTTTTGAATTTTATCTAGAAAGAAACCATTACGTCCCAACAATGGTTGGTTAGTCAAATATCAAATTCTTTACGGGCCAGCACGGGCCTTGCCCACTTAACAGGCGGGGGCGGGTCAATGCTTATTTCGCTTATTTAATGGGTAGATATTAGAATGGGGGATACTAGTTTAGGTTAAAATAAGATATGCTTTGGTATAGTCGGATGTTCTTTATTTTTAAAGTGAGATCTTTTTAGCTGAATAAGATGAGTGTGTGTGTGTGTGTGTGTGTGTGTGTGTGTGTGTGTGTGTGTGTGTGTCTTTTGTGCGTCAATTCGTTTTTTTTTTTCGTCCTGCCGTCCGGCTTATCACTACCGAAAATTATGTAGCAGATTACAATGAAGGGCGAATGAGGCGAAAAGTATAAGAGGAGGGAATAGGACAACCAGTGTATTAAATACAAAAGTCTTGTAATCTGAACGTTGCGAGTTCAATCCCAGTACAAGGCAATACCTTTTCATTTTTTGCTTCAATCATATAAAAAAAGTCAATTTCACTAAACAATATCGCAAAAGTAAATTGTGTAATACGAATTTGCTTTACAAGGAAGTAACGGCTTATCAAGACCATTCGAAGATAAGGGTTAATAGGTGTCAGGAGGTCGGTGAAACAATACCGTATTGATGGGCAGTGGTGGAAATTGAGTAGAATTTGATTATATAAAAGGACAGGTTGGCAAGAATTTGGTTACATTACACTTGAAAACAACCAAGTTATAGTTAGCTGGAAAGCAGACCCACAGTACAGAGTTAGATTAACAGAACTTTGTTAATTGGATTGGCGTTTAGTTTTAGGCACAGATAGAGAGTAAACAAAATTGTTGAGAGTGGTTGTAGCTATACGAGTGTTTGCTGTGAATGTTTTGCACGAGGGACCATATTGAAACTCAGTCAAGCAATTGGCATAAAAATAACGACTGAGCATAGATAAATTCTCAACGTCATTCACACATTAGTTATAGCGATTCACACAAATTTAGCAGCTTTTCATTTTAAAACATTCTCACAATTTAACAATCTCTTTGTATGGTTCTACTCCTCAAGCCATACATTCTGTGTAAAAAGAGAGTAGTTTATTGCTTATCAACTGAGGCGCTCATACCGATGAATGCTGACTGGCATGTTTAAGCATTTTCTTAGGCCAGAATTTACTTCACTTGGTGCGCTGTTTTTTCAAATTCACGCATAATAATAATAATAATAATAATAATAATAATAATAATAATAATAATAATAATAATAATAATAAAATAAACGTGCATCTAATCTCCTGCATAAAAGGTAAATAACGCTCGTTTATGAGGCCTTGGAAATTTCTTAAAAGTTAAGGTAAGTTGCCATTAGGACAAATTAAAATGAAAGCTGCTACACTTATGAGAATCGGTATAATTTTGTTTCAAAGAAAATGGTTTGAATCTTATTCAAATCAAAGGTTGTAAATTTTCAATGGTGAAATATTTTGTTCAATATCTAGACCTTGTGTACCGAAAAAATCATTTTGAGAAAAGTGTACTCCTGGCAATAAATACAAAACCAATAAAATAATTATCAAATGAATAAAAGTTATGAATATGAGATTTTGTTTATTATCTAGGCAGTGTGTACCCAAAAAGTCATTTTGACAAAAGTGTGTGCCTGTAAGATCAATAGAATAATTATTAAATGAACCAAGAGGTAATTTGATTAAAAATTATGATCCTGTTCACGGCACCAAATCGAATCTGTTGTATTTCTAAGAATGAAGACACACTGATATATGAAAATATAATAATATATCTTTATTGTTGGTGACACTTATGGATGGTCGGTTGATGATTTGGATTCGAGAAGATGGCAGCCTCTCTCTGATATTCTAGAGAGCTATAAACAGGCACAGAAGTAGTAAGGACAGAAAACCGTCATGAGTAATATCATATCTGTGCGCAATCTGGTCTAACAGGAGATAGCGAAGCATGAATTTATACTTGTACATAACTTTCTTCAATGTAACAAAAACTCCATCGAGTTATCTTCCATTAGTTCACTGAAAACCTACGTTTACAAGACAGTATACATGCTGTCATTCATTTTGCCCTAACAAACGAAAGTATAATTTAATTTGGGCCCCAACACATCGAGCACTTACGATTTCTTTTAAAAATAAATTGGATGAAGAGGTAAAAATTATCACCAATAATTTATCCAATAATGGGTATCCTTTTGATATGATTAGACCAGCCATCAAAAGGACAATGACTGAATTTTCCCGAACAAAACTTAATACGGTGGCTAAATGTCTAATTTATATTCATTTGCCATGGTTATGGACAGTAAGTGAGAAAATCGCCAAACAAATCAGCCCAATAGTGGAAAATTGTTATTTTGCTTTTAATGTACGTGTGTCATTCTTTATGAAACTATTAAGAGCGTCCTCTCAAAGGACGGTCTACCCTTCCTCCCAGAATAATGTAACTTATTGATTCAAATGTAATTGCTATGGCGGCTACGTTAGTAGGAGGAGGTTGAGATTGGCAAGTAGAGCCCAACATCATGAACCTAGTTTACTCTGGAGTGGAATTCACTGACGAACGGACGTTCTAAGCAATATATTCAGGTTTTCTAGAGCTGACCATTTACTTAAAATCCTGCTACGAATTTGAATATTGACTCATTTTCCATTCACGCAAATAATCACCTGACGATCTTGAAGATTGTTACGGCCCTCTCTTTGTAAACAGAGCGTGTATCGTTAGCTTGAATGTGATTAGATCCCAAGACATGTTACCATTGTGTATATACATCATGCTAGTTTTATTTGAAATGTGTAAAGGTTCACTCGTGTGTTGTTCCCTTAAATAATAATGTTAAAAACTTCCCTTGATACAGCTTTTGATGAGTGAGGACGAAACCGGTCGGTTGATTTATTTTCTTCTTTCCTATATCGCTATCAATCGTAATAAAATATGTCATCCCTTCACTAATTCTGCTAATTCTGATATATATATATATATATATATATATATATATATATATATATATATATATATATATATATATATATATATATAAACAAATTATGTTGAAAAACACTTTAGCAAGAGTTTAAAACATATTTATTACTCGGTAAGGAAAGACTTATATAGGTGATAGTCATTATTCCACGGAGTTTCAAAGAATGTAAGGATTATTATCTTCAGAGAAAAGAAAATTACCTAGCAAAACATGTACATCGTGGGACTAGAAGATTTGCTGGTTTTATCATTTCTGCATTTTATCATGATTGTGGTCATAGAATGTAAAATACTGTTTGCAAAAAAAGTTTGTATAAATTGTTTGTAAAAATAGAGGAAAATTGAAGGGAGAAAATGAAAAGTCAAACCACTTCGGGTAAATCCAAGTGTGAAAATCCTTTGTATATATAATACTGCAGTCAAGGATGTGAATAGCTGTTTTTAAAAAACGATGCAAAAGATGATGGTGGACACTTTGTGGAAATTTAATTCTGTGCAGTTGTAGTGAGAAAAACAAAACATTGTTAGGAGATGGTGTTAGATTCATGAATCAGGGAAATATTTGAATAAACGAACGGATCTCCGGAACAGAACACGTGCGACACTGTTAGTCTTTCAACTTCCATTGAACGTAATGAATGGGAAAGGCATCTTTTTTCGGAAATAAAGTCTATTATTCAACTAACACACTGGTATCTACTAGTGGATGTATCTAATATAATCAGAGCCCACAATTACAGCAATTACTCCACCTCATTTGGCCTAATGTCTTCCCTTAAATTGAGAATATTTTCCTTTCTCTGTGCAGACTTTAATTCCCGGTGTCTCAATCACAGGAGGCGCAGAAACACAAACTTGGATTTAATTGTGATTTTTATTCAATGCATTCTTTTTGACTGTGACTTACGAATTCGGAAAAGAAGTATATGTAAAAGTTTGTTCATTGATTATTGACATTGTATAACTTCTCTATCAACTAATCTTTTCAATATTTTAATAATAATAATAATAATAATAATAATAATAATAATAATAATAATAATAATAATAACTATTATTGCAATGCCTACCTTACGGCTTACAATAAACTCTTCCTCTTACTATAAAGACATGGAAGAAATGCATATCAGAGTTAAGCACACATAGCACATTTAGCAGTCAGACTTTTCAAAATATATTCTGTTTCCATTAAATACCGAGTTGTGTCTTTCTGGCCCACCGGTCCACAACAAAATTTATTATTATTATTATTATTATTATTATTATTATTATTATTATTATTATTATTATTATTATTATTATCGTACCTTATATGTTCCGAAACAACATGCCTTCATCTTAAATTTGTGTTATTACAAAAACAAAATCTGTACGAATAATTTGAATAATTTTTATCAATACATTCCGTTATGCATCCATTTCAAACAGTTGTTCAATTATACTGACAATTATACTAAGATTTCTTATGATTTTGTATTTATACGGCCAAATGGTTTTCCTACTCAAACCCGATATTTTGATGCCAAGATCATCAAGATTGGTTTACCTAATCATAATGCAAGTGATAAAAAGACATATAATGTTTTTGACGGTGGCCATTTTGGAAAACAACGGGCATATTATTTTTCGAGAAGCAGCTCATAAGCTTTTAAGAAAAAAGTAAGTCAAGTACAATATCTACGAAATCTAATGCAATACAAAGTTAATGATTATTTCATTAATCGGCTGCACTAATTAGGCAAATGCTTTTAAAAGAAAATGTTTACGTTTTTTACAGGTTATCTTTATTCCCGCCTCTACCTTTGCTTCTTTCTTTTTTGAACAGATAATTGGATTTCATTCAAAATTTTTAGTAGAATTTTAGTTCGATGATAATTTTATTTTGAATTAATAAAGAAAAAATAAAAAACAACGAACCCTTAACACTGTTTTCGTTTGTTTTGTTTGTTTTTTTAAATTGTTTTGCTTACAGATTTAGGACAAACAGAGAAGTGTTGCTTTTAATTATCTAACACGTTATTAGACTATGATGCAACTTGTTACGATTACGAGTTGATATGTTGGCTATGCATGTCTAAGTCGTGCTTATAAATCGTAATAATGACTCCACAATTTTTCCCACTGATCCACCGTTACTTTACTCCCTTCTTCATTGCATAATTCCTCTAATCGCTTGATAATTTATGGATTCCGCTTATGAACTTTAATCTGTAAAATATTCCACAAATTCTGTGTTGAATTCAAGTCAGGAGACTAACTTAGTCAATTAAGAACACTAAGATCATTATTTTTAAACTATTCCTGTGTAAGCTTTCGGTATGTGTGAAATCATTGTCGTATTGTAGCATTACATTCCAACCATGTCCCAAAACACTTGCAGATTTTTAAAAGTTCTTCTCTAGAATCGCCTTCATACATTCTACCATTAATTCTAGCAAAGGTTCGTTTCATTCGATCACATTATCTTTTCACAAAACTGCATATCTTTTCAGAAGTTTCGACAAACTTTAACCGGTCTTTGACATGTTTAGTTTTCAGTAAAGGTACTTTCCTTGCTGACCTTGAATGAAAGCATGTATGATATAGAGATTTGCTAATGGTGTCCCAGTATTACATTAATCCCAGCACCCTTGAAATTTTAATTTCAGAAATTAATGTTTTTTATTCATATTTCTGCTCATTCTAACTTGAAGGACATTCATTTAGTTTACTCAAGCTTCCATTTCATGAAAGTTTGCTGTACCGTCGCCATACTTTCTGGTGATGTTTCTTACTGTATTTCGGGCTATATTCATTTCTTTGCTAATTTTTCGGTAACATCATCTTCTTTTGTGACGTTCAATGATTCTACCTCGGATATCCCTGAATAATTATTTAGTTTTTGCCATTTTTAATCCTTGAATTGCAGCACTAATTTGTAAACACTTGTGTACTTCTCTGGTCAGTGATAACATTCCAATAATATCGAAAATTTGAATATAAGTATTTTAAAATATTAAAGTTTCGATTGGGAATTTGGAAATGTGTCATTATCCAATACTTTTGCATAGGATAATTTTGAATTTTGATGAAGCAAATAGATTTAACCATGAGTTTCTAATTACCTTCCACACAGATATCACTTACTAATTACAGGCAAAATGCCTTAAACATAAGCTAGAGCTATAACAGAAAATAACATGTATCCAATGTGTGTTACTGTACACACACACGCGCACGCACGCGCACATACACACGCACACACACACACATCTATATATCTATATATACTTACGCGTGTCACAGTATATGTTAGTAGAACAAAAAACGGCAGAATGCTTGATTGTTAAGAAACTTATAAAATAAGAGTGTAAAATTTACAAATAAAAACGTAACATTTATATACGTGTTACAGAAGATCAGAATAACATCGGTTTAACATTTTCTTGTGCTTTTTTTGTTTTTTAATTTATTTTTTAATTTTGAGAATTTAAAAATTGTTCGATTTTAATTTATAATTCTTCAACGGCAGAGATGTAGAGGGGTGATCAGAGGTCATCATGACATTGATTAAAACTCACATATAAAGGAATAAAAGTTATTTTAACTTGCACATGATGCAAATATCGAGAAAATTTGCGGATAGAAATACTGAATTACAAATAAAAATAAAGCCAAGGATCGAAAATATCGTCAAAAAATCAAGCAATAGGCTATCCACCATTTTCTGGAGAGGCAAATGTGAACAGCAGATGAAGAGACTCCGGTAAAAGAGACTAAGTATATGTCTTAGATTTGAAACCGATGGTGTCGATGTTGTTCTGGTCGTCTATAACATACACACGTACAGAAATATATATATATATATATATATATATATATATATATATATATATATATAGTCATCCACATACAGTACTGTTTCGCTGTTTCACAGCTCATCAGTGCGGCTAGACAGGCAACTACCTCAAGCCAGGATTGAAACCCGACCGTTTGTACGGCAGTCAAGGCTCCTAACCATTACGCTATTGGCGGCTGCTTGAACGAGTAGTGAGTTTAACGATGTTTTGATATCGTCCGAAATACCTCCGCTCGATTTGTTTACATATATATATATATATATATATATATATATATATATATATATATATATATATATATATATATATATATATATATATATATATATAGGGTGGGGAAGCAAAATGTACAGTGAACTTTAAGTTGTTTTTTCTCAGTAAGAATTGCGTCACTTGTTTTAAAGCTTACGTGTGTTGATGCCATAACAATATTTACCATTATTATTTTTTCAGAAATGTTTACCCATGTGAGCAATCAGGAGGCCAAACGTCAAAGAGTGTGTGATTTGTTGAAAGCACACGTCTCACCGAAGGAGATATCTGGAATAGTGGGAGTGTCCAAAAAAACAGTTTACAATGTAAAGACGAAAATGACTATGAGCAAAACTGTTACTAGAAATACTGGAAGTGGAGGAAGCAATCAAAAAACGTAACAAAACATTTATCAGAACTCTCGAATCTAAGATTCAAAAAGATCCAACGAAATCCATGCGAAAAATGGCAAGTGAAATTAAGGTGGACAGCAAGACAGTTAGAAATGCAGTAAAATATGATTTGAACTTAAGGTCATATACAAGAACGCCGAAACAATTGTTGGCAAATACTCTAAAAGAAAATTACTACATGGCTTCAGAAAAATCCTTCTATTGTAATGATCTTTTCCGATGAAAAGATCTTCACTGTCGATACTGTTCTGAACCGTAGAAATTACAGATATAGCGCAGCATCAACAGGTTATGGCTTCTGGTGTTGTAGCTTCTGATGGAACGAAGGTGCCCATAAAATTCTACAAATCTGATGAGAAAATCAATGTTGACACTTACTATAAAACTTTGAGATATCAGATATCGCCATGGCTCAAAACAAACTATCTAAATGGAAATTATGTACGAACACAGAATGATGCTCTGGCTCACACAGCTAGAAAAATACAAGATTTTTGGGAGTCATGTTTATGGCCACCTTATAGTTCAGACCTAAAGCCTCTGGATTCTTCTATTTGGAACGTTTTGGAACATGTTATCAGTAGAACATCGCACAGTAATGTCGACTTTCTCAAAGATACTATTTCACATGAATGGGATAAGTTGTCACTCGAGTATTTGAAGAAGGAGACGTGTGACAGCAGTTATTGGGAAAGAAGGAAGCCACATTAAATAAAAACATTTTCTCTTATGCATTTTTGTGTGGCAAATTAATTGTCGTAACCATCTAAAAACGTAATTAGTCATACTTTGCTGTTAAAGTCTTGTCATAAAATACAGTAAATACTGTATATATATATATATATATATATATATATATATATATATATATATATATATAGGGTGACCCCAAAAAAACGGGTTCAAACTCTAATTAGGCCCCGTTTCTTAGTGTTTTTTCCGAATGAAATGAAACTTTTGGTCATAACTAGTTTATTATATTCAAAACATCACATCAAACCACTAGGGCCTTTGACCTTTTTTTTCTCCGTTCTACAATGTATGTTCTAGATGGCCTCCATTTAGTTCCGTGTATTTGTTGAGGCGCAGCACGAAGTTGTCCACGACGTTCTTACAGACCGAATTGTTAATGGCTCTCATCTCCTCCCTGATGGCTTCCTTGAGTTCCGTGATGGTTCTGGGTTTCCTTGCGTAGACTCTATCCTTAAGATAGCCCCAAAGAAAAAATCTGGGGGTGGGGGCTTAGGTCCGGGCTATGAGGTGCCCACTCAAAATAAGTTTTGAGACTGATCACTCGGCCTTCGAAGTTCTCTTTCAGTCAATCTCGGGACAGGTGTGAGAAATTGCTCCATCCTGCTGGAACCAGAACTTGCTCATGAGCGTCGGGTAGATGGTATGGAGCTCACTCTTGAAGGTTTTGAGGACCTCCACATACCGCTCCTTGGTGACTGTCACTGTTGCACCAGATTCTTCAATGAAGATTGGTCCGATGATGCTTCTGACCGAGATTGCAGCCCACACTGTGCACTTAGGAGAGTGCAGGGGCTTTGTGGTTACTTCATTAGGTCTGGAGGACCCCCAGAAGACATTTATCTTGGAGTTCGCTTTTCCATCAAGATGAAAGTGGGCTTCATCTGAGGTCCAAAGGAGGTTAAGGAAACGGTGTCTCCTCGATCTTCTCGAGCATCTTGACTGCCATAGGCCTCCTCTGCTTCTTGTCTGAGGCTGTAAGGGTCTGCAGCGTCTGTATTCTGTATGGATAAGCCCTGATATCGTTCACCAGCACTCTCCTGCAAGTCTCACGGGACATACTGAGGAACTGACTTCGCTTACGCACAGAGCGTTTTGGACTCTGCTGGAGAGACTCTCTCACTCTTTCGACCAGCTCGGCTGTTCGCTTCTTGGGACGTCCCGAATGGCTTGGACGGTTCTCTCTGGCAGCGTTGAGGTTCTCCATGGTCCCATACTTCTTGAAGTGGTCCACCCAGTTCTGAATTCTGCTTTTGGATGGAGCCATTTCACATTCGAACTGACGCATGAAACTGTCTTGGGTTTTCTTAAACGAGCCTGTCTTGTAATAAAATTTAACACAGTGTATTCTTTGTCCCAGCTCCCACTGGGGTCTTCGTGTATTCACGGTCGTTGATTCTGCCATGTCCTGTAAAATAAGGGCAATCAGTAAATAAATAAATGAGATATCACAAAGTGTACACGGGGCCCGTTTCTTTTGGGTCACCCTGTGTATATATATATATATATATATATATATATATATATAATTATTTTTTTACTATAATAATTAAATACCTACAGACACTAGTGTTTCATCCTTTCGGGAATCTTCAGTGCAGGGTGACACGATTAATACCAGTCGAACGATTCGAACCCCACATCACAAGACATCTCTGGCTCGATTAGTGAAGACCTAATCCATTCGGCTACCATTAACCGCGTGAAATAACGTTGAATTTAAACATTTTAATTTAAAATGTTCATTTACGTCAGTCAGAGAGTGATCTAATCGTTATACGATGATCTATGCATAAGAGCTAAATTGACCGACTTTAATTCAACTGAAAGTGCTTAACGATAAGAAACGAATTTCTTAAAGGCTTAATTATTTTTAATTAAAGGCTTAAAGGCTTAATTATTTTTTACTATAATAATTAAATACCTACAGACACTAGTGTTTCATCATTTCGGGAATCTTCAGTGCAGGGTGTCACGCTTAATACCAGTCGAACGATATATATATATATATATATATATATATATATATATATATATATATATATATATATATAATGGTTGCATCGATTGGTTTCCTAGATGTAAATCCCATAAAACTCGCGTGATTATTAAAGAGTAGTCAATGCAGGACAGATATATAACCTGTTTATTATACAAACATTATTGGTTACATATGTTCATACATGTTTCAGGAGAATCCCGATTCATCAGACCAAAAAGACCAATGGTCTGATGAAGTATTATCCTTGAATTGGGATTCCACTGAAATATGTATGCACATTTGGAACCAATAAATAGGGTGCATAAGGTATCTGAGAACACCTTAAACAAACAAAAATATTAATCCACGTTTTATTCTGAATATATACTCGGCTTCTATCACCGTATCAGTTCGAGATCGAAAACAACTGCAAGCTTTGATAAGATGGTATTTATTTATGTCCTCATTTGCTCAGGCTTTTTCTTCCATCAAAATTGGTGTTATGAGGATGCTTATTAACTTTCTTTTTTAATGGCGCCCCACACATAATAATCCAAAGGATTAAGATCTGGTGAGTTAAGAGGTCATAAGTTCAGTATGACATGATCATGAAAATTATTGGCCATCCAATCCTGGGTTTTGATAACTTTGTGGGATGGTGCCGAAACTTATTGGAAAACATAGACCTTTCCATTAGTTATGTTGTCTATCCAAGGCTTAACGATGGTTTGCCGAATGTCGACATAGCATTGACTCTACGGCCCTGTGTAAAAAATAAGGTGTCATGATGTGCTATTCACCACTGACACCAGCGAAAACCATCACTGTTGCTGGAATATTCGTGTGCAAAGCAGTTGGAAATTCAGTAGGGTCGTACGCAGCCACCACTTTTTAATTGAGTTTTTGATCCTGGTCGAAGTTTTCTTTTCATCGGAGAAAAATCAAAGACGATCCTGTCGTTCTGGATGCTTCAATTTGTTCAAGAGTCATTTCGCACGCATTAAACGATTCTCTTGAGTTGACATGAACTGATCTCACCAAAGAACGGATGATTTGTATCCGACGTTTGATGAACAACATTCCTTATTGTTCTTTCACACATTTGAAGATCTTTGGTAAGATGTCGGTATGTGCGAATATTATTTGCGAGAAGGGCTGGTAGTTTTTTTTTAATAGTAGCAGCGGTGGGTGCGTGGGAACGCTGAATCTATCACTAATGGTAACGAAAATGGTCACTGCACACACGCCTAAAGTTGGGGATCCATCTACTGTGAATAAAGGTCATAACTAGAACCGCAATGGTTTGAAGAGTCTCGACATATGTATCTGCATTAACTCTAAGACACTGTAGAAAAAATAACTCTAAGACACTGTAGAAAAAATAACTCTAAGACTCTGTAGAAAAAATGAGGAGGCATGATGTGCCCTTCACTGCTAAAAACACTGAAAACCATCACTGTTGCTGAAAACGTCGTGTGCATAACAGTTGGAACGTCAGTTGGGTCTGGACATAGCCACAGATCATTTCTTCGATTGATCAAAGTTTTTTTTTATCGGAGAAAAAAACATGACAATCCTATTATTCTGAATGCTTCAATTTGTTTAAGAATTGTTTTGCAAGCATTAAACGATTCTCTTGGGGTTTTCTTCTTGACATGAACTGACTTCACCTAAGAACGTGTGATTTGTAAAGGTTAGGTTTAAAATACCTAAAATCATACTAAAATTGTCCATGTAGACATAGCTCCGTGGTTAAAAGCGTTGATTATCAGTCACTTGTAAATGACAGTTTTTTCTGGGCATTGAAAATTTAATCCTTAATGCAAGCTAAAATAACTAAGAATAACATAATCCAGTCACGGCTGACGTCACATAAACACTTTACAGCATGGATTAAATGAAGGGCCCAGTTCGAAATTACCTAGAGCTTACCATATACAACATAATACCTAGGCTATTGTGTGGATTGCGTGGTATTTATTCTTGTAATTTTTCTATTCGTTATTATTCAACTGTCAATCTATTCACCTCATGAATCCTTATCACACATTTTTTGTTAGATCACCGAAGTTAAGCCATGTTGGGTCTGGCCAGTACCAGGTGGGTGATTATCTGAGAATATCAGAGAGGTATATGTAGGAGGGTGTCGAAAACTGTCAAGAAAAGAAAAGCCCTGGCGTTGCTTTTAGCAAGTATTTCAGTATAATCTATCAAACTACATATGTGATGATATAGATAGAGTTTTGTTCTCAAGCATGTGGCGAAGCTCTACATAGTATTTATCCAGCCTTTAAGATGCCTTTAGCAAGCACTTGAGAACAAACTACTAAATTACAAATGCAATGATACATAAAACACTCGACCTTAGATGGAGGTTTTTTTTCTACATCGTGTGGCAAAGCTCTCCCGAGAGAGTATGCTATCATCCCGTTTCATAGTGTTTAGTAAAAAATGCAGTTTGGAGTTTCCAGCATGATCAAACCTTACTAAGGGCCACACTTACGAATTCGTCAAGGGTTCCAGGTATTTCGCATCGATTCTGGGCAGGGGCCAATCATTTGATCTATTGCGGTTCTTTCTCTTAACCTCTGACATCATTAGTCACGGTAAGACGATAGCTTGAGTGTTTGTTATCCGTTTCGCTTGGTTTTCTGCACTGGCAATTTTATGTTGGTAATAACGCACCTATATATAGAAATAAATGTGTTACTTCATAAATAATATGGTCTCTTCTCGCCTCGAAAACTAAACACAATGATTTCACTTTCACGAATCTTGCACATCGTGGCATGGTTGAGAATTGAGTTGATTCGATTCCAGATTTAAAGCAACTCATATTTTCAGAAAGATTTACTTCCATTATAAGTTACCACTTATAAAGACGCAGAGGCCACTTGAGGATAAGGGTTAATTGAGCGTCAGGTGGACGGTGAGACAACGTTGTTATGATTGGTACTGATTGAGGTACGGCGAGAAAGATGTGACGCAAGAGTCGAAAGTAGAATTCAAGAACCAGATGAGTACTCTGGCTCGCAAAAATTACTGGACAGCCCAGTCGGCATTCTCAGTATGGGCACTTCAGGAGACTAGCAATAAACTACTTCCTTCTCAAAAAGAGAAGGCAAAACTTGGGAGGGAGGAACTCCTCGAACTGCACATGACCAACAATGTACCGCAGTCAACAAGGAAAAGGCTGCTTCAGGAATGGTCTCGACGACAAGAAGACTGCTGAACCAGAACTTGTTTACATTGGACTTGAAAATTTTCATGTTATAGTCAGCAGGGAAACAGATGCGAGGTATTGTGCTTCACAGGCAGATAGTTTTAGGAAAGAAATTTCGCTCACGTAATTTTAGGCATAGATACAGGGTACGAAAAATTACTGGCAGTGGTTATAGCTACACGAGTGTTTGTTGTGAATGTTTTATAGGGGAGGGGCAATAGATTGAAGCTCAGCCGAACACTCGCCAGCAACATAAACGGACGTCGCTTACTAGACATCGAAGTTGGTTTTGTATCCTTTCCAGGCAGAAAAGGATTCTCTGAACAGCTCATTCCCAGATGTGCTTGCAGTACACCATTTTAGGACGTATTTAGGACTAATGATTTAGAAGAAAATTGATTTCAATTGACTTATTGTATTAAATTATGCGCGGATGCACCTTGCTTATAGAAATGCGAATTTATGGTACACGAGTCAGAAAACGACATGAAATGAATGTGATGTAATAAATATAGGTACATCCGGGTTCCTCCTTGCAAGAATATGATTGGCTGGTTGAACCATAAATCTGGAATGGTAAAGCAGCTTGGGAAAAGATGTCGAAAGATACGCCGAAAGCCTCATGCTTAAGCATTTTATCAGCTCCGATCATGTCCACTTGTTTGGCGATTTACAAGATTATTACTTAAATACTGTAGCCAAGTCCACTTAGCTTCTTCAAACAAATATATCCATTTCGTTTGACATTTCAAAATGTGTCAGAAATGATCTAGTCTTCCCAGCCTCTTAAAATAACTTTCTCCTCGTACAATTGGGTTCGATCTTAAACTTAAGATATCTGACTGGGAGATCATAAACGACACATGACATAATGCTATTTCGTCAATGTGCGAGGACGAAATTTTTGTTTTTGTTATCCATGTTTTCTATTAAAGCAAGATGTGTTACAGGGCCAGAGGGCAGAGGGGCCACCAACACCTTCCCATCTATGAGAAGGCATTCTGGTTTGGTACAAAATCAGCCATGAATAGACCTATCGACATTCGCCGGTAGGAGTTCCTCAGACGATCCAACTCTCACTTGTAAAGGAGGAGGTAATGTTTGGGAGAGTATACCATACCTCATCTCGATAAAGTATGCAATTACGCTGCCGGAACAGCTGTGTTCTACTTGTTTTTGTTTGTTCTTGTCGACAACCTACGTCTATAACGTTTACTTACATTGCCTCGAAGTATTGCTCGCCTCAGTTGTTTCTGATTAGATAAAAATAAAATTAGAAACAATGGTTTATGTATCATAATTAATGAAAGATTGCTTGCACACCTGTGCGTTTCTTTCTCAGAATAATTGTTACCATTTATCGAGCCGCTATTGAACACATGCCTTCACATTGAAAAGAAAAACAAATGTATGTACGTTCCCTCGTATCGACATGCTGTAAAAATACTCATATGCTTGCACGTGGTACAGATGAAGAGAGACAGGCAGACAGAGACATAGAGAGATAGAGAGAAAGACACAGAGAGAGATAGCAACAAAGACAGAAAGAGAGATTAAATAACAGATAGAGATAGAGACAGAAAGAGAGAGAGACAGAAAGAGAGAGAGAGAGAGAGAGAGAGAGAGAGGGAGTAAGAAGAGAAGGATTTATCATGTAAGCACCTACAAAAAAAATCTTCTCACCTATTGTCATGACAACTGACATCCTACTCGAACGCCCATCTTCCAAACTCCTCGGCTTAAAACTCACAACATAAATTGGAACAAAAAAATTGAGGACATTGCCAAGGCCGTTAAAAAGAAAATGGCCTCCCTATACTGTGCTAGAAGATTACTCAAACTTGAGAACGTCCTATACCTTTACAAAACTACAATTCGATCATGAGTATTGTTGTCACATCTGCTCTGGTGCATCTACCATAAATTTCTCGCTCTTAGATATGGTCTCAAATCTAATAGGCACCAACAAAGTCAGCCTCCAACCCCTTTTTTTTTTTTTTTTTTACACAGTGGTCACCACTTATCAAGGCCCGGAAGCCACTCAGGGATAAGGGTTATTGTAGGTACAGTACGTTAGTGTGGAGATTTGATGAAGTGTTTACTTAAGGGGGCGGTTCATTAGGAATTTGTTAACGTTGGACTTGAACACATCCAAGTTGTAGTCAGGTGGGAAGCAGGCAGACGGAACAGGGTTCCACAGGCGTGCAGTTCTAAGAAAGAAGCTTTGTTCATGGAATCCACGTTTTGATTTAGGCACAGATAAAGAGTGGGGGAAATTTTTCACAGTGGATTCCGCTAGATGGGTGTTTTTCATGAAGGATTGGCGAGGGGGGACCAGAGATTGGAGTTCAGACGAGTACCTGCCATGGAAATAACGATAAAACAAGGATAGGCTCGCAACGTCTCTTCTATGGGAGAGAGGTTGCAGGGTAGAGAAAAGGGCATCCCCCACTAAGCCACGAAGTCTATTTTGTACTCTGTCAAGGCAGGATAGGCTGTTTTTAGCAGCTCCTGCCCAGATATGGCAGCAGTATTTCATCCTTGGACGTACTTGGCTTTTATATAGATAGAGAATTGCATCAGTAGTGAGATATCTTCTGGAGCGGTAGAAGGATCCCACCATCTTTCCAGCAACCTTGGTGTACGTGTTCCATTTCAGATCAGGAGTAAAGGTCAAACCCAGAAGCTTGTCAAAACACGGGGCCTCTCCCAGACGAGAGCCATCCATCCCAATTGATGCCAGATGGGGATCAGAGCGTTGATGATGTAAGGATAGGAGTTTGGTTTTAGACGCATTAAAGGTAACCAGCCACATCTTCCCCCACTGAACCACGCGCTCGAGATCAGAGGAGAGAGAGAATCAGAGAGAACTTTGTCATTTACAGCCTTTGATGTGTTGCCATAGATGGTTGTGTCATCAGCATAGATGTCAACGAATGATTTAAGTATGTGTTTAGGGAGGTCATTGATGTAGATCAGGAAGAGAGTTGGACCAGGAGTGACCCGTGAGGGACTCCAGCATTAATACTGCAGGCCTCTGATTTTTGTCCATCGACCACTACTCTTATGAGCCTATCGGAGAGAAATGATTTAATGATTGAGAAAACATTTCCAGTTATACCGTAGCTGGAAATCTTGTGAAGTAGACCCTTATGCCATACCTTGTTGAAGGCTTTTGATATGTCAAGAGCAGTTGCCCTAGAAAGGAAGCCTTTGTCAAGAGATTCACTAATCCTGTGAGATATAACCGTCAGCACATCTGCGGTAGATCTTGCAGAGCGGAAACCATATTGTGTGTCACTAAGAAGGTTGTTTCTACTGAGGTGGTTGACTATTTCTCTATTTAATATGGATTCCAACAACTTACTCATAACACACAGGAGACCTATTGGTCTGTACTGAGAGGGAGATGACTTATCACCTGAATCCTTAAATACAGGGCTTACTGATGAGGTTTTCCAGGGAGTCGGAAAGCACTTCTCCTTAAGGCAGCGCTTAAATAGTTTCGTAAGTATGAGAGCAAGTTCTGGTTGAAGCTTTTTTAACACTATAATTGGTATGCCGTCAGAGCCAGTTGCTTTACTGGAATCAAGGTTCTTGATTAGCTTGGCGATCTCATGCACAGATATTTGTATGTTACCTAGCTTGTTCTGTGTTATAGCAGGAAATATGGGGAGTTGATGGCCTTCGTCGAATAGGGTAGAATTAGCTGCAAAGTTCTTGGCAAATAGTTTGGCCTTGTCTGATGCTGACGAGATGACCTCTGGTCCATTGATAATGGTTGGAATAGAACGCACACTTCTGTTCAGGATTCTATTTTTTATTTGCCAAAACTACAACTAACGTGGAATGGCTAACCCATTCAAATAAGACAGATGATGAGGGGAGGTTTTGTCATGATTTTGCCATTGCTTATGACCTCACTCAGTTTGTTCGCAAGCCCACCCGTGTGCCCGATACTACAGGTCAATATGCAAGCCTCCTAGACCTTTTTCTCTCAACTTCCCCTGAGTTATGTTCATGTTCCGTTCATTCTCCTCTAGGATCCTCCGACCACTGAGTTGTATCAGTTAAAATAAAAACGAAATGTAATAAGTCCCCTGACGTACCCTTCCACCGTACTGTATACCGATACTCTATGGCTGACTGGGATAGCTTCCGTACATTCATATCTGATTTATCTCTGCACTCCATGTTTAAAAAGAAAGTGTCCTCTATAGTATCAGATCTGACCGAATGGTTAATTGTAGGTATAGACCAATTCATACCATCTAAAAAATTCCAAAAAAAACCTAATAGCACTCCATGGTTCTCCCCAGAATGTGCTGCTGCTATCGCGCACAGAAATCACTTTTTCCATAACTACCAACGTAATAGATGCACTGAAACTAAAGCTGCTTTCAGGACTGCCAGCAACCACTGTAAAAGAGTAATAAAAAATGCAAGAGAGCTATATGGTCAGTCTGTTAAATCCAAAGTAGCTGATCAGTGGCTTGGTTCCCACCAATTTTGGCAAATAAAAAATAGGATCCTGAACAGAAGTGTGCGTTCTATCCTAACCATTATCAACGGACCAGAGGTCATCTGCTCAGCTTCAGACAAGGCCAAACTATTTGCCAAGAACTTTGCAGCTAATTCTACCCTATGCAACGAAGGCCATCAACTCCCCATATTTCCTCCTATAACACAGAACAAGCTAGGTAACATACAAATATCTGTGCATGAGGTCGTCAAGCTAATCAAGAACCTTGATTCCAATAAAGCTACTGGCCCTGACGGCATACCAATTATAGTGTTAAAAAAGCTTCAATCAGAACTTGCTCCCATACTTACAAAACTGTTTAAACGTTGCCTTAAGCAGAAGTGCTTTCCAACACTTTGGAAAACCTCATAAGTAAGCCCTGTATTTAAGAACTCAGGTGATAAGTCATCTCCCTCTCAGTACAGACCAATAAGTCTCCTGTGTGTCATGAGTAAGTTGTTGGAATCCATATTAAATAAAGAAGTAGTCAACCACCTCAACTGTGAATCTCTTCCTTTCTAGGGCAATTGATCTTTTTCTTTCTTTCTTTTTCTATTACATTTTCACCCCAAACAAGGCACACTTTGGTGTAGGGGGCTACTATCAGGGGCAGCAACTACTGGGGCACTATGTTGGGATTTGGGCTCTTGACATATCAAAGGCCTTCGATAAGGTATGGCATAAAGGCCTACTTCACAAGACCTCCAGCTAGGGTATAACTGAAAATATTCTCTCTATCATTAAATCATTTCTCTCTGATAGGTTCATAAGAGTAGTGGTTGATGATCAGAGGCCTGCAGTATTAATGCTGGAGTCCCTCAAGGGTCCATCCTGAGCCCAACTCTATTCCTGATCTACATCAATGATCTCCCTAAACAATTGAAATGGATGGCTCTCGTCTAGGAGAAGCCCCATGTTTTGACAAGCTTCTGGACTTGACCTTCACTCCTGAACTGAAATGGAACACGTACATCAAGTCTGTTGCCAAGGTTGCTGGAAAGATGGTGGGATCCTTCTACCGCTCCAGAAGATATCTCACTACTGATGCAATTCTCTATCTATATAAAAGCCAAGTACGGCCAAGGATGGAATACTGCTGCCATATCTGGGCAGGAGTTGCTAAAAACAGCCTATCCTGCCTTGACAGAGTACAAAATAGACTTCGTGGCTTAGTGGGGGATGCCCTTTTCTCTACCCTGCAACCTCTCTCCCACAGAAGAGACGTTGCAAGCCTATCTTTGTTTTATCGTTATTTCCATGGCAGGTGCTCGTCTGAACTCCAATCTCTGGTCCCCCCTCGCCAATCTTTTACAAAAAACACCCGTCTAGCTGAATTCACTGTCAAAAACTTTCCCCAATCTTTATCTATGCCTAAATCAAAACGTGGATTCCATGAACAAAGCTTCTTTCTTAGAACTGCACACCTGTTGAACTCTGTTCCGTCTGCCTGCTTCCCTCCTGACTACAACTTGGATGTCTTCAAGTCCAACATAAACAAATTCCTGATGAACCGCCCCCTTAAGTAGACACTTTAAATATCCACACTAACGTACTGTACTTACAATAACCCTTATCCCTGAGTGGATTCCGGGCCTTGATGACCCCCTTGTAAAAAAAAAAAAAAAAAAAGAATTAATTCATTGATATATATAGCCATGTTATATACCATTTTGAAACGTATTTTTCGAATTGTGTTATTCGTTATCGTTCTCAATCACCTCATTCATTTTTTGCAGGCTTTTCGACTGCATGGAAACAATTCAAATCCGCGCGTGTTCCAATTCAAACTAGACTGAAAAGCTATCGAAAAAGTAGTGATATCAATGATACGTTTGGCCCAGGAACCACTAACGAACGTGTGCCACAACGGTACTTCAAGAAATTTCGCAATAGTGACAAGATCTTCGAAGATAAAGATTGCGGTTGTTAACGAGCATTTGAAAGCATTCATTGAAGTCCATCCTCGCAAAACCACACGAGAAGTTGCTGTTGAACTCGAGGTCAACCACTCAACAGTTGTTCGCCAGTTAAAGCAAATAGGGAAGTCAAAAAAGTTGGAAAAATAGGTGCCGCATGAATTGAACGATTATAAAACAAATTGCCGTTTTGAGGTGTCTTCTACGCTTCTTCTGCGCATTGTGACGTGTGATGAGAAGTGGATCCTATACAACAACAGATGTTCGGCACAGTGGTTCGATGCTGGAGAAGCCCCACAACACTTCTCGAAGCCAAAATTACACACACACAAAAAAAAGAAGGGTTATGGTGACTGTTTGGTTGTCTGCGGCCAGTCTCATCTATCACAGCTTCTTGAATCTGGGCGAGACGATTATGGCAGAGAAGTACTGCCGACAAATTGACGAAATGCATCAGAAACTCTAATGTATGTGCCCGAGATTGGTCAATATGAAGGGACTAATTCTCCTTCATGACAACGCTCGTCTGCATGTTGATCAACTGATCCTGCAGAAGCTGAACAAATTGGGCTACAAGACTCTGCCTCATTCGCCATATTCACCGGACCTCTCGCCCACCGATTATCACTTTTTCAAGCATCTTGGCAACTTCCTGCATGAAAAATGCTTCAAAATTGGCCTTCAATGACTTCATCGCTTCCAGAACTCTGGATTTCTGTGCTACTGGGATGAATAAACTTGTTTTTCGTTGGCAAAAATGTGTCGATTCTAATGGTTTTTATTTCGATTTATAAAGTTTATTATGAAAGGAGTTATGATCTTTTGAACTTTAACGTCGAAAAACAACATTATTTTTTATACAAACTAATATATATATATATATATATTAGGTTGTATCAAAAATAATGTTGTATATATATATATATATATATATATATATATATATATATATATAGACAGAGAGAGAGAAAGAGAGAGAAGGAGGGGGAGGGATAGATGATTTGTTTTACACACGTACAAGAGCATTTTAAGTCGACTTACGCCTGCCAAGTTTTCTTTTCAATTTTGACCCCTTAGCTATCTTCCAATCAATATGAAAGACAAATCTGTATTTATTATCTGTCGCGTCACACACGGATTCAAAAGTAAAGAGTTGCTGGATGAAACCATTTCAAGTTTTTAAATCAAAATTAAAAGCATATAGCAAGTCAAAAACAAATTTAGAAAAAAATTGTTCACTTCATAATGAGACTTTTTAATTTCTTTCTATACCTATTGC
This sequence comes from Euprymna scolopes, assembly GCF_053919585.1. Taxonomy (NCBI): domain Eukaryota; kingdom Metazoa; phylum Mollusca; class Cephalopoda; order Sepiida; family Sepiolidae; genus Euprymna; species Euprymna scolopes. The sequence continues at coordinate 5,754,766 of NC_136482.1, read as the reverse complement.
TATTTTTTAAAACTTTCTAGTTTGAGACATTTCCTTTCTTTCTTATTGCTTTTTTTAATTTCACTGATTTTAACTTCACCATTACAAATATTCCTATTAAAACTGGCGAATAATAAAAAAACAATACTGCATTATCACTTTAACTAGCCGGCCGCGCGGCGGTGCCTGGTCGTAAAATATGCTTAAATATGATATCTTAATTCATGCCGATTTTGCATTTATGTATTGTTATAGAGCCTCCCCCACCAAAAAAAAAATTGATTTGGATGCCATCAGCTAGATTCGAAACCAAAACATAGAGCTAACCAACCCTATGTGTTACCATCTGAGCCATGTCTATACGCGCATAGAAATTTAAATAAAATTGTTTAGCCTATAAATGTATAATACAAGAGCACTTTATGTCGATTTACGCCTGCTAAATTACATTTTTTCTTTCCAATTCTGACCCGTTAGCAGCTATTTTTACCGGCTAAAAACAAAATTTAGTACAGACCGTTCTTAACACAAACAGACATATATGTGTGTGTGAGGTGTGTACATGTATATATATATATATATATATATATATATATATATATATATACCTCTTTATCTCTATCTCTCTCTCCCCCCCCCTCTCTCTCTCTCTCTCTCTATATATATATATATATATATATATATATAGAGAGAGAGAGAGAGAGAGAGAGAGACAGAGAGAGAGTTATATATATATATATATATATATATATATATATATATATATATATATATATATATATATATATATACATTGTACACACGCATGTGCGTGTGTGAGAGAGTTGTTATATGCGTACGTGTGCGTTTTCAACTTAAAAACCACTACAGGTACGGATGAAAAGAACACATACACGAATTCCGCTCATGCAACTGCGTCAACTCGCCGTCCAAAAACATCTAAAATATACACATAAACTCTAATACATGCTTTTTCCAATGTACAAGATTTCCGTTGCTTCTTAGTTCACCCTCTCACCGCTTAACACGACCATCTCACATTGACCTAATCTTACTATTCTCGTTTGTTTGTTTTTTTTTGGGTTTTTTTTTACCATTGTTGTTTTTAGTTTGATTTGTGTTTTAGAAGAATAATAACCCAGTAAAAAAAGCAAACACACACACACACACACACACACACACACACACACACACACACACACACACACACAAAACAATATCTCTTTACTAAAGACGGTGAGTTTTTTTTTAGTCTGTGAAAAGTAGACATAACACAAAAAGAAAGAAATCATTATCTTTATCGTTAAACTCCATTGCCGATTTTATATAGTCGCAACATGGCGTACCAATTGCGTCTGTGTGTTTGCCACAGAAAATACCAAACTGGATTAAGGAAGCAGAAGAACAAAGCACTCAATGTTCCTATTTGTTTTCCTTCCCACGAGGGCAGAGTTAAACACAAAGTCGTGTTTAATGTAGGAAAAGTCCAGCTCTCCAAAAAGGAGCATTCTGGATTGGAATTAAAATAAAAATTGTCTCAGTCATGAAGGATTTCTCCTCCACTGACCGAAGACAGAAAAAGTAAAGTGTAGCATCAGAACAGATGTTTGTTTTTTTGATTTTTAAAATAGGAGTCACCACTTATCAAGGCACGAAGGCCGCTCGAGGATACGGGTTATTGAGTGTACAGGAGTCAATGGGATAATATTGTAGTAAGCGTTAGTAGTGGAAATTTGGTAAATTGGATTACTTAAGGGGAACGGCTCATCAAGAACTTGTTTACATTGGACTTGAAGACAACCAAATTGTAGTTAGATGGAAAACAGGCAAAGGGAAGAGAGTTCCACAGGCGTGCAGTCTTAAGAAACAAGCCTTGCTCATGAAATCTACGTTTAGGTTTAGGCACAAATAAAGAGTGGGGGAAATTATTGACAATGGTTTCAGCCAGACAAGTGTTTTTCATGAAAGTTTGGGACCATAGATTGGAGCTCAGATGAGCACTTGCCATGAAAATAATGATAAAGCAGAGACAGGCTCACAATATGTGGGAAAGAGGTTGCAAGGAAGAGAAAAGGGCATCCCCCCCCACTAGGCTATGAAGTCTATTTTGAACTCTGTCAAGGCAGGATAAGTTCTTTGTAGCAGCTTCTGCCAAAACGTGGCAACACTACTCCATTTTTGAACATACCTGGCTTTTATATAGATAGAGAATTGCATCAGCAGTGAAATATCTAATGGAGCGGTAGAAGGATTCCACCATTTTTCCAGCAACCTTGGCAAAAAATTTGATGCACGTGTTCTATTTCAGATCAGGAGTAAAGGTCAAACCCAGAAGCTTGTCAAAACATGGAGCCTCTACAAGACGAGAGCCATTCATTTTAATTGATGCCAGATGGGGATCAGAGCGTTGATGATGTAAAGATAGAAGCTTGGTTTTAGATGCATTAAAAGTAATCAGCCACCTCTTTCCCCATTGTACCACGTTCTCAACATGAGAGGAGAAAGAATCAGAGAAATCTTGGTCATTTACTGTTGTCAGCTTAAATGACTACGAATGATGTTAGGGATGTGATTTGGGAGATCATTGATGTAGATTAGGAAGAGAGTTGGAACCAGTATGAACCCCATAAGGGGCTCCAATATTAATACTGTGAGCTTCTGATTTCTGTTCATCAACCACTACTCTTATGAGTCTATCAGATAGAAATGATTTAATAATTGAGAAAACATTTCCAGCTATACCGCAGCTGAAGATCTTGTGAAATAGACCTTTTGCCATACTCTATCAAAGGCCTTTGATATATCAAGAGCAATTGCCCTAGGTAGGAAGCCTCCGTTTAGAAATTTGCTAATCCTATGAGATATAACTGTAAGCACATCTGCTGTAGATCTAGCAGAACGGAAATCATATTGCATGTCACTAAGAAGGTTATTTTTTGCTGCAGTGATTGACTACTTCTCTATTTAACACAGATTCCAGCAACTTACTCTTGATGCACAGAAGACTCATTAGTCTGTGCTGAGAGGGAGATGACCGATCACTTGAATTCTTAAATACAGGGCAGACTGATGAGGTTTTCCAGAGTGTTGGGAAGCAATTCTTCTAAAACGTTTAAACGATATTTCTGAATCCTGGTAATTCGTGTAATTTGGATTATTCAGACTTAAATTCTCATCGCATTTCCACAACATTTCTCATCGCATTTCCCCAACGTTTTGGCCAATGTAACGTCCGAGCTTCTTCAAGTGTATGTTGTTGTATAACATAACAATAATTTATCGTTCCTAGATGTGCTGATAACTGTTTAGGTCATCTGTATATCAAAAGCCAATTTTCACAAGACAATATCTAAACTTCAACTTGCATCATCCATATAATGAAAAGGAATCGTTCGTTGCCTACAAAAGCAGAAAACAAAGATCAAATAAAGCTATGAAGAAATATTTTAAAACTAGCAGACGCCCGACGTTGCCCGGCGTTTCACGGTCGCAAAATACGCTTAAATATGATATTTTAATTTATGCAGATTTCATATTTATTATTATAGAACCAATTCTCTATTGATTATTATATTGTACCCAATATATAGTTGTGATTTCAAAAGTTAAAAAGTATATTGTGGTAAAGTTAAAATTATAAAATTACTTGCATGCTATCAGCTAGAATCGAAACCAAAATATTTAGTTTTCCAGTAGTATTCGCTACCATCTAACCTAAGGACATGCATATCAAAATTTGATAAATTAACGCAGTTAAGCATATAAATGTATATTTGCGCATTCGTAGCGAATACACATTAAGTCGACTTACCCCTACCAAGTTCCAATTTTAAAATTTTGATCCATTATCAGTTTTTTCCAGCTAAAAAAAATAAATCGAATTTATTTCACAGGTTCATATAACCCGTATGCCAAGTTTCAAGTCTGTAGACACAAAATTGACAGAGTAGTTTGGTAGCGATCGTTCCTCGAACAGAAAAACTGACAGACAAAATCATTTTATAATATATACAGATATTGAAATCTTAGCTTATAAATAAAAACAGTAATAAATGATTATTCATTTAAAAATTGCATCATTTTTTTGTTTTCAACTTCTATGTTATATGTGTACGTAAACTATGAAAGTATATGTATATTCATAGCTGATATATCTTTTCTTTCTTTGTCAGTTCGACTTAGTCTTTCCTCTTCTTTGATTTTCAAGAGGGAGTCATTAATAATGTCAGTTGCTCTAAGATGACACTGGGGTGTCGAATTTTCAGATCAGAAGGCGAATGACTTGAATAGCCACCTTTCTTTCTCCCATTCGTTTGATATGCTCTCTGTTGTTGCAAAGAAAAAAGAGTACACAAAACCTCAGCTCGTCCGTCGGTACTTTCCGTAGACTCGTTTTCACGTCTCCCCCATCTGCTCCAGTGGCCTGTTTTCATAAAAGACAGAGTCCTCCAAATTTGCATATGTGTGCTCTTGCACACAAGATTCTGCGAGACTGCATTGTTATGTAAGGCCGCAGGCCTCATCTTGGACCCTTTTCAGCATCATGACACTGCGTCTTCAAAGCGCACACGAAGGCCGTTTAAGCGGTAAGCCTGTATTCCCACAATTTTCGTCACACTTCCCCCTGATATCATCATCACAGAGAGGGCATGGACGCAGTTACCTTTTTCTTTGGGCGCTTCTCCAAAGAGGGGGACTGGGGGCTTTGTCCTTGCCTATGCTTTCGTCCTCGGTTTCAGGGGTGGTGAACCTTAGGCTCCTAATCTCAGGGTCGCTGTCTGATGAAGTCGGCATAACCCAGAATGATAGTACACTGGTCTCGGATCCAGTCTCGCAATCATCGCCGAGTGGCGGCTGCACTTGTGATGTCGATCGAAGATCCTTGATGTGACGGGGCAATGGCAGGATGATCACCTCAGTAACATGCCCAGTTCCGTAGCGTGTGGTGCATTTACCGCGGGGGTTCTCAAACCAGACGACATCCCCCTCTTTGATACTCTCTCTCGTCACCTCCGGCTTGGACAGTGGGCTAGTCTCCATGCCTCTCACCCTGACGTGGTACCTGTGCAGTGCTTTGGCTGGCACGGTAGAGGGTGAAATGTTGTCCTTAGGGGTGTCATTATACTAATAGACCGCCTCAGGCACTGTGCATCCCTTCCTAACTGCGATGGTCTTGATGATCCTGTGGTTTCTCTCAATAATTCAATTCTTGCTAGGCACATGGGTGCACCAAAATCGCAGACATATATCCCAGCCCTCTGCAAACTGTTTGAACTGCTCGCTAACAAAGGCGGTGCCATTGTCGGTCAGTATTTCAGAAGGGGACTACGCTCGAGGAAGACACTTTCCAGCTCACAGACAATGGCGGCCGAGTTCTGCCGGTGAAGGGGCTGCCACAATACAAATCTATACGGTCCACAATCGATGACAGTCAAAAAATGCCGTTGTGGTGAGTTACGTCTATTGTGAGCCTGTTCCAATTTCCTCTCACACTCAGTTTTCCCTTCTTCCACCAGACGGGTGCTGGGTCAATTGACCGGCAGGTTTTGCAGCTCCTCACAACAGATTTCACGTTCCTCTTTGAGACATAGGGGTCGACCAGCCTGGCGAAATAAAGGGTTCGGTTTACACTGGGGTGCCCGCTTTAGCAATAGGTATCAGCAACACGGCCCGGGCCAAGCCGACACCCCACTGCGACGTAATTCACAGGTGTCGGTTCTTCAATTTCTTTTGGAAGGTTCAGCTAACGATGTGGCACTCTGGTCAAGTGAGCTGTGCGATTCTGATAGGACTGCACCAGTGTCACATTTATGGCCAGGTTGAATTCCTTGATGATCTTGATCAGGGTAGCAAGTCGTCTCCATATTAGCATTTCAGCGGATGCCTTCGTTGTCAACCATGCTTTCCCACTCAAGGCATCGGTTATCCACCAATGCATGCACGTAGAATCTGTGACGATGTGTAGCACTCTGGCCTGCCACTGAAGTTCCAGATTTACCCCTCCTAATCGTTGCAGCATCGTTTCAACATGAAAATTCATTGCTCCTCAACACGACAGTCTGGCATCAGTCTGTCACTCCAGTGCCATTCATTTTCAGGGCCATGTTCAGGCTAAACTCCAGCCTGGTCAAACAATAGCGAGTCCCTTTGATCTCGATCGATTTCTCGATGCTTATCTGCAGGTAGGCTCTTTGCAGGTGCAAGATTGCTGTATACGCTCCCTGCTGCCGCCACTCCCTTAGTTTATGTGTGCAGACATCAGCCCTCGCCATATGTGGGTTGACGTGTTCATTGAGTTCCCGGTAATCCATGATGGGTCAGACCTTCTGTTTATTCTCTTGCCTGACGGCCATCAAGGGGATCAGTCCCCTTGGTGGCCCGAACTCATCCTCTGGGTACGGAACCAGCCAGCCATTATCCATCCAACCCTGGAGTTCTGCCTAGTACTTCCCCTTGAATCACGCGGGAGGGTGATACTCTCTCAGCCGATTCCACAAGGACACTGGTGGCGGATTGCCCAACCACTTCCAGGATGTGGTCCATGCATTTGTGCCCTTGTCGTATTCTGCGTGAAAGTCAGATTCATCAAGAATGATTGCCGTGCAGACCTGTTCCTCGTGTTGGGAAAACCTCACATCACTGGCGCCGTCCATGGTGATTCCATCTAGCTGTGTAATAGTGTAGTGTCCATTCCAAGGAGAAGGTCATATCCAAGAAGCTTCCTGTCAACCACCAATGCCTTCACAGCCACCGGGGGGGGGAGCATCGTCAATACTTATATGAACAATGCTCACCCCACAACACACCAGCGAGCCTCCGCCAACGGTTAATACTGGGACCTTCTGTTTAATCCATGCGGTGCAACATTTCTTGTGTATGAGGGTTTGGGTGCATCCGGTGTCAATCAGCGCTGAGCGCCTACACCCACCAACTTGCACTGTCACTATAGGAAGCACCTTCTGTAACGTGCATCCAGGAGATAAGCGCCCGCGTGTTTGCGTGTTGTGTGGGTACGTGGGAGAGACGGATGAGGGGAAAAAGACTTACCTCGAGACCAGCTCAGCGTTACCGACCAAAAATAGAAAAGAGGGACCAAGATGGCGACCGCCGTCTTTTGTAAAGTATGATGTCTCGCAAAGTCACACGAATTCTCGGAATATGCAAATTTAGCCGGCCTAGAACGACGATAAAAGCGGGTGAGGGGAAAGACGTGGGGAGTGACGATTGAGTTGGCTGGGGAATCGTGTGGCTGTTGCTTCTTGTGCCGTGTTGAGGATATCTTACCGTGTTAAAGAGAGAGTCGGGCGCCATCTTTAATTTTTCCTTACATTTTTTTTCTTACAAGCTATTTCGGCCATTTGGCCTCTAGGACTATGACCGAGTCGAAATTTGACTTAAAGCTCATACCCGAGTTTGACGGGTCCACGTCCATCGTCGACTAGGTTGAAAGGGTCGAGCTGACGTGCGACCTTTGTGAGGTGAAAAGGGTACACACTGTAATTCCCCTGAGATTGGCTGGGGGTGCCTTGAGTGTATATCAGCAACTCAGTGCTGCCGAAAAGGGAGATGTCACCGCAATTAAAGCTGCGCTGTACAAGGCATTTGCCATGGATCCTTGTACAGCCTATGAAAAATTTGCTTCCCGAAAACTTCTACCGGAAGAAAGCGTGGACGTTTTCTTCACTGAGTTAAAGAAACTCGCAGTTCTGTTCGGTGGAGGGGTGTCGGAGCGGACGCTCGCGTACGCGTTTGTGGCGGGCCTTCCCACTCGGGTGAAGCAGCTACTGAGAGCTTCAACCAGCGTTTCAACAACGACCATGGAACACTTGATGGAACGTGCTCGAGCCATCATCAAAGATGAGGAGGACCTGGGGGAACCAGTTGTGATGGCGACACAGACAGGCCAGATTGGCGCTCGGGAGATTCCGAATCAGAACCCTGCAAGCAATGGGAAATGTTTTCGCTGCGGCCGACGCGGACATTTTGCAAGGAATTGCACCAACAGGGGGCGTGTGCGCTGTTTTAAGTGTGGCGGTTTGGGGCATCTAGCCCAAAACTGTGCGGGAAACGTATCAGGGGAGAGGACGTCAGCGCCGCCCTGCTCCCCGAGCAAAATTTGAACAAGGCGCAACCAGTAATAACCGTCTACGTAAACAGGATACCCTGCTCAGCACTTCTCGACTAAGGCTGTTCGTATACTATAGTGAGCACCAGGCTGTGTCCAAGTTGGACTAAGAGGAAGATCAAAGTCACCACGATAGGAGGCGAGACCCAGACATGCTGTGGAGCTGGAACTGTCAAGATCTACACGGACACCGGTGCAGCCACTAAGATCAATGTGCTCGTGACCCAAGGAAATCTCCTGGGGTTTGACCTGTTGCTCGGATACGATGCCATCAAGGCGCTGGGGGGAGTCGCAATTCATCGGGATGGAAAGGTGCGATTCTTAGAGGCCCCAGTGTGTGCAGCGCTCCATATCGATCGGCCGGATTTTACAGTGGACTACGACTCGCGCAAGAGGGCCTGGATTGCATCTTGGAAGTGGACCGAGGGAATGGCACCGACTAAACTCAAGAATGGGGTTGCAGAGTACCCTATACCCAGTGAGGCCCGAGCAGAATACGAAAGGGAACTAAAGGCGTGGATCCAAGATGGCTGGTTAATCCCCTACCCTGAGGACAAGCTTGGGCCTCCGAAGGGTCTAATACCCTTGATGGCAGTAGTCCAGCATAACAAGTCGAAAGTACGGCCCGTGCTGGACTATAGGGAGCTTAACAAGCATATTGAAGCCTACACTGCCGATGCTGACGTATGCGCCAGTAAGTTGAGGGAATGGCGTCAGAAAGGCACTAATGTCTAAATATTGGATTTACGAAAAGCCTATTTACAGGTGCGAGTTGATGAGACGTTGTGGCCGTTCTAGACAGTTTGGTTCCAGGGGCAGAGGTACTGCCTTACACGCCTTGGCTTCGGCCTAAATGTGGCACCACAGATCATGAAGACTATTGTCAACACAGTATTGTCCCAAGAAAAGCCCATGAGGGACTCAACGTCAGCTTACATTGATGACGTATACGTCAATGAAGATGTACAGTCTGCGTTGTGTGTCAAAGAAAAGTTGGCTCAGTTTGGTCTGGAATGCAAGAATCCCGAACGTTTAAGGGAAGGAGCACGTGTATTGGGATTGGATGTTTATGAAGAGGATGGCACCCTACAATGGAGGCGTGGCAGTGAAATTCCAAGCATCCCCAACCTCGTTACAAGGCGGACCGTTTTTTCTTGGTGTGGAAAACTTGTTGGTCACTTACCGGTCTGTGGCTGGCTCCGCGCAGCTGTTGGTGTGATTAAACGCAGAGCAAATTTAACAACCACGGGTTGGGATGACATATCCGATGATGTCCTACTAACTCTGATGATTAAAGAGACACTGGAGAGAGTGAACAAGAAGGACCCTGCCTGTGGGCGGTGGTGTGTTAACGGAGACAACGTAGGTGTGTGGGTTGATGCCAGTTCTTTGGCGTTGGGAGTATCGTTGGAGCAAGGAGGAAACGTGTTCGAGCATGCGTGTTGGCTGCGGCCCGTAACAGATTCTCAGCATATCAACCTGAGAGAGCTGGACGCTGTTGTAAAGGGGGTAAATCTGGCCCTGCAGTGGCAGTCTAAGAAGTTGACCTTGTACACAGATTCTCTCTGTGTCTACCACTGGGTGTCTGACACACTTTCAGGACGGACACGAATCCGTACCAAGGCAGCAAGCGAAATGTTAATACGGAGAAGGCTAGACACGCTAAAAAACCTGGTATCTGAGTATGGGCTATCACTGAGCGTCACTCTGGTGCCATCATATTGTAATCGTGCTGACCAACTGACCCGTGTACCTCACAAATGGTATGAAGCCGCGAAGATGGGAATGGAGATTACTGCTCGATCTTGTGCAGTTGCAATCGACCCATGTCAAATACAAAAAATTCATGCACAGAGCGGACATCCGGGTATCAAGAGGACCCTTTATTTTGTAAGGCGTGCATACCCAGCAGTGACCAAGATGGATGTCAGACAGATCGTCAGAAATTGTGAGGCTTGCCAGTCTATTGATCCTGCACCAGAGCGATGGCAGAAGGGTCGCTTGGAAGTTGAGAGTGTGTGGCAGCGGCTGGCCATGGATATTACTCATTACAGTGGCAAGCCCTTTCTAACTCTCATTGATTGCGGGCCTACGAGATTTGCGGTGTGGCGGCAGATGACCAGACAGGATTCAGCAAATGTTGTTCGCCACCTATCATCCATTTTTTTTGAGCGAGGTGCGCCGGAAGAGCTCCTGACTGACAATGATGCAGCGTTTTGTAGCCAGCAAGTCCGGCAGTTGTTAGATGAGTGGGGCGTCCGTCTACGGTTGCGATGTGCGCATGTGCCATCAGGAAATGGCATTGCTGAAAGAAGCCATCGCAGCATCAAGAGAATTGCTGCCAGGAAGCGATGTACTATTGCGGAAGCAACATATTGGTACAACATTACGCCAAAGGACGGGACGTCCCCTTCAACCGCACCTGCGAATGCTATTTACACGTACCGAGTCGGAGTGAAGGGAATCAACACTACGCAGCCAACCGACAAGGGAACATATAACAGATATGAAGTGGGAGATCCAGTGTGGGTGCGGCCTCCAGGAAATCGGTGCACCGACAAGTTTAAGCGAGGACACATATCTGGAGTGATTAGCCAGCAGTCTGTTTTGGTCGATGGAACCCCACGACATGTGCGAGATCTTCGCCCAGCTACCGAGGTGCGTCATACAACTACAGAAGAAAGCAGTGAAGCGTCTAGCGATGAGCTGCCGATGCATGGATTCAGTGAGCCCCTTCCAGAGACTGATAGCGATACTTCATCTGATGAGGCGGAACCAGATCCAGAGCCCGAATCTGAAACAGTGAATGTACCTCTTCGCAGAAGCACACGCACTAAAAGGCCACCCCCCCAGTGCTCTCTATGTGATCATCAGATCAGGGGGGAGTGTAACGTGCATCCAGGAGATAAGCGCCCGCGTGTTTGCGTGTTGTGTGGGTACGTGGGAGAGACGGATGAGGGGAAAAAGACTTACCTCGAGACCAGCTCAGCGTTACCGACCAAAAATAGAAAAGAGGGACCAAGATGGCGACCGCCGTCTTTTGTAAAGTATGATGTCTCGCAAAGTCACACGAATTCTCGGAATATGCAAATTTAGCCGGCCTAGAACGACGATAAAAGCGGGTGAGGGGAAAGACGTGGGGAGTGACGATTGAGTTGGCTGGGGAATCGTGTGGCTGTTGCTTCTTGTGCCGTGTTGAGGATATCTTACCGTGTTAAAGAGAGAGTCGGGCGCCATCTTTAATTTTTCCTTACATTTTTTTTCTTACACCTTCTTCAGTGTTGCTTTGGGGAGAGTGCTTGCACCGTGGCTTCCTTCCCTTGCATGTTTCCCAGACAATTCTGTGCTACATGGCCTGGCTTGTTGCATTGGTGACAGCATCCTCGTTTCCATGCTCTATAGTCTGGGGTGCATTTCGCACCACTTCTGCAGTCTCTGGCGAAGTGGTTCGAGCCGCCACATTTGTAGCACTGTGGGCTCTCTGTAGGCGATTCCAGTGCGTCAACCGCTGCCAAGACCTGTTCCACATCGTCCTTTAGGATGTTTCGGGCTCTAGCCGACAACTCCTCCAACCCAAGCTCATTGAGCTTCGATGATGCCCGCAACAGCCAACTGGTGTCATCCGGGAGCCCAGACAAAATGGTGCATGTCAAAATTTGTCACTTGCACTGCCGAAGGAAGCAGCAAACTTCTTCAGGTCGGCCAGTCTCCCCTGATCCAATCCGACGTTCAGAGAATTGCCTCCAGGCAACAAAAGTCTCCCCTGATCCAATCCGACGTCTCCCCTGATCCAATCCGACGTTCAGAGAATTGCCTCCACAGTCTCCCCTGATCCAATCCGACGTTCAGAGAATTGCCTCCAGGCAACAAAATGGTCCGCACCGAACGCTCTGTACAATGCTTGTTTTATCTGCTCCATTATCGCCTCATCCGTGAACTGCTGGTACACGGCATAAGCCCCTTAGTGAGCTTCTATGGGATGACCATACCTGGATCCTTAATTTTGCACAACCGGCAAATGCGCTCGGCCTTCTCCAGCCATTCAACAACCGAAGGACCAGCCGGGGACTCGTCAAACTCGGGAATCAGCTTCAGGTCGAATCTGTCCATGGTAAAAAATGTACGCTGAGATAGCTTGTTGTTGCAAAGTAAAAAAGAGTACACAAAACCTCAGCTCACTGCAGCAGTGTCGTCCGTCGGTACTTTCCGTAGACTCGTTTTCACGTCTCCCCCATCTGCTCCAGTGGCCTGTTTTTATAAAAGACAGACTCCTCCAAATTTGTATATATGCATGAGAGCACACAGATTCTGCGAGACTGCATTGTTATATAAGGCCACAGGTGCCATCTTGAACCCTTTTCAGCATCAGCTACTTCGGCAAAGCACAGACCGAGGCCGTTTAAGAGGTAAGCCTGCATTCCCACAATTTTCGCCACTCTCTCCTCTTCACTTCCCAAAGCAAGTTATGGTTTTCACAGGAATGTGTTAACTGAATATTTTCCAACCAATGAAAATCGTTTTAAACCCCAAAAGTAACAAGTCTATATCAAATTAGCTAAAGTTATAAAAACCAGAGTTCTTATGAGCAACTCTTACAGCTTATTTCAACTCTTAGCATCAACAACGAATATCCAAGAAAGAGGGACAAGAGTGCCCAAAACTGACATTTCTTTAAGCTTGATGCTATCCCTTCAGTGACAATTCAGTCACTCAAAAAGTAAAACTCTCTCTTTTTCTATCTATCTCATATACGCATACATATACATACACATACACATACACATACACACAACGAAACTTTGGTCTTTTAAAGTATATTTTTCATCTTTGTAAAATAATTGATATAAGTATATTTCGTTTGTTAACTAATTTTTTCACGAAATCCCGTGGTTGAATCGGCACTTATCAATTAGTGACCCAATCATAAGATTGATGCTTTCATCCATCTTTTTCATTCGTTAATGTAATTACATTTGTATCGCTGTTCTTGACACGTTGCAAAGATGCTACCATCATCAAAATACGTTATCTGAAACCAGAAGCTGCACCACAGTACAACCACTAGGTTGAGGTGTTTTTTTGTTTTTTTTTGAAAAACAAAACAAAACAAAGTAAAATGAATAAACAATCGACGAATGAGAGGTAAGCATTCTCATCTCACATTAAGTTCAACGGAGAATGTTCTCACTTGGGCGAAATTTTGAAAAGGCGTCTGTAAATTAGTTTCAGCAGAAAAAAAAACACGTCAAAAAGTAAATAAAAAACACAAATGGTTTTAAGTTATAAGTTGATGGTATTCCACAGAATCATTTTTTTGAAACTTCCAAAAACCCTTGATGTTTACCCCTGGAACTTCCTTACATGATATAATCTAGAACAATGTTTCCCAAAATAGGCGGTATCTCCCTAGGGTGGTGCTTTGATATTGGGGGGGGGGACAGTAGCGCAAAGTAAAGGCGGTTTGCGGGACGTAACTAAAAATATACACACACATGTGGAGAGAGAAAAAGGCATTTTTATGCTAAAGAATACACATATATGAAAATGCGTGTATGTAGGCTATATATATTGTGTGTGTGCGCTTTGTAAGAATGACATAATGCAATACTTAGTAATACTTGTCGTTTTTATCAGATATATATATATATATATATATATATATATATATATATATATATATATATATATATACGTCAAAAAACGACATTATTTTTGTATCAACCTAATATTTTGAAAAAAGGATAGCAGCAGAATGGTCTATCATAAGGAAAATAAATTCCAAAAATAAGAGAGTATTGTTTATATTTTTATTTTCAGAAAGTTAAGATAAGTCATCGGGACAGTATCGGCTAAAGAGAGCTTGATATAGGGATCTAAAACGGTTCCCTATTATCACGTTTGAAACCAACGGTACCGATGGCTTATCTCATCTAAACTTTCTGAATATATATATATATATATATATATATATATGTGTGTGTGTGTGTGTGTGTGTGTGTGTGTGTGTGTGTGTGCGCGCACGTTTATATCTATATATAATAATTACACAAAATTTATGTCCGCGTAGTGTTGGTAAACTTCAAAGGGATCAACACTCCTACTTCGGCTTCTTTAGATATTGGCTTCCGCACCTGTTCTTAATCTTGAAATTCTCATCTTCTCATGACATCCAACCGGAAGTGGCCTGGTTCCGATAAAAGCAATTGTCGGTGTTCCTTTTTAATACTTGATTCACGATCAAAGCTTTCATTCATTAATCCTGCAATTCTTACACATCATGGAACTTATTTACTTTCCGTAAAAAGTTCTGTCATGTTTCTGTATAAATAACGCTTGTCAAACTGATTAGTTTCGCAGTCAACAAACCACTAGGCTACATGGTCCGACTCCAAAGCTTGTCTTTAGTTATGTGAACGTTTTACTTCTTCTTCTTCTTCTTCTTCTTCTTCTTCTTCTTCTTCTTCTTCTTCTTCTTATTATTATTATTATTATTATTATTATTATTATTATTATTCTTATTATTATTATTATTATTATTATTATCATCATCATCAATATTGTAATATTCAGATCTGTGTAGTTTGTGCACCATTATTTTTAAATACATATTTTCTTTAAAATGTTGTTTTCTCTTTAATCTCTTTAAAAATAAAAGTAAGCTTACATGTGTTTATGGGGTAGTGGGCGCTAGCAGTCTATTTTAGAAGCCAAGGGGCACCAGCCTGAAAAAGTTAGGAAACCTTAGAATAACCCTATTTTCAATCTTAAACTAGGAAACCATGTACACGCTACTTGAACTTCTTTATAATTATCAACATAACATTTTCAATACTAAAATCGAGAAGGGTGTGCTTCCCACTTGAATTTTCTTACGTCTTCTCCAAGAAAACCGTTTTTAATAACACTCAATGATTTTAGTCTTTCGAGTGCTAAAACGATATCGACAACTTAATCATTTATGAATAGAAAAGCGTATCGAGCGTATGTGTTCAACACGGATAAATATACTTGTGAACTTGTTCTTTCTCACGATGAGATGAGGCAGAGATGAGGTCTTTTATAATGTCGATAAGGTAAGTCAAGATCATTGGGCACTTAATTCAGGTTCTTGCTGATGACGTCCGCCACAACCCTTAGAATAATGTAAATATATTTTCGCATTTGGAGATTATTTAATTTAAGTAGTTATGGGACCATTCCAATATTTTTGCCGATTCCAATACAATTTCTGATTACGTACTAAATTTCGATACAATTTCTGATTGCGTACTAAATTCCAGATTCCGTTACAATTACTGATTACGTATTAAATGCCAGATTCCAATACAATTACCGATTACGCACTAAATTCCAGATCCCGATACAATTATTGAGTCCCAACACTAATGCTAAGGAATGGGGGGCAAATGTAATCATCCACAGACTGGTATTTCGATGTATCACGATTTTATTCTAATTCATATCTAGTTTCAACAAGTATTTCCTTTTCTTTTTGTGATACTCCCTCGCCCCCTTAACGGTAAAGAAGTATATCATTATCAGAGTACCAATAAGCAAATAGTTGCGACAAAATGGCCCGCAGTGAATGCATCCTGCATAAATAGGAACAAAACACTAGTAGACGAAACAGTCAGATCAGATCGGCAGTGCTGGTGGTTGTCAGTAAATCATGTTTCATCTGTAGATGATAGTCGTGGTGGTGGGGAGGTGTCATATATCAGCATCTCGGTAAATCATTTCGATAGCAACCGAGAGCATGAGGAATGGCGTATTAGAATTTTGTTTCACGAATATCTGTTATCAATTGAACCATCGTCACTTTACAAGAAATTGCAACTTGCTATATTACGAAAGACACGGTTAATATTTATACCAATTATAAGACAACATGTTCTCTTGATAGAATAGAAAAGAAAAAAAACAATCTAATCCATCACGGTCCTTGTTGGTGATACGATGAACAAAAATATTCTCTCTCTCTCTCTCTCTCTCTCTCTCTCTCTCTTTCTATTTGTCTGTCTATTTCTCTACGACCTATCCCTCCCCTCTCTTTCTCTCTCTCTCTTTCTCTGCACACGCCCGCGCGTGCGCGTACGCGTACGCACACACACAATCGCATATATATGAAAATAATTGAGTTTTTTTTCGCTCTGACATTAGTATTAAAAGCCTCCGTTTTCTATTAAAAGATTATTAAAACAAAATATACTCAGTCATGGATATGCAGGTGACTACATGAATGTTAACTATTTTGTATATTCGTCTAAAAAACGAACATTCATAAATTCACTGGGCAACAATATTTTACTTTTTGAATGTTGTCTAGATTTCTACAACTGATTAAGGATATTGTTGCGCTGCTGAATCAGAAAACGGCATCAGTTTAGGTTTTGTACTAAGTTGATTTGCAAAAAAATAGATCTTAGAGGATGAACAACAATAGAACAATGAGATCCAACAGAAACAAAACACTTCTGGGGCAAGATATGGGGAAAGCCTCAAGATTACAACAGAAATGATAAATAGTTGAAAAACACGAAAGAAAAACTTCAGGAAATTAACGAAGGAATAGAATCAGAAATTAATGAAGAAACGTGTAAGAATCTTAAAAAAAAAAAAAATGGTCAACTGAAAAACGCCCGGCCATGATTGAATGTAAAAAAAAAAAAAAAGACGACGACCCTAGATTAAAAGTTATTCGATTACTTGTCACATTTTAATTTAAAATATAATATTCGCATATTGGTCACACCTTAATTTCAAATATTCTATTTGTCGATTAGTTACGCCTTAATTTGAAACATTTATTTATCGATTTGTCACACCTTAATTTGATCTTTGATTTGTCACATATAAGTTTGTAATTTGTATTTTCTTTTGATGTGAATTCAAGGTAAAACTACTTGTTGATCACGTTTAAGAGTGAAATAAAGTTTTCACGTTTGCTATGTTGTAATTTAAAATATTTTTCGCTGATATATCACGTTTGGGGTTTAAATATTTTCTTTGGTTTGTTACACCTAATTTCGAAATACACATTACCTTAGCCGGTTAACTTTCAAGTGTTAGACAGCATTTTCATTAATAAACGTACTGATTGAATATTATTTCTTGTCTTTTTATTGTTACCTTGTCGGGAGTATGCACTCTACTGAGTGCCATTCTATTCTCCCTTATTTTTATTGAATTTCTTTATGTGTCACCTGTTTACCTTTCGTTAACAGCCGAAGTAGAGATGTTAGTATGCAACAAATTAGGATGCACGTGTTCATTGCGAGTCTCCCTTTTCGTCTTAACTCACAGCAGGTGCTTTTCTTCTTTTTTTGCATTTTTACAGCAGAGTATTTGAAATTCTAGTGCCGCATAAATGTGTGCCACAGTGTGTCGTCTTTACAATTCGTCGAACAGTCCTTCTCTGTCCTCGCCAAACACAAATACATCAACACACTGGCAATTTTAGCAATAATATGACAGGTTGCACCATGTACTAAACTATTATTAGATTTAGAACGGTGACTAACTGCATACACAAATAACACGCCCATACATCCTGGAGTGTAGCTGAGAGCAAAAATATAGATTTTACCTATTTTAAAATGAATTGTTCTCAAATCGCATATATCACCATAAATGGCATTTTGTCGTGATAAAAAAAACATTGATACCAACTGACCTTCATGCTATGAGTAAAGTGTAGTATCCGATGCATATTTATCTATGAACAATAATTTTCTTCGGCCATTTTAAGGATATTTTAAGTAGAACGGTCTCTGAAGTAAATGTGGTATTATGGCGGCTGAGATAATTCTAATGATTTTTAGTAATTGTGACCAACGATGACTAAGAACCCTCATTTTCCCCACGTTTAATAGCCTTGTGCCTAATTTGTTCCAAGTGTGTTCTTTATATTTTGTTCGAACAAATAATATGTATCATCTGTTTTGTGGCAAGTCAGGCAATAAACCTATTCGCCATTAGAATGAATGGGGCAATGCCAGATATTTGTCCTATTTGCTTGTCTCCCCACTATCACTATGGAGATAAAAGTTAGTCGCAAGGTTTTGATGTGAGGACCCCCCGACCCCCGAATAAAAAGAGGCACCTTAAAGTTGATTAGGATTTTTTAAGCTCGTTAACCTATAAGTCATTTTGTGCATTACAATTCATCCTTTATTAAACTAAATCTCGGTCAATCGACGTTTGTTTCCCTAAAGCCTTTTATATTTTAATCATGTTAAAAGTTTAATCATGTTAAATAATACATGTTAAAATATTCCTCAGTTTGATGATTGAGTTATGTTTGATGAAAAAAAATAATTCTGTCTTCATTGATTTAATTTGCCACAATTTGCAGTTAACTCACCAAGTGACGTATCTCTTAGTTACTAGCTATTACTCCCACCCTCTCTCTTGCTGTATATATATTGTTTGTCCCAGATCTGATTTTATACATCATCTATCACTATAAATCTCCCTCGATGTTTATTAAGAGTCGAATATAATAAAGAATAAAAGAATAATAGCTTATTATGAAAAAAAGACTGTTTCCAAGGGAAGTAATTGTGGAGGGTGGAGTCAGTTTATATATTCACTTTTACGTCATATCAGCTCTTTATACAAATGAAGCAGAACATATCTTCTTTCGTACGTCTTCACCGTGTCCTTGAGTGGTTTGTGTCCCAACGTTTGGCACACCTGGAACAAAAGCTCTCTCATGCATGGCAAGAGACGCAAGTTTCATTTATCGGGACAATTGGATCTTTATTCAGTTTCCACGGTCAAAGTCGCGTCCTTGTCTCTTTGCGTCATCCTTAGAAGGAGGTGGGTATTTTGCTATCAGTTCATCTGCCATACACCCCCCATCTCGTCGCCCCTTTTATCTTATCGGAATCAGAGAAAAGCTGACTGACTAGATTTGACTAACTGACTAGAAACACATGCACGTCGTCTATTTATTTTAAGGTATATGTGTTGAGATGGTAAAATCCAGTTAACTGGTTTCCACTCCAAATGCACTGACCTGCCTCGTGACCCCTGTTAGCATGCAGATGCAACACGTCGTCAATGGAAGTCAATGAGTTTGAAGTCTGTCAGTCTTAACCTCTCAACCTGTAAGTCTTAACCTCTCTACACTTGACTTGAAGACAAACAAGTTGGTTCAAGCTAGTACAGTGTTAATCGCATTATTGATACACAACATAATATTATTTAATCCGTGACTAGAGAATGAATGAAAGAGAGAGAGAGAGAGAGAGAGAGAGAGAGAGAAAGAGGGGGTATAGCAAGCAATAAGAGATTGATGATAATTTTGCCTTTTTATTGTTTTAAATTAAGTTGGCTTTACAAACTTATTTATCCTACTTTAAACAATCTAACCAGCGCTCAATGGGAGACCAATCCGGTCACGTTTTTTTTTTCCTAGTGTATTTATAAAACAGTCACTTGATAATTTCTGCAAATTTATTTATTCGTTTCTTTAGTGTCTATTATTTTTCCTCTTTTTTCTGAAGTGGAACCCAAATATCTGTATAGTCACGTCGTTATTGTGTTTGGTTGGAAAATTATGTCCTCATTGCAAGCCTGTCGTTCGATAGAGAAACCAAGCCGCCTGTTAAATTTTGAGACTTGAGCTGTGATTTAGTTTGAAAGTAAAATCCATTTATTACAGTAGTGGCCAGACTATATGATTGGTACTACGGCCACTGAAGAAATGAAACCCTGAATTTAGACTAAGGTGATGGGTAGGCGATCACGGCCTGTGCAATGTATGCACGCAGACTCAAGTTCAAAGAACAAAATTCGGAAGTATACATTCTGCCAATGCTTTGCAGATTGTTTAAGCAAATCACCCGAAGTTGAAATAATAACCACGAAAAATATAATATAAGAGTTTAAGAGTGAAACAACATGAGTTGCTTACTTTTCTTATTATCAAAGTGTACACACACACTCTCTCTCTCTCCATTTCTCTCTCTCTTTTTGTCTGTCTGTCTGCCTGTCTGTCTGTCTGTCTGTATGTCTGTCTCTCTCTCTGTCTCTCTCTCTCTCTCTCTCTCTGTATATATCTCTATATCTTTTATTATATAAAAGGAACATTGTTTGTGTATGTGAGTTCGTTCCCTATAGACTCTGCAATGGCTGGGTCGATTTTTATGACAATTCACACAAATGTACATTATGTATCTGGTATTGTTCTTAGATAGGTTTTGTATCGGAATGCATATGATAAGCTACCACTTTACAAAGAAAAGAAACCCACCTGTTTTGGCCCAATGTTGGCATACAATTATATAATGGTACATTAATTATAATTTTGTGCAACGAGGCAATCTATCAATTATCAACATCTTCACATCCTATAAACAGGACTCTGTTATTCATACCGCAGGTATTTAAGTGGACCAATATGTTGTTTTGTGTTCAGTTAGAAGTGCCCGTAGTTCTGACTGCAAGAGTGTTGTTCATTAAAGAAACCAAGTAGTGCAAAATATTGTTAATGTTTTAAAACTCAGAGTTGTAATTTTATTTGAAAAGAAATGCCTTTGTTAGAATATTGACCGACACTAAGGCTAATGTCGAAATGAATCAATGAAGTAAGACGAAGATAACGAGTGGAAAGTTACGGACAAGGAAAATAATCTGCTTTGTTTTACAATCGAAGTTATCTTAGCAGTTCGTATTATTTGGATTCTTCATACTACTGTTCTCATCTGGGATGTTATTATGGCAGCATATCGGCTGATGTTACCTCCGACCTTCTTTAGTTGTATCTTGTCAAACTCAAGAATCTTTATGTCGAACAAAGAAATCTGCACAGAATTTCGAACGGAAGCATTTATTTAATCCTCAAGGTGGCATGCTTAGGTTCCGTTAGCCATGGCTAGGTAGAAGTCTTAAGTAATTCGCAATTGTATTCTTAGTATTGACTGTAGTGAGGATTGAACCTTCCACCTCCAAAAGAGCTTTAAACCGATTCATATTTTAGATGTATAATGGTGTTATGTAGTCGGGGGGGGGGCGGTTCATATCGGTGACAGATAATATATATTTATACTATTTACATCATGATGACGACTTTGCGATTCCTGGGAAGTTCATATTATTATTACGGAACTGAGGGATATGATGCAACACTAAGTACATGATGATGATGATGATGATGATGATGATGATTCTTTTACATCAGAGGGGAGATATTTCTTTATGACGATAGTGGTGGAGGGGACACATAATACTTGGAGGGGGTTATAATTTTAGAAGATGACAGACAAAACACATTTACTTTTTCGTTGTTGGGTGAAATGACGATGAAGACAAGTTTACAAATATAGATGATTCTTTACTCATACCAGCTGGATGATGATGATGGTCAGGGATTCAAGCCTTCTCAATTACATTGTCCTATCTTCCCCACTCTCGCCTCCAAGAGGGCGTCAGCTCCCAGTGTGGCCGACTCGAGCTCTCTCTGGCTCTGCCTCTCACTGTGACTCTCTAACTTCGAACCTGTTTCAATATATTGAGAATCTCATTTCTTGATGACGTCAGAGGTATGATTCGCCACGTGAAATTTATTCACGTAGATTTTACCTATGTATGTCTAAACATACTTTTGGCAAACAGAGAATTCACAATTTGAATTGTTCAATATCTAATCTATTTGTTAATCATTATTTCTAAACTCATATTGTCCATTCTTTTAACTGACATATTTAATATCCAGTTATGTCTAAAAGAATGAACAATCGACTGCATTCCTAAATTAAATATCTTACTCTGACATAAAATTTTCGGGGTCAACGGATAACTAGCACCGTATGTGTTTGTGTGTATGTATGTGTGTGTTGGGGTGGGGAGGGCTCCCATACGCTATGGCAAAGGCAACCTTTCTAGAAGAAGCAAATCTCTGATTTAAAAAACCATAAAGCGGGAGACCAGTACCCGCATTAAACTGGTCTGCAGTTTAACTTGTTGCTGGCTATCTTACTCTTGCTTGTTGCTGAATCTCAACATTTTGAACCGAGAGAGAGACTTAGCTGTCGTACAAAGCTAAGACTCTGTAACATCATATGTTTATAGATACTCCCTCAGGCATTTGTCTATAAAAATGGTTCTGTGGCGATGGAAAAGTTGTGACGGCTTGAAATGCTGGTAGCATGTAATAATTGATCTCAATGACCGTCTTCAGTGTCATGCCTGCTTGAGCGTGTGAATTCACCGGTAGGACTAAAAAAAACGTCATTTTTGGGCTCATGGACTTTAAGTGTCTGAGGGAGTGGCACTCGTCTGACAAGACGTTGC
This sequence comes from Euprymna scolopes, assembly GCF_053919585.1. NCBI lineage: Eukaryota > Metazoa > Mollusca > Cephalopoda > Sepiida > Sepiolidae > Euprymna > Euprymna scolopes. The sequence continues at coordinate 5,732,364 of NC_136482.1, read as the reverse complement.
AATCAATCATATACATATATATCATTATTTCATGTATATACGCATAATATTACCAGGGAATATAATATAATGCGTGTATATATATATATATATATATATATATATATATATATATATATATATATATATATATATATATATATGTATATATTACCGTTTTATCTGCTTAGTTCCACATGTTTCGGTAACGAATCGTATCAACGATCCAGTAACTTCATCAAACTTTACAGAAATGGTTATTATGATTAGGAAAAACGATATTAAAAGAAGCAAAAATAAAAGGGAAAAAGAATTTTAATTCTAATTCGACAACAGTTAGGTTTTAAGATTAAAGAAACATTGAAAGGTGGTAAGGGGCGCCGGGAGTTTAAAATATTCAACCAGACACGGATAGGAATAGAAGGAGGTGTGTGTGAGAGAGAGAGAGAGAGAGAGAGAGAGAGAGAGAGAGAGAGAGAGAGAGGGTGGAAAAGGAGGGCGTAAGATGGTAAAACTTTGAAGGCGGAGGTAGGAGGAGAGAAAGAGAGGGACCAGAAATAAAAGGAGAAGGAGAGAGACAAGCAGTTAATGATGTGCCGTTAACTTGTGGACTATAGTGCTTAGTCGTTGGATACATGTTACATGGAGTGTGACACGTTAAAGATCTATGCGGTTTGGGAGGGGGTGTTGTTTGCAATAACTAATATGCGTCCTCCCAAATCAAGCTTAGTTACATCCAACTTAAGTGCATTTATTTATTTAAATGCCTTAACTATAAAAGTCTCTAAGAAATTAAGTAAATTAAAAATTGCAAGATATGAATTGAATTAATATAAACGATATGAAACTATGAAAATATGCATGTAGAAGAATATAAATATAATAATAATAATTAAAAATAACAAAAAAATAATAAATAATACCCACATATACACATATTCACATATACATATGCATATATATATACATATACGCACATATATACACACAAATACATATACATATACACAAACATGCACACATACTTGCATACATATATATACACCTACACAGGGTCACACATACATAAATATACATGACCCATACATACATAGACACACCCATACATATACATACAAATCCATATATGCACATATATATACACACATACACACCTATACCCACATACATATATGCACATATATATATACACATACACACCTATACCCACATACATATATATATATACAGTGCCACGCAAAAGTATTGGATACATTACAATTTTCTTCATAACTTTAATTAGGGTTCAAGATTTTACCTAAAATTTGGTCAGTATATTCCTATTACTATTCTAAATTATATTTGGAGTAGTAATTACAAAATCAAAGTTTAGAAAGTTTATATTTAAGGAAAAATATGAATTAACAATGAGGATGGGGCAGGATTTCATAACCACACGCCCATGTTTCTGATCTGGCAACATGCGAGTTGTGGACCAGAGCGTTGTCCTGCAGGAGGGTACCTTTGCTGATCTTGCCTCACCTCTTGATTTTGATAGCTTCCCTTAATTTCCTCAATAGTGAAGCATAATAGGCTTCTGTAATAGTGGTACCCTTTTCCAGGAAATCTGTCATCACTATTCCGTCCTGGTCCCAGAAGACTGTGAGCATGACATTGCCAGCGGAGAGCTGCAACCTTGCCTTCTTTGGAGGTGGTAAGTCCAAGTGTTTCCACTACATTGACTGGGCTTTGGTCTCTGGATCATAGTGATGGACCCAGGTTTCATCCAGTGTAATCAATCTTTTGAAAGACTTCATCTTCTTGGCACATCTCCAAATTCATCTGCGAGCACTCAACGCGTTCTCACTTCTGGAATGGTGTGAGCAACCTGGGAATCCATCTGGCAGACACCTTATGCATATGCAAATAGTCATGAATGATAGTTTCCACAGACCCTGTACTTATCTTGACATCTTGGGCTATTTGGCGAATAGTAAGGCACCGATCTTCCAAAATGGCAGCCTCAACTTGACGGACAGATGTCTCATCAATGGCAGAAGGGGGGGCCGACCAGGTCTGGGAGCTGTTTCCACAGACTTCCGGCTATGTTTGAATTCACGATGCCAGCGTTTTACAAGGTGATATGGTGGGGCATTATCACCATAAGTTTCTTTCATTTCATCAAAAGTCTCCTGTGGTGTGCGTCCTTTCAAATACAAAAACTGGATCACTACTTGACATTCAACAGGCTCCATTTCAACCCCGACTCAGTTCAAACACCTGTAAAGCAGAAACCACAATTATTTCAGAGCTGTAATTTACCACATAACCCGGAGAGATATAAATCATTGCACATGCAAAATTTCAGCTAGATCAGACAACTGGAAGTGGGTCAGGCACATTACTTATTGCACACCCCTCGTATTTGATTTTAAGCACATTATAAACCATTCCATACCCACATCTACATATTAAGATATATTTATATATATATATATAAGACATTGTATACTTATATATTCATACACATACCTACATGTGCCCATATGTACAAGTACAAATCTCTATAGTTACATGTACAATAGTTTCCCAACAAATTGATATTAGGGTTGGGTGGGTAAATTTAACTAAAAAGAACAATAGACACAAAGTGGGATTTAAATTGGTAATATTGGAGATATAGGTTACTTTGTTGGATTTAATGGGGGTTAGGGCGAAAAAGTAAGACAAGATAAGGTATAGGACGAAAGGGCAAGAGGATTTATGCATGTAGATGTTACAATAATTAGTTGTATGTGACAGATGGTTATACTGGGTGTATGATTTGGCAGATTCAATAAACGTTGTATGAGAGATGTTTCAGAAAAGGTGTAAAATTAGGATTTGTAATGCCGACAGTTTCATGTTTTCTATTTAATAATTTATCTCTATCTTTAAAATTGGAAATAAAGAGTTTTTCGTTTAAACAGAGGAGGCATGGAGAAGAATTTAAGGATTTACATATGCTAGATTTTTTAAGGATTTCCCAAGTATTGGTTGGTGTAAGTTTATTTTGGATATATATGTTGGTGTAAGGTTATTCTGTATACTAGTGTTTCATTTTTTCAGGAATCATCAGTGCAGGATGTTACAATTACTGCCATATATATATATATGTGTGTGTGTGTGTGTGTGTGTGTGTGTGTGTGTGTGTGTGTGTGTGTGTGTGTGTGTGTGTCCTAGTTTGAAATTGTATTTACAGTTCCTATAACAATATGATGTTGATTTGTTTTTTTGATTTTTTGTTTTTTTCTCATATTTCTGGACACGATTTTGTACATCTGAACAGCCGCATATGTGGAGAATCCAGTATAAGTAGTTGCTAGTTTAGTTACATTGATGAGCTGTGATACAGCAAAAAAATTACTGTCTACTGCATACTGAGGAGTGAAATAACAAACTGCTGATGCCGTAAAAAGCAATGCTCTTTGTGTAAACAAATAGAGCTTAGGCGTTTGAACAATGTTTAAACATACCCACTTTAGCAGAAGCAAGATAGCACAACGGTCAGAAAGGCTGACTATCACCTAGACCTTCCAGTTTCAATCTTGGCTTGATGTAGTTGCTAGTGTAGCGGCACTAATGAGCTGTGATACAGTAAAATAGTACTGTATGTGAATGAATATATATGTATGTGTGTGTGTGCGTTTCACGTATAGACGAAACGGGCCGTCAAGTGTGTCAGTTTTTTGAAAGGTAAATAAAGAAACGGTCAATGGAATCTATTGTTTTTTTTTCGGTTGTTAAAAATTAAAAAAAAATTAACATCTATTGAGCTTTAACTTTAAAAGTTTGACTAATAATATATACATCATTATACAATATAAAACCTGCACTTTTGATCCATGTCACTGTGCCGTCATTCGACAACCTTTCCAGGGCTGGTGACATCACCAAATTCTACAGTTTGCAAACCTATATCGTTAAAAGAGTAGATAAGCTCTGATAATCACCTAACTTCCATACTTATTCTCTGTCTAATTATTCAGGCGCAAAATTACAATACCATGACTCCCTATTTACTAGTTGTTTCTCTCAAAACTAAGCAAATGGCATTGCTTGTATGCTACTCATGCCAATTGAATTGTTTAAAGCTGTTGCATAATATACTTAAATTAAAATTTCCATCTTTATAATATATATATATATATATATATATATATATATATATATATATATATATATATATATAAATTTTCCAAAATCCATGAGAAATGCTTAATTATTGACCACAGGCTGAAAACATAACTGGTCATAATGCTGAACGCAATGTGTAAACGAAATATTCACAAAAGCCTCTTATTTCCTATTCCCTACTTGTTCACTAGGTTATTGATTATTTACACAAACTTTTCTTTCGTTATCTTAACTGTCTGATAATTCGTCACTCTTATTGAAGCTCTTAAGTTATCACTCCTTAACTAAATGTATGCTTAAATATAAGTATCTTGGTTGCTTATCTATGATACTGAAATAACTGAACGTTTCTTTCTTAAATATCGATTTCAAAAAGCTGGTTACTTTGCCTCTAAGACTACTGCCTGTGTCTGTTTTGCATGCCAAACATAAATTTTTACAATCGTGAATTCTACGCTGATTCCTGCATATCCTAATGTATACTAATACGGTATTCTGATAGGTTAGATCATTGCTTTTGTTCCAAATGAACAAAAACTAACTGGCCTTTTCCCCAACCTGCTATAAAATCATATACATCACATTTTGCACATCTCATGGGAAAGGGAATTTATCTTCCTGTTCTTAACCTTAAAAAGAAGAAATTTAAAAATCGATACTAAACATCTATACTTATTATCTATAATATATATCTATACTCTATAGATTATCGATGATGGATACTAACCTTAAACCTACACTCCTTACTTATTCATAATACCCCTAAACCTTCCACTCATAACGTGTGAATAACCATATCTTCCAATCTTAATCTTATTTTGAGGAGTGTAACTTCATAGCAGGTACTAACTGCCTTTGATACTAACCTGATTAATCCTAATTACCTTTGTGAGGGTATAGAAATACTTGGCCTTGAAACCAGGTGTGAGGCTAACCCTCTTGGTGATAATGGATCTCGACAGGTCATCCATCTAGAAGGAAAACTCTGTTAAATCTGTGCCACTAACCTCATACATCTTGGCACCAAATGGGGGAGGAAGGCCTCCTCAGTCCTGGTTGACAGCTTTCCTAGGGCTGGTGACTTGATCAAATCATCAGTTTATAAACCTAAACTGCCTGAGGAGTATGTAGGCTCTGCCTACCACCCGGCTTCTATACTCCTTCTTTGCTTATTAGTAAGGAGCAAAGGTGCGATCATAGGGACTCATTAGAGACTTTCAGTGCTTGGCCTGGTTTCTTGATGAGGGCAATGAATTCCGTCTCCCATACCTGCCCCAGACCCTCTCCCTAAAACTGAGCATCCTGGGGGTGTTTGATTATTATGCATGCTAACAGGATTGTACTGGGCCACTCTTGTATAATAAGTTTGAGGGTATCAGTTTGACAGTTTGTTTGGCTGCTGTATTTCGATTGACAATACAGGAGCCCTAACTCTGTGGTCGTGCTTAAAGCGGCTGCTCAGTTGTGCAATATCAGGATGGCTGTAGTGCCATGTTGTGCATGGATGCATGGAAAGAGACGGTACTCATCTCCGGTGAACATTTCCAAGACCACATTCCTGTGGATGAGGAGTCGGCTGATGGTCTACTTGTATTGCATGATGGTGGCAATACACATCTCTCAACGTAAACTTAAACTATACAAATGACAGCTCAATCCAAAATAATGATCAAACCAGAACAACGATTCGCCTCCTCCCTTGATGGTTGCAGTTACAAATATCCGTGGACTTAGAACAAACTTAGATGAGGTAGGATTATTTCTCCTAACAAGCCTCACTTCTGCACCTATTTCTGACTATAGTTCCTGAGGATTGCGTAACAAATACTCATTGCCCTCTCAGGAATGCTGATCATGCTATGATAAATATAGGCATCACCCTAAACTCTCGACCCCAAGTTGAAGAGCCACTGATCAAAACGACAAGGTACTACAATAAGGCTGACTGGGATGCCATCAGGGATCATATCAGAGATGTTCCATGGGGAAATATCTTTTTTATCCCTGTTGAACAGTGCGCAAATGAGACCACTGAATGATTCAAAGTTGCAATGTAAGCACATGTTCTCACACGTAAGTTCTATAGCAAACTCTCTACTTGCTCAAAAACAGCATGCATACCACAGGTTTATCCAACATAAATCCAGTACAAATAGATAAAAGCATATAGAACTAGAAGTAATTGTAAGAAAGGAATAGCCACAGCCAAAGGAGAATACACCAAAACCACCAGAAAATGCATTGCCGTGCAGAAATTAGGAACACGTGACTTTTGGAAAATCTATAACAGTGTGGTAAATAATGGGCAATCAACAATTCTCTGACTATCCAACAATCTCGAAATTGTTTGCATTGCAATCGAGAAGGCTAATCCTCTTGCCCGTCGGTTTGCCTGCAATTCTACTTTGGACTCAGCAAACCACTCCCGCCCAGATTTTCCTCTGAGAACAGAAACCACACTAGATGATCTGAAAATCAGTCCTTCTCAAGTACATGATATCATAAAAACCTAGATGCATCAAAAGCATATGGATCTGATCTCATCCCACTGTACTATTAAAAAATGTTCTGCCGAGGTTGATCCAGTTATCTCCAAACTTACCTTAATGGATCTTGCTTTCCTGACTGCTGGAAAACTTCTTTTACAAGAATTCTGGCGCCCCATTAAATTATCGCCCCATTAGCCTCCTCCCTCTTTTTGCCAAAATATATGGGTCCATCATTCATCAAGTTCTAGTCCACCACCTCACAGCTGTTAAACCAACAGTATAGGTTTAGACAAGCTCGTTCCAATGCAGATATTCTAACTGTAATGTCTGAACGTATATACAATGCAGGGGAGGGTAGATCAGTAACCCTAGATATATCTAAGGCCTTTGACAGGGTATGGCACGATGGTCTTCTCATGACGACCAGATCCTATGGTATCACTGGACGAATATTTAACATAATTAAATCCTTCTTAAGTCAAAGAAGAATCTAAGTTGTCCTTGATGGTCATACATCGAAACAATGTAATATAAATGCGGGTGTACATCAGGGGTTGATCCTTGAACCTTTATTATTCCTGATATTCATAAATGACCTCCCTGATAAAATTGTCTCTGACATGGGTACATTTACTGACGATACCATGCTCTATAACAGACATGAGGGGAAAATAAATTAACACATATCCAACGAAATGGCAGAAACCCTAGAAGAGGACCTCCGGTCTGTGGTGAAATGGGGGACAAAAAATAGATGGTAAGATTCAATGCCGCCAAGACTTATTTTTTTCGTTTTTTTTTTTTACATGGAGTTCACCACTTATCAAGGCCCAATAGCCACTCAGGGATAAGGGTTATTGTGTGTACAGTAATCAAAGGGATAGTGTAGCAATAGTATTGGAGAATTGGTATGGTGTCATTACTTAGGGGGGGCGGTTCATCAGGAATTTGTTTGTGTTGGACTTGAAGACATCCAGGTTGAAGTCGGGAGGGAAACAGGCAAGCGGAACAGAGTTCCACAGGCGTGCAGTTCTAAGAAAGAAGCTTTGTTCATGGTATCCACGTTTTGATTTAGGCACAGATAGGGAGTGGAGAAAATTATTGACGGTGGTTTCAGCTAGTCGGGTGTATTTTGAGAAAGATTGGCGAGGGGGGACCAGAGAATGGAGCTCAGACGAGCACCTGCCATGGAAATAACGATAGAACAATGACAGGCTCGCTACGTCTTTTCTGTGGGAAAGAGGTTGCAGGGTAGAGAAAAGGGCATCCACCACCAAGCCACGGAGTCTATTTTGTACTCTGTCAAGGCAGGATAGACTGTTTTTTGAAGCCCCCGCCCAGATGTGGCAGCAGTACTCCATCTTTGGACGTATAAACAATTTCAAATTTATTTTTAATAAATAGCAATATTTATTATAAAAAATTTCAAATTTATTTTTAATAAATAGCAATATTTATTATAAACAATTTCAAATTTATTTTTGATAAATAGCAATATTTATTATAAACAATTTCAAATTTATTTTTAATAAATAGCAATATTTATTTAGAAAATTTCAAATTTATTTTTAATAAATAGCAATATTTATTATAAACAATTTCAATTTTATTTTTAATAAATAGCAATATTTATTAAAAACAATTTCAAATTTTTCTGGTCATTCTAACCATTAAATATTAATATGATTATTGTTTTTGTTTAACACCATGTTCCTTTTACTAATTGTCCTTAATTTTTGCTATATACAAACAGTCACCAATTCTCTATTAGAATATGATTACTGAAAATAAAAAAGTCGATTATTCTAAACATTGAGTGTTTTTTATTCTCACCATATCTGGTTTAGCCCTTTAGAGAATGATTTCGGCTTGTAGTGGTAGTTTATTATCCTTTCCTTTGGTCAGTGGAACAGCTGGACCTGTTCTGGTATCAAAAGACTTAGGACAAAATGTCAAGCGTTCTTGGCACGACCGTGTGTCAAATACCAAACAAAATAGAACAATGGTTGACTTTCAAACGAATAAAAAATCAACCAAAATTTTTCATCTGATGGCAATTGAAAAGGAAAAAAATAAAAATAAAAATAAAAAAAATATGCAAACCATTTTTTTGAAAACCTAGAATTGTATGAGAGTTTAAAAATATATTTTATTAGTTAAGTGAAAAAGAAAAATCGCGTCGATTTTTGAACTCAGACTTCAAACGCACATATATCAGCATAAACTCAACTTTATTCATTGAATAGAAAGGAAAACGAGTTCATGTATTTCAGTAGGGTGGGGGAAGGGTTTACAAAATCCACATAACGAATACTCACATCTAAAAGAAAAATATATTGTGAAAGGTAATTGGTGTAGTCATGTTCAGATTAAAACGTAAAAGTGACGTTTAAATCTGAAATTTTTTACATAAAGTTAAAATTAAGCAGAGAATTGAAATATTTAACGTTAAGAATTCGAATATGAAATACGTGGCAGAAAAGGTGAAAATGTTCCCGCCATTGTAAATTTAACCTGAATGATCAGATAGCCAAGTATGCCCAAGGATGGAATACTGCTGCCATATCTGGCCAGGAGCTGCTAAAAACAGCCTATTCTGCCTTGACAGAGTACAAAATAGACTTTGTGGCTTAGTGGGGGATGCCCTTTTCTCTTCCCTGCAACCTCTCTCACACAGAAGAGACGTTGCAAGCCTATCTTTGTTTTATCGTTATTTCCATAGCAGGTGCTCGTCTGAGCTCCAATCTCTAGTCAGTCCTCACCAATCTTTTACGAAAAACACCCGTTCAGCTGCACCACTGTCAATAATTTTCCCCACTCTTTATCTGTGCCTAAATCAAAACGTAGATTCCATGAACAAAGCTTCTTTCTTAGAACTGCACGCCTGTAGAACTCTGTTCCGTCTGCCTGCTTCCCACCTGACTACAACCTGGATGTCTTCAAGTCCAACGTAAACAAATTCCTGATGAACCGCCCCCTTGAGTAGACACTTTTATTAAATCCCCACACTAACGTACTGTACATGCAATAACCCTTATCCCTGAGTGGCTTCCGGGCCTTGATAAGTGGTGACCACCTTGTAAAATAAAAATGTGGGTTTCGAATCTTTTTTCCATCCTATGGAGGTCAGAAGAGGAAGATGGAATTTATCCAAACAAAATACTACTTCATGGTCAAAATATTTCAGCACAAACAACAGAAATTCTCTCCCATCTATCAAAAATATGATGGATCAAAAGATAAAATAAGGGCGTTTGCTACTAATTATCGTTAGAAGTTAATCTAAATTCTCAGAGCTATTAAGGGAGTTATTTGTTGTTCTTTTAACTTTATCTATTATTCTAACCACAAATAATAATGAATAATACATGAACATTTAAATTATTTGCTTTTCATAGTATTTCAATTGTGTCGTCTCTTCTTCATGCGTGTTTGTGGAGGGTTGACTCACATCCTGATAACTGTCTCGTAAATCCTCAAGATGAAGAAATAAGCACTTTTTCTTGGCTGGCTCAACTAATTGTTATTTTGTAAGACGAAACAGGCGTTGTTAATTGTGATTAATAGAAATAATTATGGAACACGTATCTTAGCCTTTATTCACTATTTAAGCCTCTTTGGGTCATACTAACCGAAAGTCTATATTCTAAATTTCAAGATGTTCACCATCTTACACTTTATTCCTTTACGTATGTTTGACATGCACAATTCTTGACAGCACCTGTTTCGTAGCGCAAAATCATTCATTTAATTATGTCAATCAATAAATTTATTCTACCCTTAACACCTCAGAAGAAATAGCACCTATCAATCCATCAAAAGAAAAGAAAATGCAAATGGCCATGATTACAAAATCTGAAAATTGGAAGAGAAGTTGCAATCATCTATTGTTTTTTATTACGCCATTTCGACTATATATCTTTCGTTCTGTGTGTGTGTGTGTGTGTGTGTGTGTGTATGTGTGTGTGTGTATGTGTGTGTGTGTTTATTAGCAGTTGAATAAAAAAACAAACAAACAAAATAAAGGAACGTATAAATAAATTGTAATAGTCCATAAGAAATAAAATTAAATAATGCCACAAATAATACATAGTTTTCTTTTAATATAATTATCCACTGACACGTGGTTCATTCGCTATGACTCATCATAATGGCTGTATCTTCTCGCGCGACTGTTGGGCATGTTGAGATTAGTTTTTGTTTTGCGATACGTTTTGAATGAATTCAATTATTCATACCTAAGTGCATTTTTACCTAAATGCGAGTGGGGAATAATTTTCCCTTTGAGCAATTTGGTGCCCCCAAATGGGGAGTGGCATATGTATTTTTTTTTAATATAATTATGCACTGACACGTGTTTCGTCGTCTACGACTCATCAGAGTGGCTGAATCTACCAAGGTTTGAAATCGGGACCTCAATATATATATATATATATATATATTATTATTATTATTATTATTATTATTATTATTATTTTTTAATATAATTATCTACTGACATGCGTTTCGTTGTTTACGATTCATCAGAGTGGTTGAATCTAGCGAGATTCGAAATCAGGACCCCATGATAAGAAGCCTAAACCTCTACCACGCGGCTAACCTCACACGACTACTAAATGTATCGCGTTTTTATGTAGATGTTTTTATTTGTTTTTGTTAGCGATACTTTTTTTAATGAATTTAATTATTTATACGAAAGTGCATTTTTACCTAAATGCGAGTTGGGAATAATTTTCCTTCTTACCAATTTGGTACCCCCTGAATGGGGAGCGGCATATAATTATCCACTAGTAGCTCATTTAGGGGGTACCAAATTGATTAAAGGGAAAATTATTCCCAACTCGCATTTAGGTAAAAATTCACTTTTGTATAAATAATTGAATTCATTCAAAAAGTATCACTAACAAAAACAAATAAAATCTATCTATCTATCTATCTATCTATCTATCTATCTATCTATCTATCTCTCTCTGTCTCTCTCAAAATAAAAATTACAATTAAATTTACCAAAATGATCCAAGATGGTAAAATTAAAAATTTTACCGTCACTGGATTATTTATCTTCCACCAGACTATCCATTCACGTGTAATCACCTTTTTCTTCACCATATTCCCTCTGCTTCACTTTTTTGTTATCAAGTAAGATTTTTGACTTACTTGTAGTTTATTCAAATACTTTTGCATGCAAAATCCGATCCTGCATTTTGCTAATTCCTACCCTCTGATGAGAAGGAAAGTATTTCTTCGAAACTCCGTGGATTAAGAACTATCCACTTATCAAGTGTTTCCCTTTCAGATTAAATATGTTTTTAACTCTTTTTCAAAGTGTTTTTATGTTTTTTAACATGTTTTATTAACTGTTTGCTCATATATATATATATATATATATATATATATATATATATATATATATATATATATATATATCCGAGAGGGGTAGAGAAGAGAAAAAAATTGAAAAATTTAAAAGTAATGGATATAATAGTCTAGGTAATGTAGATAACGATATCCTAAGGATGTGTCAGGATAATGAAGACGATATAATTAAAAAAATGCGAGTAATTTACCCATATGGGTTGAATATTAAAGTTTAAAAAGATAACCTACAGGATTCTGAAATTATAGGTAGATTATATCCAGCTTTGCCTCGCTACGGTATTAGAGATAGAACTCATATTAATAGAAATAATAGAAAATCAGTTATTTCATGCGAGGATTTTTTTAGTAAAATTAAAGATATTATCATTAATCAAATTTATGAGTCGTTCAATTATATAAGAAAATTGTTTAATCAAACAAAAAAGAAAGTTTTCAAAGAAATAGCATCTAAAATATTATTACAACCGGATACAATATATAAGAAGCACTATTTCATTCAATGGTATGACTATATTCTGGATATAATTGACACTAAATTATATAAGCCACCAGTGAACGATATAAAAAAGAAACCTAAAAATGTTTGTGTAGTTTTGTATAAAAATAAAGGTTTTGATGATGTAAATTTACCTAAAATATTTAATAAACAAAAAACTATACAATTACTACCAAATGAGTTACAGACAAAAGATCAAAAACCAATAGTTACATATAAACTAGGGCCAACAATACGCAATAAGATTTTTTAATTATAAGAAAACGGTAGAACATATAAATATAAATGATAATAATATAAATATTCCAGAATGTGAATGTAATTCCTCTCCTTTCTGTAATAATGAGATAAAACATGTAATTACAGGAGATTTAAAGATAGTAAATAATCCTAAATTAAGAAAACTACTTAGTAAGGGTCCAAATTATAGAGAGCCTAAATGCCTAAATTACACTAAATGCGTTAAAGAAGTAACTAAAGCACTAGAAGGTTTTATTATGTCTATGGTAAAGAAATATAAATTAGCACAGTCTACGTTTGATGCATGGAAAAATAGTATACTTGAATGCGTAAATGAAAAGGTTAAACAGATAAAACAATTTAAACACCCTAGAAAAACCAATCCTCTTTTAAAAAATTCAGAAATACGGGAGGAACTTAAAATACTTCAAGAAAAGTTTGTAATAGTTCCGATTGATAAAGCGGCAAACAATATAGCTTTTATATGTAAAAAATATTATATACAACGTTTATTGATAGCAGTAGGACTTATAGGAAACGTTTCGGATACTTATAAAGTAAGTAATAGTAATTTAGATAGCATTATTTTGAATAATAGTATTATTAGTGAAAAAGTAGGATTAAAGTTAGAAGACAAATACAAAAATCTTCCATGTATGTATTGGATACCTAAAATGCATAAAAATCCAGTTGGTGCTAGATTTATTGCAGGTTCAAAGACGTGCGTCACTAAACCTTTAAGTAAAGCTATATCTAAAATATTTAAATTAATTATAAATCAAATAAATAATGTTCACCTGAAAAGTAAATTCTATAGTAATATAAATTTATTTTGGGTAGTAAATAATTCCCAACCAGTGAAAGAAAAATTAGATAAAATAAATTCCAGAATAAAAGCAAAATCTATAGCTACTTATGATTTTAGTGCGCTATATACTAAAATTCCGCACGAAAAACTTATAAAAGAATTAAATGATACTGTAGATTTAGCTTTTGAAGGTGGAAAAGGTAAATATATAGACTTTTCAAACTCTAAAGCTTTCTGGTGTAAAAATAAAAATAGCAAAACGAGTGTTACTGAAGGTATTTTAAAAATACTTGTAAGTCATCTTATTAAAGAATGCTATTTTCAAATAGGAAATATAATATTACTCCAAACGATATATGTCATCATTATTAAAAACTGATATATCTAAAACATATAACTTTCATGGGTGTAGGAGATTTATAGATGATCTTATATGTATAAACGATAATGATGTATTCGACAAAACATAAACATCTTATATATCCAAACGAATTAAAATTGAATTGTGAACACAGAGGACAACAGGCTACATTTCTGGATTTAGATATAAAAATTGAGGATGGGATTTTTCTTTATAAAATATTTGATAAAAGAAACTCTTTCCCCTTTAAAATAGTACGTATGCCCCATAAAGATAGCAACTGCCCTGTTTTTATGTTTTATGGAACCATTATGTCAGAGTTTTTGAGAATAGCTCGCGTTACTTTAAAATTAAAGATTTTATACCACCAGTTTCTAGCTTAGTAATAAGGATGATAAAACAAGGTGGGGATAAAAATAAAATATTTAAACAGTTAAATAAAGCATTTGTTCGTTATCCTGATGCTTTTGAATCGTTTAGGATAAACCAGACTATATTAATAAAGGAAATCCAAAACTATATTAGCAATGTATAAAATGTATTTATAATTACATATAATAAATTTATATATTAAAAAAAAATGTATATATGTAAAAATATTTGTAACCTTTATATATCTAATTTTAAATAAGAATGTAAATATACTAAATATTAATCATAGTGGGGGTGATAAGTAGTTAAATGGATTAATCCTAATCTTATAAATACAAGACTGATAAATTAAAAAATTAAAAAATGTATCCATTTTAAATGTGGAAATTGATGAATCGCACAGGTAAGAAATTCATTTTTATAGTATGAAAAGGTTAGTAATTGCAATTAAGAATAGGAAATTGGATCAAATGTTTGTAACATGTCTTCTTCCTAAGATTAAGGGTGGTGGTGTTTGATCAACACTGCTGGGGAGCCATGATGTAATATACTGTTTTGTTTTTTAAATCCCCGAAACAGTGTTTCATGGTAAACAACTGATGATCCCTTGAAAAATAAATTATTGATATTATAGTATATTCGAGAGTGAGTTGATTCAGTGGTTGCAGGCGATTAAATGACTTACTGACTAGATGGTTTTCTAACGAATGATAAAAATATTTTTTGTATAGTTTTAAAGGTTAAAAACTTCAAAGACTATATATATATATATATATATATATATATATATATATATATATACATATATATATATATGTATATATATATATATATATATATATTCGAGAGGGATAGAGAAGAGAAAAAAAGAAAGCGAGGAAGAGGGAGAGAGGGGGGCGACGAAGAGATAGATAGATAGAGAGAGATAGAGTGAGAGTTTTACTTTAAAGTTAACTGGCTTTTCAAACTCACCTTTTCCTAATTCAAAATATCTAACCTGAGCTAAGTAGATGAGTCAATGAGTTACATATTCTCTCGTATATACTAAAGGCAAAGTCTGTTTTGAATGAAACCCAACGCCATGCACACATAGATAATGATAACACTATCAATATCAACGTAAACAATCATGTTCTGTTTCGGCTTTTTACAAATCTTTGAAAATATCGTGAAATGCCGATATCAAAAGTGACACATATACGATGGGGGCAGTGTCTGTATTTTTATAGATATGTAATCTTAACGTATGCTTAGTGACATACAATGGCGTAGCTAGAGTAAACATCACCCGGGGGCGGTCCTCTCAAATGTCACCCCACTGACCCCCACTTCATTCTATGCTGATCGTTAAATTTTCATACACGCTCTACTTACTTCCTGACCGATACGTTACTCTTTACACGTATAACCAAAGAAAAAATACGTTACTGCTTACATGTATAACCAAAGAAAAAATGTGGGAGTACCCCAGGGGTCTATTCTTAGAGCTTTATTATTCCTGATATTCATAAATGACTTTCGTGATAAAATTGTTTCTGAGATGGGTATATTTGCTGATGACACCACTCTCTATAACAGGCGCTAGGGAAAACAAATGAACACATATCTAAGGAAATGGCAGAAACACTAGATAAAGACCTCCAATCTGTAGTGGAATGAGGACAAAAATGGATGGTCACGTTCAATGCTGCCAAGACTAAGCTTGTTTCCTTCAATAATTACAAGAAACCTTCTCTACCACTAATTGCAATGGCCAAAAACACATTATCTGAAAGTACTCCTCGGCCTAACGTTCACAGGGAACATGAACTGGAATAAATACATTGAGAGCATTGCTAAGGCTGCTGCAAAGAAGGTGGGCTCTCTTTGCCGTGATAGAAAACTACTTACGCCTGAAAGTATCCTGTACCTCTATAAGGCCACCATTTGCCCATGTATGGAGTATTGCTGTAACATTTGGGCTGGCGCATCTGCTGCTTGTTTCTCACTCCTGGACAGGGTTCAAAAGAGAGTCGTCAACCTGATAGGTCCTGAACTGTCATCTAAGCTTCAGCCTCTGTCCCATCGACGAAATGTTGCATCTCTCTACCTGTTCTACAAGTATTTTATGGTTAATGCTCTGACGAACTACAAGCACTTGTGCCCCCCTTGACGTAAATACCCCCGACAAACCCAACAAGCAGCTAAATCCTATCCCTACACTGTAGAGATCCCTAGGTGTAAGAAAGCCTTCTGCTTCAATAGTTTCTGTCCCAGAACTGCTAAAGTTTGGAACTCCCTTCCAGGATTCTGCTTCCCCAACTGTACTGACATGCAGAAGTTCAAGTGTAATGTGAACAGGCATCTTGCTACTCATCTCTCTTCATAATATCCCAGCAACTTATGTCCCCGATAGTAGCCCCTACTTCAAAATGCCACTGTGCCTTGTTTGGGGTGAAAATTGAATTTAAAAAAATCAAATACGAAAAACCAATCAGTTCAAATCCAAAGATTTTTAAAATGCAACTGTTAACAATATCACAATAGTAATAAACTTATTTACTAGTATGAAAACCTTTTTAGGAAGAAAAACATAAGTGTATACTATGAAGAGTCACTTAATATGGATGAATAAATAAATTGTTATGAAGAAGAAAAGGGGGCATTAGAGACGCAGTCGAATAGAAACGTTGAAAAAGAAAAAAAGGAAAAGCCAGTTAGTGAGTAAAATCGGAAAAGATGGTGTGAAAACAAAAGACACGGAACCGCCGGCCTGCCTTATCAACTCATGAATGAAGCGAGTGAAATAAAATAAAATCGAAGAGGATCAAGGATGATAATAGTAAATGAATAAGTGAAAATACAAAATTACGAAGAAAAGAAGAAATAAGACACTTAAAAAAAAGAATACTGTGTTAACAATAAAAAAACAGTACTTATGCAGTTTTGTACCGCGATTTTTCCAAACCTTCACAAGCGTTTCCAGACAAATATCGAGAAAAATCGGGATATGCTGGGCCGCTTAGCCAATCGAATTCAAGTTAGAAGACTCTAAAAAATTAAATTAATTTTTTTTATTCAATTATTATTTTTTCAAAGTTCACATTTTAATAAAGTTCTTTTTTTTCCAAAGTTTCCAGATAATTAAGAATGAATCTATAAACTTTGTTGATCCTACTACACAGAGTTCATATGGAGACAGAAATTCAAAGATCCTTTCGCCTACATAATGAACCAGGAAGCTCAATATTATTCTCAGTTTCCTTCCACTTTCTCTACGCCCTCTTCTCTACCCTCACGGTTATCATCTGCTCTTGCAGAAAAAGAAAATTTGCCAATCATCCAACCCACTACATTTAAAAAAAAATTATTAAAAAATAAAAACAAAACAAATAAAAAAAACATAAACATGATCACTAACCATTGGCAAAAAATTAATAACAAGAGAAAAAAAATTCATAAGAATGTCTCCCTCAAAAAAGAAAAACTACAATGCGCTCCAAATAACTATAAATAAAAAAAATAAAAATTTCATAAAAAGATATCGACAAAAAGTTTTTTTTTTCATATCTTGTTTAAATTCTTTTACTTTGTTTTTATTTTCTTGTTAAAATAAAAGTTTAACATTACCAATGGTGTTTTTATTATTTTCTCTTTAAGATATATTAGCAACTATTTTGCGTTACTTATCAGCATATCCCGATTTTTCCAGATATCTGGCCGGAAACGCTCGTGAAAGTTCGGAAAAATCGCGGTAACAAAACTGCATAAGTACTGAAGAAACGTTTATGCTATTTTTACAGTTTTGTTTCATTTTTTATTCTGATTTGTAATTGTATTTATATATTTTAGTTGTATTTATATATTTTAGTTGTATTTATATATTTTAGTTGTATTTATATATTTTAGTTGTATTTATATATTTTTGTTGTATTTATATATTTGTAATTGTATTTATATATTTTAGTTGTATTTATATATTTTAATTGTATTTATATATTTTAGTTGTATTTATATATTTTAATTGAATTTATAAATTTTAGTTGTATTTATATATTTTAGTTGTATTTATATATTTTAGTTGTATTTATATATTTTAATTGTATTTATATATTTTAATTGTATTTATATATTTTAGTTGTATTTATATATTTTAGTTGTATTTATATAGTTTAGTTGTATTTATATATTTTAGTTGTATTTATATATTTTAGTTGTATTTATATATTTTAGTTGTATTTATATATTTTAGTTGTATTTATATAGTTTAGTTGTATTTATATAGTTTAGTTGTATTTATATATTTTAGTTGTATTTATGTAGTTTAGTTGTATTTATATATTTTAGTTGTATTTATATATTTTAGTTGTATTTATATAGTTTAGTTGTATTTATATATTTTACTTGTATTTATATATTTTAGTTGTATTTATATATTTTAGTTGTATTTATATAGTTTAGTTGTATTTATATAGTTTAGTTGTATTTATATATTTTAGTTGTATTTATATATTTTAGTTGTATTCATATATTTTAGTTGTATTTATATAGTTTAGTTGTATTTATATATTTTAGTTGTATTTATATATTTTAGTTGTATTTATATATTTTAGTTGTATTTATATATTTTAGTTGTATTTATATATTTTAGTTGTATTTACATAAAACAAAAACAAAACAACAACAGAACAGAGTATTACAAAGTGGGGACAAAACAAATCCCAATAAATATTTTTATTAAATATCGTAACATTACATAAAACGCTACATTTCATCATTTAGAAGAAATGTTCACTTTCAGAACATTTAAATGAAAAACACGGCAATTCACAAAAGAATGTACCTTCGATATTATGGTCCTAGAATGAATGTTGTTTTCTTTGTGGCAAACTGGTCAATGACAAAATCTATTTGTCTTGTAAATTCGTTTTCATTGGACAGAACAGTCAGTCTCGACTGACTCATGGTTGACCGGAGGTAATTTGTATAAGTTTCATTTTGGAGAAACTTCTTTTACACAGAAACACATATTGTCGGGAGGAATTTTAGAGCCAGCGTAAGATAGGGCAATGACTCAACAAAGTCCCACTTGACGATAAACTGTAGGAATTGCAGTACAGTTCAGTGCTTGGCTTCTTTCAAGTTTATCTCAGCAGCTTATAGGTGTCACCTTAAATGTGAAATTTCTAGACAAACGTCTTCTTCAGCTCATCATACACAGCTGTGAGCTCAGCACAAATAATATGATTTGGTTTAACGGCAGAAAAGTAAACAAAATGTCATTCACTTCCTGTACTCTCGTATCCAACTCGATATGGAAACGGTCCAGACACTCTAATATTTCTTTCTTAATCTCCTGCTGCAATGACAATCCAGCATCTCTTGCCTCCTCCCCTGGCATTCTGTTCTTTCTGATTCTCCTCTCTGTAAAGATATTAAGTTCTTCACATTTTGCAAGTGCTTGCTGGACGGCATTGTCAACAGCATTCATACGCTGCTCTTCCAAAAAGACCTTGACAGCCCTTAGTTTGGTAGTAACCATGTCCTGGTGTTTCCATGTACTTCTGAGCTAAATTTACTTTTTGTAAAACGTCACTCCAGAATAGCAAGAAAGCAATGAAAAGAAAGTCGCATATAGTTGGCAACAGATTGTGCGCAGCGCCTCTTGTCTCGTCGCTTTCTTTGACATTACACAGAGCTTCAATAGTTTTCACAAACTGGTTAAACCTCTGTATCATCAGATTCACTGCATCAGCATGTGCACTCCAATGAGTTGTGGACAATCTCTTCATTGAAAGACCTGTGTACTTTACTATCACATCCAGGCGATGGGTCAACAGAGCGAAAAAGTGTACAGCGCCTCAAAACTTCCAAAAATGTTACACAAGAAGGATTGTTAGAAAACGAATGTTTCCCACAAAGGTTCAAAGAACGATTAGAACAATGTACAAAAACGGCCCTTGGATTAATGTCCTTGATCTTTTTTTGCACACCACCATGGTTTATGTGACTGTCTACGCTTTGCTGTTTACGTGACTGTCCGTGCGTTGCTGCTTACGTGACTGTCCGTGCATTGCTGTTTACGTGACTATCCGCGCGTTGCTGCTTACGTGACTGTCCGCGCGTTGCTGCTTATGTGACTGTCCGTGCTTTGCTGTTTACGTGACTGTCCGTGCTTTGCTGTTTACGTGACTGTCCGCGCGTTGCTGCTTACGTGACTGTCCGCGCGTTGCTGCTTATGTGACTGTCCGTGCTTTGCTGTTTACGTGACTGTCCGCGCGTTGCTGCTTACGTGACTGTCCGTGCTTTGCTGTTTACGTGACTGTCCGTGCTTTGCTGTTTACGTGACTGTCCGTGCGTTGCTACTTAAGTGACTGTCCGCGCGTTGCTGCTTACGTGACTGTCCGTGCGTTGCTACTTACGTGACTGTCCGTGCGTTGCTACTTACGTGACTGTCCGCGCGTTGCTGCTTACGTGACTGTCCGCGCGTTGCTACTTACGTGACTGTCCGTGCGTTGCTACTTACGTGACTGTCCGCGCGTTGCTGCTTACGTGACTGTCCGTGCGTTGCTGCTTATGTGACTGTCCATGCTTTGTTGTTTACGTGACTGTCCGTGCGTTGCTACTTACGTGACTGTCCGTGCGTTGCTGCTTATGTGACTGTCCGTGCTTTGCTGTTTACGTGACTGTCCGTGCGTTGCTACTTACGTGACTGTCCGCGCGTTGCTGCTTATGTGACTGTCCGTGCGTTGCTGTTTACGTGACTGTCCGTGCATTGCTGCTTACGTGACTGTCCGCGCGTTGCTGCTTATGTGACTGTCCGTGCGTTGCTGCTTACGTGACTGTCCGTGCGTTGCTGCTTACGTGACTGTCCGCACGTTGCTGCTTACGTGACTGTCCGCGCGTTGCTGCTTATGTGACTGTCCGTGCTTTGCTGTTTACGTGACTGTCCGTGCGTTGCTACTTACGTGACTGTCCGCGCGTTGCTGCTTATGTGACTGTCCGTGCTTTGCTGTTTACGTGACTGTCCGTGCGTTGCTACTTACGTGACTGTCCGCACGTTGCTGTTTACGTGACTGTCCGCACGTTGCTGTTTACGTGACTGTCCGCACGTTGCTGCTTACGTGACTGTCCGCACGTTGCTGTTTACGTGACTGTCCGCACGTTGCTGCTTACGTGACTGTCCGCACGTTGCTGTTTACGTGACTGTCCGCACGTTGCTGCTTACGTGACTGTCCGCACGTTGCTGTTTACGTGACTGTCCGCACGTTGCTGCTTACGTGACTGTCCGCACGTTGCTGTTTACGTGACTGTCCGCACGTTGCTGCTTACGTGACTGTCCGCGCGTTGCTGCAGGCTGAAAAGATATTCTTTAACACTACACCATAGTGAGATAACAATTCAACAAGCTCCAAGAAGTTAC
This sequence comes from Euprymna scolopes, assembly GCF_053919585.1. Taxonomy (NCBI): domain Eukaryota; kingdom Metazoa; phylum Mollusca; class Cephalopoda; order Sepiida; family Sepiolidae; genus Euprymna; species Euprymna scolopes. Next base: position 5,710,683 of record NC_136482.1, on the reverse strand, counting down.
CTTTGTTTTATCATATTCTCATGATGTTCCCTAAATGACAGGTTCTGTCATGCAAGAAAAAGTATCCCATCTAAAACGCTGTGCAGAATGTCTCTGAACTTCCTTTACTCTTTCTCCATCAGATAGTATCAGAATTCTACAGCGATAGTATTTTTACACTTCTCCCAGCATGAGAGATGATTCTTCATGCCCAGTGACGAAAGTAAACGTTTCAGGAGCCTTGTCATTTTTGGCAAACAACCGACAGCAAAAGCAGTACAACTTTCCATCACACAGGGTCATCCACTATCATAGCACCCTGTCGCCATTTGACAATGAGGAATAAAACCAGATTGTAGAAAGTTGCTGCTATTCACTTTTAACCTTTGCACCTGGCCAGCACAAATAACCTTCTTAATGACATGCAATATTGTTTCCGTTCCGCTAAATCTACAGCGGATATTATTGGCTCACAAGGATTTTTCTCATAGGATTAGCAAAATGAGAATTTCTTTCTTTTCTAGGACAATTGCTCTTGACATATCAAAGACCTTTGATAGGGTGTGGCATAAAGGTCTACTTCACAAGATCTCCATCTATGGTATAGCTGGAAATGTCTTTCCAATTATTAAATCATTTCTCTCTGATAGGTTCAGAGGAGTAGTGGTTGATGGGCAGAAATCAGAAGCTCATAGTATTAATGCTGAAGTCCCTCAGGGGTCCATCCTGGGTCCAACTCTCTTCCTAATCTATATTAATGATCTTCCAAATCACATCCTTAAATCATTCGTAAACATTTTTGCTGACAACACTACCATCTATGGCAGCACATCAAAGGCCGTAAACGACCAAGTTCTCTCTGATTCTCTCTTCTCTAATCTTGAGGATGTGGTACAATGGGGGAAAAGTGGCTGGTTAATTTTAATGCATCTAAAACCAAGCTTCTATCCTTACATCATCAACGTTCTGATCCCCATCTGGCATCAATTGAAATGAATGGTTCTCGTCTTGGGGAGACTCCAAGTTTTGGCAAGCTTCTGGGTCTAAAATAGAAAGCGAACATCAAATCCGTTGTTAAGGCCGCTGGTAAAATGGTAAGATCCTTCTATTGATCCAGTAGATATTTCATTGCTGATGCAATTCTCTACATATATAAGAGCCAGGTATCTTTAAGGATGGAGTATTATTGCCAAATCTGGAAAGGAGCTGCTAGAAAGAGCTTATTCTGCCTTGACAGATTTCAAAATAGACTTCATAGTCTAGTGGGGGATGCCCTTTTCTCTTCCCTGCAACCTCTTTCTCACAGAAGAGACGTTGCAAGCCTGTCTCTGTTTTATCGTTATTTTCATGGCATGTGCTCATCTGAGCTCCAATCTGCGGTGGCCCCTCGCCAAACATTCCCGAGAAACACTCGTCTAGCTGAAAATACTATCAATAATTTCCCCACTCTTTATCCGTGCCTAAACCTCAACGTAGATTCCATGAACAAAGCTTCTTTCTTACAACTGCACACCTGTTGAACTGTCTCCCGTTTGCCTGCTTTCCAGCTGATTGCAATATGATCGTCTTCAAGTCCAATGTAAACAAGTTCTTGATGAGCCGTTCCCCTTAAGTAATCCAATTTACCAAATTTACACTACTAAGGATTCCTATAATATTGTCCTATAGACTACTGTACACTCTTTAACCCTTATCCTCGAGTGACTTTCGTGCCTTGATAAGTGATGACTCCAATGTAAAAAAAAAAATAATAAATTGCCACCATGACACATCATTGAATGTTGACAAATTACTGGCAGTGCTGGCGGCTGAGGCTTCAAACTCTTCTTCTGATCGAACTGCAATTGTGTGATAATAATATTAATTTGTTCTGTGTCGCTGTCTCTTGGTTGCTCACCATCACTTCGAAATGACTTTCGAACTGCTTTTCATGCAACGTTCTTTCAACTTCAATACATTCAGAACTTTTGACAGTTTCTGTATCGACTTCAGCAAAGAACCTTTTAATGTCGTTTAGCGCTGCATCTTTTGGCTTTTTAGCTTGACGTTGCTGATAGCAGTTGGGACGGTTCAGTCGTTTCATGGCTATCCAGATTTCGGTTCTGAAAATAAATGTAATGCAGACTTATCCTGAAAACTTGGTACTGCCGTGCATCTAGGAAATTCGACAGTATTTGACATTTGGTTTGGAAGTTACAACAATATTAACTTAAAATAGGACATTCAAATTTTGTATTGTAAATTTCGACAACCAATTTACAAATAATTGAATTAAAGACATTTTTTTTCGCAAAATTAAACACTCAAATTTAAAATTTTTAAGATATCTAAAATCAAGCGCATTTAATCTGCAACTACTATAATACTGAAATAGAAAACAGGGGAAACCCCATGAGCCTCAACAAAATTTATTATTTTCTGTCAATGTCAAGAATCTTTGCAACCCCCCCCCCAAAAAAATGTACAATTTAAACTTTTATAGATTTTAAGGAGTGCTGAAAACGAATATAACATTTAAAACTATCGCAGAAAAATAGTTTTCATAACATGAAAAAGATACTTTATCAAAAAATGTGGGATCATTTTTTTATATAAATTTAACGTAAAATGAACTCCCATTTTCTGACCACCTAGTGAGGTGGGGGGGAATAATTCTTTTTTGAAGCCTGAAAGCTTATTGAAGCCTAAAAGCTTTTTTTGTGGTCAACGTCAGATGAGAGCATTCACTTTCTGGCTACCTAGTTGGGGGGAATAATTTTGAGAGGATATAATAATTGATGAGTATGTTTAAGTTTGACCAGGGATAGTATAATAAAATCGTGGGGACTGCGGTCGCGCCTGGCATCTATAGATTGCAAATATGTCACAAAGTTTAACAAGGGCTTTTGATATTTATCCACATAAGTATACTTTGATAAGTTTCAGTTTAAAGACAGATGGTATAATAAACATGGCACAATGTGATAAGCGTGTTTCAGTTTGAAAATATGGGGTATCATAAAATTATAGGGTCTATTTGGCTTTCATAGAACGGTTTTTATTTTTTTTACTAAAATATACTTTAAGAAAAATAAGTTGTTGGTGAGCAATGCTAAAACCAATTTAGGTGACTGAAAAAAAAAAGAATGGAGGAAATTGGAATCAGAGGAATGGCTGCAAAGATACAACGAATAACGATAATGAAAACTGCTGAAATGTTAAGGAAAACCCTTGAATGTGGAGATTAATACATGAGTCACATGCGTGGGCCAGACAAACTGCTGCAGAAGCAAAACATGAAGAAGCGTTACATGGAACCAAGAATCTTGATGCATATCTACAAGTTCTCTATCCCTCACCAATCCCCTCTTATTGCTCCATCATCGCCCCCCCCCCCCCAAAGAGTGATGCCAAATAGTCGAGAAGGGTCAAGGAGGACAAAAAGACCGAGGAGAGAGTGCCGGCCAGACCTTCACTGGACGAGCGTGAAGGGAACTGGGACCTTGGGGAGACATTGCCACAAATTCTAGTGCATACGAATGGCCACTGACAGCAAGAAATCAATGGTAACCGGCTGTTGCAATAACGCAAATTTATTTGCAAATGTTATTGAAAGAGGTGCAGAATACTGGAAATCTGGGGAAACTTGTTGTCACTCAGCTTCCAGGGAACACTTGTTTTTGAGGAGACATTTTTGATGACCTGTGTGAAAGCTCCTTGTAAGCCAATAATAATAAGAGCTATAATAATAATAATAATAATAATAATAATAATAATAATAATAATAATAATAATAATAACAATAACAATAACAATAATAATAACAATAATAACAATAATAATAATAATAATAACAACAACAACAATAATAATAATAATAATAATAATAATAACAACAACAACAACAATAATAATAATAATAATAATAATAATAATAACAACAATATATTTATTTTAACTGCACACCAGTGAGCAATGTTATTGCTTTCGTGAGTGTTGAAATAATTTTTAAATTATCACAGATACTACAAGGCGTGGCCTTCTTTTTTATATGTGCACATCGTATTTGTATTTTATTTGTTTATTTATAATAATTATAATATTAGTAGTAGTTGTACATGTGATGATGAAGATGGTGGTAATTATAGCAATATTAGTAGTAATAGAATAATAATAACAACAATAATAATAATAATAATAATAATAATAACAACAACAACAACAACAACAACAATAACAACAACAACAACAACAATAATAATAATAATAATAATCACATTGATAAAACGGTTGAAAGTCCCCTTATAACAATAATAATAATAATCTTAATAATAATAATTACATTGATAAAACGGTTGAAAGTCCCCTATGTCGACTGCGTGTTTTTAGGGGAAGTTATGACCTTGCCAGTCGGACTTAGGGTTAGTGGTAAAAATTTAGTGAACATCCCTACAAAGTTAGAATATTCTAGAAATGATGATTTAACTTTATATACAAAATTTAACTGTCTGTCTAAATTCTAAAATTATTGTCTTTTTTTTTCTTTCCGCCAATTAAACAAAATGAAAATCACATTTTTATCTACAAATTTGACATTATTAGTAATGGTAGTATTTCTATTAACTGCATATGTTTCTCTTTGCATTAAAACAAATCAATCTACTATGACGCAGACCGATACCGCACCAACCACACCGGGTGTCCTTAACCTCGTCGGATTCCACCCGATATGACAGGTGTTCTTTCGATCGTACATTGTCCCGTCACAAGTTGGCCTGTTGATCATCTTCACCCACTGTGTTTTCATGGTAGGGCACTTTGCCTCTCGATCGAATCGTCTCCTACCTTGTGTAGGTAGTCTCCGGGTACATCAATCACTCCGCTGGTCCTTGCGGTTTGCTGCAAAATGAAGAGTCCTCACCACAAACAAACAGAACTCCGGTTTATGACAATAACAAACTATTTATTAATTTCATTACTTCATAACAGCTACTGTCTAAATTGAGGTGACTGACTATAGCAGTGAAACGATGTAAGACCAGACCAGTAAAGTCACAGATTTCCCATTAACACAGGCTAGTTAACATCATAACATCAGGCCCTGAGGGCTCCCACATTGAGAGCGCTTGACCAGCCCAGTCGTTCGGTTAGCTGGCTATGACTCTACTCTTTTTAGAATTCCTTTTTTTAAAAATTCAACCCCTTTTCCCCACCTCTCCTTCAGAGAGTGATTACAAACACCCTTTCTTCCTCTGAGAGCTTACCCTTCGTCTTGTCCACTCAACATCTCTCTCTCTCTCTCTCTCTCTCTCTGTTCCCCTAATTTCTACTCCTCCCCCTCGACTTATCTCTCCCAAACCTCAACCCCTATTTGCACTGAGGTTTCTACTTATCATCAAATTAGGAGTGATTAGTCACCCCAGGTCGAACAACGCCCGGCGGCAACCCTTTCTCCTTGACCCCCATTCTAAGCTGTCAGCCTTAATCAGCCAAGAATCTCTGGATCTCTTCATACCTCTCAACAGAGGTTTTGAAAACAACCTTTCATGTTAACAGATATATAACGACAATGAGATAAAAACAATTATCATTTGTTTTTTTTTCTCTTTTCTTGTCAAAATCCCATAGACATTTCTGCCCTGTCCCAATCAGACACCAACTTCTTCTTCTGCCCTCTCTTCCTCTATCCCATTCGGTCAAACACCCCTCTCACCACAATATGCACCTCGCTGCATGCATTCATGACCCTAATAGTGTCATACTACTACATATTTGTCATATTAACAAATGTTTATAATTTATGACAAAAACATGAACATTCTTTGATAGAAAGAACCAACAGAATAGTTAATACATCTCCGCCCCGTTCTTCTCAGGTTAAGAATGTTTTCCTAAATAATAACCATGTTATTTAGAAACTCATTCTTAACATATTAACTTTTCTGTTCCTACGCCATCTTATCTTGCATAACATTCGTCAACTGTTTTCAATGGTTTATGAAAACATTCAAATTGCATTTTGTCAACTAACAACAAGAACCTATCGACTTTGTTTTGGACAAGAAATATATTTTTCGTTGTGTTACCATGTTCAATCAATTACAACGAAAAGATTTGAGAAAAAATATTTTAAAGATCTATTCATGTGATATACGCCCCAGTCACCAAGTGTATTTTTTATGTTTGCGAAAATATATGCAAACATAACATGCGGGTTTTACAGTAATTTAAAAAAAATAAAAAATGAAAATACAAATATCCAATAAAATATTTAGAAATTTTAAAAGAATCGGAATCAGAATCGTAATTGTATTAGAATCTGGAATTTAGACCAGAATCGGTAATTGTATTGGAATTGGGAAAAATTTCCAAATCGTCCCATTACTTATATATATATATATATATATATATATATATATATATATATATATATATATATATATATATATATTAGTAGACATCGCATCTACCCAGCAGAGCCAACTGCCTCACAGTTATAACTGTTGAAGCAAACAAGGTTACAGTAGTTACCGGTTATAAGCTATGCTTAATGGTGATATAGCCAGGCGCTAGGGACTGCAATCAACAGTGGAAGAGACTGTTTAGTCTCATGATAAGCTACCACCTGCTCAAGTCAGGCAGCCTCTGACCAATTAGGTGCTATCGCTTGACCACATGCTACCTGCATGGGTGTGCAGGGCACACCGTTCAGTTATTCACCAAAGAACTCTAAGCTTACCTTTGCTACATGGAATGTCCAGACAATGACCACTGGAATGAATACCAATGATAATTCTGATCTTAATGATGCTCGAAAAACTGCCGTGATTGATTGAGAACTGCTCAAGCTTACTATTGATATTGCAGCACTGCAAGAAACGAGGCTCTCTGGAAGTGGCACCATCAAAGAGGAAAATTATACATTTTACTGATTTGGTAGTCCGGAAGGAGAAGTAAGAATGTACGGCACTGGGTTTGCTGTGAGGAACAGTCTTATTTCAAGCATTCAGACCCCATCAGCAACATCTGACAGCTCTCCCATCTGAGGCTCAACACGGAGCAGGGTAGTGTTCTCATCTGATCTACCCATGCACCAACTCTTGATGCCGAAGCATTAGTGAAAGATGTCTTCTATGAATAATTAGAGGAAAAGCTAAGAACATACTCTGAGAAAGAATGCACAGTGTTGCTTGGGGATATGAATGCTCGGGTTGGGGCTGATTACGCAAGCTGGCCACAATGCCTTGGAACGTTTGGAGTTGGAAGGATAAATGAAAACGGGCAATGCCTCCTTGAGCTCTGCTGCAGAAATAACCTAATCATGACAAACACGCTATTCCTAGGTAACTGTTTTCATAAGGTATTTTGGTGTCATTCAAGATCATCCTGTTGTCATCAGCTTGACTTTGTCATAACCAAAAAAAAATAAAAAGAGCGAAGTACACAACACACGAACATACCACAGTGCAGACTGTGACACAGACCACAGCATTGTGGTGTCTCGAATGGTGCTTCAGTCAAAGCCCTACCATAAGAGAGTTATTCTCTTAAGATTGACCTCTCCAAAACCAATATTCCCTCCAAATGTGATGAATTCTGCGAGACCTTGTCTGAAAAGTTTAAAACAACCACAGACAGGGTGACCAATCCAGAACAATACTGGAGTACAATGAAGAAATCAATCCAAGACTGTGTAGTTGATGTTTTGGGAGACAGGCCAAGAGAAACCCAGATTGGTTCTCTGACCCACTTCCGACCATCTAGCCAGTTCTTGAAGAAAAACGACATGCCCTTCTTTCCCATAAAATAAGACCAACTAGGAAAAGTAAAAAATACCACAGGAAATGCTGTTCTGAAACTCAAAGAGTCACTAGAAAATGTGTAAAAGACTATTGGGATTCTCTTTGCTCTGCAATTGAAACAGCCTGTGATGCAGGAGACATTCGAGAAATGTACTCTGGAATAAAGTCTGCATTAGAGCCCTCCAAGTAATCACTTGGTATCCTTCAATGTAAAGATGGTACGACAATCATGGATAATTCTGAGAAATTAGATCGATGGATTGAGCATTACATTGACTTGTATAATGGTGACAGCAACGTGTCTCACCAGGTCATTCAGTCAATCAATCCTTTCCCAAACCTAAATGAACTAGACGAAGAACCAACCATCCAAGAGGTAGCCAAAGTAATATTTGCTCTCTGCAACAATAAAGCTGCAGATGAAGACGGAATATCTGCTGAGCTCCTCAAAGCAGGCTCAGAGGTTCTTATCAAACATATCCATCGGCTTATCCCCAACTGCTGGGCCCACAAAACTGTTCCACAAGATTTCAAAGATTCAAATTTCAAGTCGAGAGTTCAGGAACTAGTTGTCCATGAACTCCTCTATGCTGATACCGCTGCTCTCTGCGCATCTTCTGCTGAGGATCTCCAACGACTTCTAGATTCTTTCTCAAACTCATGTAGACATTTCAGACTAACAATCAGTCTTAATAAAACCGCCATCCTCTCCCAATCATCAGAGAGTGTTAATTTTACAATAGATAATACAACCCTGGAGAATGTGGATAAATTCAAATACCTTGGTACTACCATCGCCAAAAACCCCAAACTTAGTACACAACTTGGCCTCTGCCACATTTGAGAGGCTCATGCAGCACATTTGGGAGAGCAAGCATCTGACCATCAAGAAAAGAGTCTGCGTGTACAAAGCGTGTGTGTTGAGTGTCATTCTCTATGGGGTTAAGATGTGGTTTGCATATCGTCCTCAAGAGTTCAGGGTTAGTGCGTTCCATGCAAGATGTCTCCGATCAATCATTGGCATGTCATGGGAGGACAGAATGACAAACAAAGAGCTCTTTAGACAGACAGGTTTGGGTGCACTTTCCTCGAGACTTAAATTTATCAGACTTCGGTGTACAGGCCATGTAAACCAAATGTTATTTGGACGCCTACCTCACAAGATATTACATGGTGTTTTGAAAGAGGGTACTCGGCCTGTTGGTCGTCCGTGTCTTAGATTCAAGAATGTGTTAAAGCGAGATCTCAGGGATTTCATTATCCTAGGATCGAGATGCTTGGCGAGTCAAAATTTATGCCGGGAAAGAGAGAAATGAGACGGAAAACCTAAAAAAAACTCAAAATATGTCGATCTAAGACACCATAGGTTTTGACCTCTATAGCATTGTCGGCCACGATAGACGCTTGCAAAAGAGAGAGAAAGATATATATATATATATATATATATATATATATATATATATATATATATATTAAAAACACCTACATTGGATGTGTATTGTTTGGATTATTCGGATGATTACTGTTATCATCTTGCATGCAACAGAATGTTGAATGTAACCCTTTATATAATTTACAGGAGTAGTTCTCGTTCTATCGGCCATGACAAGATAGGAGTCCTAAGTAATTCACTATTAAGAATTCCATTCGAAATTCCATGCAGATTCCCAACAAAAAGATTCCAGAGTTCAACAAGACACACCTGAAGCAAATTAGAGGGTACATCGACCGAAACGGGAAAATAACACTCAAGCTGAGAACAGTAGTCTGAATATTTTAAATAATACAAATTATTAATCCTCATCTCAACAATTCGGTAACCTATATTGGAGTTCAACTTTGATTTTTTGTGTATTTAGTTTTATAATCCGTTTTGTTTCTTTGTGTTTGTGTGCACATGTGAAAAGGAATTTGGTGTCTATCATGTTATCTAGAGTATGATCCTTTAGTTGAAATGTTTTACTATTTGAAAGTTGGATGCTTTTTTCTTCTTAGAAGTTTGTGGTCATTAAATACAAGTCTAAAAGGTTACATATATATATATATAATTCTATTGAACAATAATCTAAGATAAGAAAAAGAGATGATCACTGGTCGGTTATGGATGTTTGGCACTGAGACCTTTCATAGTGTAAATTAATAAAAAGGGCAAAATAGGCGCTAAGCTAAAATGTTACTTTCAATACAAAATAATCTGATGAAGCGAGATGAATATGCTGATAAACACTGATTAACCAAAAGGTCAACAAGCATCAGTTACACGCTATCAATTTCGAATAACACTAGAAGGAGGGTTATATATATATATATATATATATATATATATATATATATATATATATATATATGGGGGGTATGTGTGCGTGCGTGTGTGTGTGTCTATATATATATAAAGTAGTAGTATTCATGTGTGTGTGTCTGTGTGTGTGTGTACAATTCTCCTACAGCCCACACCACTGAACCGATCATGCCCAAACCGGGTATGATGATGGTCCACCACCTAGGGATGGTGCACACCATTTTTCAAGGTAAAGGTCAAAGGTCAAGATATTAGTCTGTGTATATATAGTCTACATACAGCCTACACCACTGGGCCGATCATGACCAAACCTAACATGATGATGCTCAACATTTTTTCAATGTCAAGTCAAAGGTGACGATCATATTTGGTGCGGCTCTTACAACATCCACTTGCTGCAAGGCTGCTCGCAAAGCAGGCACCCAAGCATACAGCAAAATCTTGTGTGAAGTGCGAGTTTCTTTGATATATATATATATATATATATATATATATATATATATATATATATATAGCGAAGAAACTTGCCGAGTTCGAATTGTTCGACTGGTGTTAATCGTGACACTCTGCACTGAAGATTCCTGAAAGGATGAAACACTAGTGTCTGTAGGTATTTAATTACTATAGTAAAAAATAATCATGACAGCCCCTTTAAGAAACTCGTTTCTTATCGTTGAGCACTTTCAGTTGAATTAAAGTTGGTCAATTTAGCTCTTATGCATAGATCATCGTATAACGATTAGATCACTGTCTGACTGACGTAAAGAACATTTAAAATTAAAATGTTTAAATTCAACGTTATTTCACGCGGTTAATGGTAGCCGAATGGATACGGTCTTTGCTAATCGAGCCAGAGATGTCTCGTGTTGCCTGAAGATTCCCGAAAGGATGAAATATTAGCGTCTGTAGGTATTTAATTAATATAGTAAATAAAATAATCATATATATATATATATATATATATATATATATATATATATATATTGTTAAAATTCTGTGAATCTTGGTTTCTTGTTTCCGTGCACATTCGATAACGTTATCAAAACGATGACGTTATTAAGTTCATATCCATGAAATCAGAGTAAGAAAGACGGAAAGAGATTATAAGATAATATTTTGGAAAGACTATTTATAATTTATGTAACTGAGATATGTATTTTGGCAGTTAATTCCTTTTTCAGTTACGTAAATTATTTCAAGTTGAAAAGAAAACACACACTGGAGTTGGATAATTTTGCGTCCATTTTTTTCCACGACAATGTAGCGTTCACTATTCACATAAGCAGCATTAGTTCTTTGTTTCTTCATTTTTCTTTAACTAACAACAAAATCACGCGTAAACGATGTGACAAAAAAAAAAAAAAAAAAAATTATGTCTGTCGAGTAAAAAATCCGTCTTTTATTTCTTCGCCGCCTCGAACCCCCAACAACGCCTAAATTTGCATAATCATATTCTTGTATCTTAAGGGTTTAAGGTTCGCACGCCCCTGCTACCCTACAGCGGGCACATGCAAATTGAGGCCTCTCATTTTTATGCCTCTCCCCGCCGTTACCATAGCTTTACATATGCATTATTGTTCCAGTGGGGGTTTTTTGCACCAGTTCTTAATTCATGAGTAAAGCTTAGTAATAATGTAAATTATACTTATCGCAAGTAAGCCATTCCGAAACATTTGTGTTGTATTTGGACAAATAATTCGCTAGGGAAAAACAGCTAGCCTTATGAAAAAAAAAAAAAAAAAAAAAAAACAAATACGTCTTTGTGTGATTCACTTTAGATAAGTTTAAATTTTAAAGATAAAGAAAGATGGAAAAAATGGGGCAGACAGGTAAACGGGAAAAGCATGAAAATATAATAAAAAAAAAGGAAAGTAGAAAAAGAAGGAACCTACTGGGACTGCCCTTCATTTTTCACCTGAAATGGAAAACTTACATCAAATCTGTTGCCAATGTCGCTGGAAAAATGGTTGGATCATTCTACCGTTCCAGAAGGTATCTCACTCTCAATCTCCTTGCAAACTCTTTCCCACGGAAGATATGTTGCGAGTCTGTCTATGTGCTAGCGTTATTTTCATGACAAGTACTAAACTGAGCTTCAATCTATGGTCCCCCTCCTGAAAAAAAAAAAATCTCAACAGATACTCGTCTAACTACAGCCATTGTTAATAGTCTCCTCTACTCTTTATCTATGCCTAAAACTAAACGCAAATTCCATAAACAAGTTTATTTCCTCGGATTACCCACCTGTAGACCTCTATACCGCAAGGCTGTTTCCCAGCTAACTACAACATTGTCGTTTTCAAGTTCAATGTAAACTAGTTCTTGTTGAGCAGTCCTTTTAAGTAATCAAATTCTATCCAATTTTTGCTACTACTGATCATTATGTTGTTTTCTCACCAGCCACCTGACACTTATCAACCCTTATCCTTGAGTAGCCTTCGAGTCTTGATAATTGGTGAGTCCCATGTACAAAAATAAAATAAAAGGCGAAATAAACAAATATAAATAAAAAGAAATGAATAAATCAAAATAGGAATAGAAGGAAAAAAGACGAACAAAAACAGGAGAAAAAAATGAAAAGAAAGAGTGACAAAAACGAAAAGAAAAAATATGAAATACAGAGATAAAGAAAGAAAGAATGAAAACGAAACCACGACGTAAAGAAGACAGGAAAAAAAAAAAGAAGGAAAAGCACAAAGCGAAAGAGAAAGAAAGAACGAAAGACAAAACACTGAAAACGAGGGCTGGGGAAGAAAAATAGAGAAAGATAAAAAGAAAAGCTAATTACGAAAAAGAAAGACAATCTCCAAAGCGATTGGTGGATTTCAGCCAATCAACAACTGACAAATCTGATTCTAATTGCGTTCACGAAATAATCTTCTCAAAATTAATCACGTAAATAAATAAATAAATAAATAAGAACAGATTTATATTCAAATCAAGTTCTAAAAATAAAAACAAGAAAAAGATTTAAAAGATTCTCGTCTTTAACTTTTCTGATAGGGGCATTTCAATAGTTTTTTTCTGGCACATCTATATACAAAGTTATTTGGACTTGTCTGTTTGATCAAGAACATTTCCTAGAGTCATAAATTAGGGTTAGAGTTAAGGTTTATTTCGATAAAATGGGCATACTATTATTTTGGAGTTTGCGTTCACGTCGCCAAATTTGATTTTATCGTATTTATAACTTGAAAATGGAGATAGACCATCATAACTAGATAAATAATAATAATAATAATAATAATAATAATAATAATAATAATAATAATAATAATAATAATTCTTCTTCTTCTTCTTCTTCTTCTTCTTCTTCTTCTTATTATTATTATTATTATTATTATTATTATTATTATACTAAAACTGTGTTAATCAACATTAACTTCTCTAAGGCATTGAAATAGTAAAAAAATTTAAATTACACAAAATACATATTAAAATATTCCTTGGCTTTCCGATAATGTGCAATTTATGCTCTGAGTAATCTATCTTTTATTAAATTTCTGTCTATTATTCTCGTCCTCTAATTGTACGATGTTTGAACGCCGCTCTAATTTCATAGAGTGTCTATCACTCTCTCTCTCCACCCCCTTTCTGTTTCTTTCTCTCTCTCTCTCTCTCTCTCTCTCTCTCTCCATAATTATATATATATATATATATATATATATATATATATATATATATATATATATATATATATATGTTTATTAGCTAACTATGAAATAGGGGAGTGGAATTGTCCGATAATAGGAAATATCATCACAAGTATTAATACTATTAAAACCCATAGCCGGAGAAAGTTATATCTATGTGTGTGGGGGAGGGGGTTACTGTTAATAGAGTGATCGTACAATTCACAAGAGAGGACAAGGAGTGCACAAAACCTTATCCATGTCGTCCCGGGTCCTCTGAAAAAACCTTGTGTCTTGTGAAAAGAAATGTTGGAGAGGATCCTCGGTGCAAAGCCTCTGATATAACGATACAAGCTGCTGTCAGTCCTAGAACAGCTATTAGGTATCTTCACAAGCTGGGCTACTATGGTAGAGCTGCAGGAAGGAAATCTCTTCTTCATCCTGCCATTACCAAGCACAGAAATATTGGGTTCATGAGATATTGGAGAGACCTATGACCTTTTGGACCAACGTCATTTTCTCTGATGAGTCACAATTTGCATTATTTCCCGATAGTGGAAGTATATGGTTATGGAGCCTCCCTCAGCAAGAGATTGACTTAAAAAAAAAAACTGCAGCCAACGTTAAAACATGGCGGTTTCTTGGTTATGGTATGGGGTGCAATTTGGAGTGGTGGTTGCTCAGAACTGGTGGAGTGCAGCTCTACCATAGTAGCCCAGCTTGTGAAGATACCTAATAGCTGTTCTAGGACTGACAGCAGCCTGTATCGTTATATCAGAGGCTTTGCACCGAGGATCCTCTCCAACATTTCTTTTCACAAGACACAAGGTTTTTTTCAGAGGACCCGAAACGATTTCCACACTAACATAATGTATTGCAATAACCCTTATCCCTGAGTGGCATCCGGGCCTTGATAAGTGGTGATCACTGTGTAAAAAAAAAAGTGCAAAGGAGACATCAACTCTGCTAAATATGTTTCACTATTACATGAAGGACTCCTACCAGTATTCTCAAGTGGTAAAATAAACCAAGTTAATTCCCTAGATACAACGTGGATATTGCTGCTTTATCTGAAACCCGTTTTAGTGATGAAGATCAACTTACTGAAAAAGGTGCATGTTAAACGTTTTTCTGGAAAGGCAAATCCAAGGGAGTAAAAAGGGAAGGTTTTGCTATCAGGACAAAAATCATAAAATCACAACTCAGTTAGAACAAGCCTGTGGAATTAGTGATCGAATCATTATCCTATACCTCTATAAGGCCACCAAAAAAAAAAAAAAAAAAATGTTACTGAGGATACCTTTACCTTGATCGTTACGTGTCAACTGACAGTATATGCCCATACTTTGGATAGTAGGCAGGATGTCAAAATAGGGTTTTATTAAGATCTAAGGAACTGTATCAAAGGGATACAAAGGCAGATAAGATTTTGTTGCTTGTAGACTTTAATGTATGGGTCGGAAATGATGGCAACACCTGGGATGTCTTAGGAAAATATGGTCTTAGTAAAGCAAATGATAATGAGATTCTTCTTTTGCAGTTGTGTACTGAACATAATCTTGCAGTAAGTTGTAACACCTTCTACCAACAAAAACCCATTCACTAGGTACCTTGGATACACCTTGACACCAAGACCTAGCAGCCTGATGCAACCAACATCGGTGAAGCTGCCTGTCTCATTTGTCTTGAGCCGTGGTGGAAGCAATGTGGGACAAATGTGTATCGTGCAGCTACGGCTACCCCAAAAAAATATAACCAGCGACTGGCATTTTGTCATTTCCTTAAATCCTCTTCATTTTTTCCGTTTACATCATCATCATCATCATCACTACAAAGTCCTGAAGCCACAACACCGTGGGGGAAGGAGGCAGGCCTGGATAACTGGAAGCCTTTAAGCCGTGACTGCATTTAAGCAGCTGGTCAAAGATGGTCACTCTTCTGGTGACGGTGCTGTGACACCAGAGTTCAGTAAGGTGGACCCATGACTGGCCTATTGAGAACCGCCACAGCCTACTCCATATGGGGTGGCCCCCTAGAAAAGATGGAGTAAGCATTGGACTTGGCAAACCAATCAGGTCAGCTTAGCTGGCAGACATCCCACTAATGTGGTTGAAACAACTAAAAGATCATAACTATATGTGCATGGAACATTGGCACCTCCAAGACATGGTGGACATCAACTGCTCCAAATGATGTACCACCCTCGTCTTCTGCAAGGAGCTTGTCTATTTCAATATTGTAGTGGCAGCTTTTAGTGAGACCAGACTACCCAAAGAGGGCAGCATTAGGGAAACTGAAATGGGCTACACCATCTTCTAGAAAGGCAAAGCCCCAGAAGAGCCATGCATCTATTGGTTTCAACATCCGTTCCCAGCTGATGAACAGTACAACCTCACTCCCAAGGCTATCAGTGAGTGCCTGATGACTGTCTGCATCCCTGTTGAATTTTCTTAAAAACATCTTATTATAACCTTATATTTAAACCCAATTCAGCTTTATAATTTTATTCTAATTTTTATTCTCAACTTATCTTACTTTGTTTATCAACATCAATAAGTAACTATTTTCCTTTATCTTTGAATATTTTCCAGATACATCTGCCTTACTTAAAAAATGCTAGGTTTATTTTGGTGTCTTTAAAAAAAAAAACCACCCAATATTTTTTCTGATGAGGAGGCTTTGTTTCAAAAAACTATATGTTAAAACTAGTGTCCATGACTTAATGTCTATCTTAATAAAAACATCGTTTCCGAAACGATCGTACAATTTATTGGCTTTGTTGTGTTCCTCCTTATGAAACAGATTTTTAATTTTTAATTTTAATTATGAATTATCAATCATCTTACTATATATATATATATATATATATATATATATATATATATATATATATATATATATATTAGTCCATGACACAGATTGTTTCACAATGTTTTTATCAATGGCACCATTAGAGAGCGGTAAATCGTACTATTTATACAAACGATATCAGCACACAAAGAGTGCTCTATTCGTTTTTATGAAGAGCTTTGCATCATTGCAAATTATGTCTAATAATTTCAATTTCCACAGTGTTCAACGCACAAGGATAATCTTAAAGAATTAATGGCTGTATGATGTCATAATGGATGAATATTAGTTGCCACACACACTATGATGTCATAATGAATGAATGGTATTTGCTTAAAGCTGTGGATGTGGCACAGCCTGCATAATTTATATTCAGTCGAGGACATGTCTGACAACGTCTTGGCCATTTTTGAGTAGGGAATGGCCTTGCATCTGTCGGGCTGAGGTATCATTCTGGATGGTACCAAGTGTTCCACTCGGCTTTGTCCAGTCGTAAAATATGCTTAAATATGATATTTTAAGTTGTCCAGATTTGATATGTATTATTATAGAGTCGTGATTTTAAAAGTAAAAAAAAAAGTATTGAGGTGCCATCAGCTAGAATCGAAACCGAAAACAAAACTGTAGCATTCAAAGCTGGTGACGTTACCACTGTACCAATGTGACACACATACGAACTGATTAAAAATTAAAAATTAACTAAGAAATGTACAAAATGTATGACGATATTATCAATTTTGACCTATTTTTGACTCCTTAAAAACTATTTCAACTGGCTAAAGACTAATAAAGGAACGATCCATAAAAAATTAAATCATTTCAGGCCCCTAGCGCCGCTTTGCAACTTTTAGTTTCGGAGGAGATAGAACTTGAAAATATGGAGACAGACAGACATATAGCCTTTTATATATTAGATTATAAAAAGAAACCCTTGAAAAATTTTCTAAAAAACTGGCAAATTGAATTTTCTTAAAGCAAAGAAATTAAGAAAATAAAAACAATTGTCGATGATTGCTTATTAACAATATCAAAAACAGTGTCGAGAGAAAGAGAATATAAAAAAAGAAGAAAGAGAAAACGGAAGAATAAAAGTCTGTGTAAAATAAGTAATTTTTATTAACAACTTGCCAATAAGAAGACAATAAAAGGCTAAAGGGTTCGGTAATGAATGAGAGTTCTAAGAGGCCAAGAACGTTCTGGTGAAAGAAGAGTGTTGATTTGTTAGTAGAAAATGATTGCACATACTGAATTCGGTTGACATTATGTCCGTTTCCAGGTGTAGTAGTTAAATGATGGAGAGCTATCTTCTGTTGCACGAATATCTTGCGTGACATCATGCGTGCACTGTTATGCCGTCACTTGCATACCAACGTTGGTGGCATTTGGAACACAGTGCACATGTGCACCTTTCCGCTTTTCCACCCAGCCTTAGTGGCTTTTCTGAAACAGTTCCTAATTGCTTGCCTCCCCATGAGGGCAATGATGATGATGATGATGATGATGATTTGGTATCTGCCTGTTTGAAGCCGAAATTTGACTATTACTGTCTATTAATGCTCAATTCAAAGGGAGAGGGTAGTGTAGTATCTGTTACTGTTCAAACATTAGCTCCCTCCTTTGGTAATGAGTGTAGTGTGTAGCATAAGTTCGTTTGTCATAACACCATCATCCCAGACGTTAGTTGCTCCATTACAGAGTTGTGCAATGTAGTGTATGTTTATTTGTCATATGCACTAGCAAAAATACATGACCAATAATAATAATAATAATAATGATAACAATAATAATAATGATAATAATAATGATAATAATAATAACAATAATAATAATAATAATAATAAAGATAATAATAATAATGATAATAATAATAATAACAATAATAATAATAAAGATAATAATAATAATAATAATAATAATAATAATAATAATAATAACAATAATAATAATAACAATAATAATGATAATAATAATAACAATAATAATAATAATAAAGATAATAATAATAATAATAACAATAATAATAATAATAATAATAATAACAATAATTATAATAATAATAAAGATAATAATAATAATAATAATAATAATAATAATAATAATAATAATAACTAGCGAGACCTGTGGAAATTCCACAGCAGCATTTTTCCTATGTAATATATTGTTGCTGGACATGATGTGAGCGTTCTATTCAGCATGAATGAAGGCACAATCATATTCTAGTTTTTTTTAAAACTGTACTTCCCCCTTTCTAAAATAATAACTTTGATATATTTCATGGGCTGATTATTTCATTACAAACACACAGGTTAATTAACTCACATTTTATCATTTTTCATAATTATTGAATATGTTACTATGTTCGACAATAATTTTGCATAATTTCAACCCACATTATCGCCTCTCCCTTTACTAAAATAGTAAATTTGATATATTGTATCGGCTGACTATTTTATAAAAAACACAACTATTAATTAACTTACATTTCATCATTTTTATTTTTAATAATTCTTGGATAGAGTACTAATTTTGACAATAATCTTTCATCATTTAAACTCACCATATCGCACACCTTACTAAAATAATAACTTTGATATATTTTCTAGGCTGATTATTTCATTACAAACACATACATCAATCAACTCACATTTCATCATTTTTCGTAATTCTTGGATAAGTTACTAATTTCGACAATATTTTTTATAATTTAAACCAACGTTGTCGCCCAACCTTACTAAAATAATAACTTTTATACATTTGTTGGGCTGATTATTTCATTACACACACACACTAATCAATTAACCTCCATTTCATAATTTTTCATAATTCTTGGGTGTTACTAATTTCGACAATCATTTTTCATAATTTATACCCACATTATCGCCCTCTCTTAATAAAATAATAACTTTGAAATATTGTCTGGGCTTGTTATTTTATTACAAACACATTAATGCATGAAATCACATTTAATCATTTTTCATTATTCTTGGATATGTTGCTTATGTCGACAATCATTTTTCATAATTTAAACCTACATTTTCGCCCTTCCCTCTTTACTAAATAATAACTTTGATATATTGTCTAGGCTGATTATTTCCTTACAAACACACCAATCAATTAACTAATATTTCATCATTTTTTCGTAATTCTTGTATATGTTACTAATTTCGACAATAATTTTTCATAATTTAAGCCCTCCTTATCTTCTTCCCCTTTACTTATATAATAACTTTGATATATTGTCTAGGCTGATTATTTTCTTATAAACACACCAATCAAATCACATTTCGTCATTTTTCGTAATTATCGGATATCTTACTAATTTCGACAATAATTTTTTATAATTTAATCCATCCTCGTCACCCTCTCTTACTAAAAAAATTATTTGATATATTTTCTGGGCTAATTATTTCATAAAAAAAAAAGATAACTATCAATTAACTCACACTTCATCATTTTTCTTAATTCTTTGATATGTTACACATTTCAACAATTATTTTTTATATTTTTAACCCACATTATCAACCACCCACTACAAACATAATAACTTTGATATATTATCTGGGATGATTATTTCATTTCAAACACACCAAACAATTAACTCACATTTCGTCATTTTTCATAATTCTTGGATATGTTACTTATGTCGACAATCATTTTTCATCATTTTAACCCACATCATCGCCCCACTTACTAAAATAATAACTTTGATATATTGTCTGGTCTAATTATTTCATTGCAAACAAACTAATGCATTAAATAACATATTATCATTGTTCATAATTCTTGGATATGTTACTAATTTTGACAATTATTTTTCATAATTTAAACCATCCTTATCGCCTTCTCTTACTTAAATAATTACTTTGATATATTTCCTGGGCTGATTATTTTATTATAAACACACACTCGATTAACTCACATTTAATCTTTGTTCATAATTCTGGATATATTACTAATTTCGACAATAATTTTTATAATTAAAAACCCACATTATGCCTCTCCCTCCTACTTATATAATATATTTGATATATTGTCTGGGCTTATTATATCATTACAAACACACCAATCAAGTAACTCACATTTCATCATTTTTCATAATTCTTGGATATGTTACTAACTTCGACAATAATTTTCATAACTTTAACCCATTATGTCGCTCCCCTTACTTAAATAATTACTTCGATATATTGCATGGGCTGATTATTTCATTACAAACAAATAAATAAATTCTGGGTATTCTCATAGTATATATGTTTCACCTCTCTTATCCAATCCTGGGTGACGTCGCATATTTTGCTAATATATATCGTTCACCTATCTAATTCGATCCCGGGCGACGCTGGGTATTTTGCTACTATATGTTTTCCACCTATCTCATTCAATACTGGGCAATGCTTTCTGATAGCATATATTTGCACATCTCATTCAATCCCTGGACTGACTTCATGTCTGCCACCCCACTGTTGAAAATATATATTAAAAAAAGTAATGTTTTAATCGTAAACTATTTCAGCCATTTCCGAGACTGACTTTGTATCCCCAACCCACTGCTAAAAATATACATGAAATAATGTAATGTCTAAATAGTAAACTGTTTCAGCCATTTCTGGGACTGACTTTATATCCCCAACGCACTGCTAAAAATATACATGAAATAATGTAATGTCTAAATAGTAAACTGTTTCAGCCATTTCCAGGATCGACTTTAAATCCCCAACCCACTGCTAAAAATATACATGAAATAATGTAATGTCTAAGAAGTAAACTGTTTCAGCTATTTCCGGGACCGACTTTATATTCCAAACCCACTTCTAAAAATATACATGAAATAATGTAATGTCTAAATAGTAAACTGTTTCAGCCATTTTCGGGACTGACTTTATATATCCAACCCACTGTTAAAAATATACATGAAATGCAGAAATGTCTAAATCATAAACTGTTTCAGCCATTTCCGGGACCGACTTTATATCCCAAACCCACTGCTAAAAATATACATGAAATAATGTAATGTCTAAATAGTAAACTGTTTCAGCCATTTCTGGAACTGACTTTATATTCCAAACCCACTGCTAAAAATATACATGAAATAATGTCTAAGAAGTAAACTGTTCCAGCCATTTCCGGGACCGACTTTATATCCCAAACCCACTGCTAAATATATACATGAAATAATGTAATGCCTAAATAGTAAACTGTTTTAGACATTTCTGGGACCGACTTTATATCCCAAACCCACTGCTAAAAATATACATGAAATAATGTAATGTCTAAATAGTAAACTGTTTCAGTCATTTCCGGGACCGACTTTATATCCCAAACACACTGTTAAAAATATACATGAAATAATGTAATGTCTAAATCGTAAACTGTTTCAGCCATTTCCGGGACCGACTTTATATCCCAAACCCATCGCTAAAAATATACATGAAATAATGTAATGTCTAAATAGTAAACTGTTTCAGCCATTTTCGGGACTGACTTTATATCCTCAAACCACTGTTAAAAATATACATGAAATAAAGTTATGTTTAAATCTTAAACTGTTTCAGCCATTTCCGGGACTGACTTTATATCCCCAACCCACTGCTAAAAATATACATAAAATAATGTAATGTCTAAATAGTAAACTGTTTCAGCCATTTCTGGAACTGACTTATAATCCCTACCCCACTGTTGAAAATACAAAAGTAATGTATACATCGTAAACTTTTTCAGCCATTTCCGGGACCGACTTCTCATCTCCCATCCTACTGTTAAGAATATACATTAAATAAAGTAATGTCCAAGACGTAAATGGTTGCAGCCATTTCTGGAACCGACTTCATATTTCCCACCCCAATGTTAAAAATATACATTAAATAAAGCAATATGTAATGCGTAAACGGGTTCACCCATTTTCGGGATTGATTTAATATCCCCACCCCACTGTTAAAAATATACATGAAATAAAGTAATGTTTAAATCGTAAACGGTTTGAGTAATTTCCGGGACTGACTTCATATCCCGTAACCCACTGCTTAAAATATACTTGAAATAAAGTAATGTTTAAATCATAAACTGTTTCAGCAGCTTTTCGAAAGTAATACATAAAAACATTAACACGGTTAGGGATTAGGTAACCATTGCTTCAACATGAATGTCTGAGTGTACTATCAGTTTCAGCATTCCAGTGACTTAAACCCTCCCATTTTTTGGTCTTTGTTAATGGAGGAGAAATCCTTCATTACTGATACAATTCTTATTTTTGTTATTGACCAGAGAGCCCCTTTTGGGGAGCTGGTTTCCCCCTAAATTTTTAAACAACCTCATGTCCAATTCCGCCCTTGTGGGGAGGCAAGTAAACAAAGAAAAAATAATCAGAACGGACATTTTCCAGGTCATTTTATAATTAATCAGGAGTAACAGTCCAGGGCATTTTGTAATTAAATCAGAAATAACTTTTTCCAGTTCTTTTTTAATATTAAAACTTTGTTACATTAAACATAGTACCTATTCACAATGCCTCCCCACGGGACGGATTTAGCCACCAGGTTCGTTTTTTTAACGTGGAGAAAAATTGTCTTAGTCGTAAAGGATTTCTCTTCCACTGAGAGAGAAGAAAGTGAAATGTAGCACCTGAAAATCAGATACTACACTTTGATCTTAGCCAAAAGGCCAAGAAAGGCGAATCATTTTTATTAGCTTTGCCTCAACAGCGACACCAATTTTTGTTTTTGGATATCTTCCTTTCAAAGGTGACAAGGTTTATTTGGAATATTCCACTTTTTGGAATATTCATTCCACTTTCCTTTTTTAGGGATGCACAGCATGATAACGGACGGTGCGATAGCGTAACAAACTAACCAAAAAAGAATATAAGAACAGACACGATCAAGTGGGGAAAGCAGTACATTGGGAATTATGCAGACAACTGCATGTTGAACACCCAGACAAATGGTACAAGCACAAACTTGTAAACGAAAGTCACAGAATCATATAGGACATCGATATACAAACAGATAAACCCATCCAAGCAAGAAGACCGCATGTCATAACAGTTAACAAGAAGGAAAAGTCCTGCCGTTCTGGCAGACCAAAGACAAATTGTAAGTTACTCCCCCCTCCCAAATAAAACAAAAACAATTGTAGTGTTGGCATAAACTGGCACCACATAAAATAATCGAGAATTGTCAAAGAGCATGAAAAGACCGAGGAGGAAAAGCACTAACCAGTTCATCATTGGATGAGTATGAAGAGGACTGGGACCTTGGGAAGGTTTATTGTCACCTAAATTCCAGTGAAGATCAATGGTTGCCGTAAATGAGAAACCAATGGTAAACAGCTATTGCAATAATGCAAAGTAATTTGAAAAGTTTATTGGAAGAGGTTGTGGCTACTAGAAATTTGAGGGGACTTGTTGTCACTCAGACTCCAGAGAACGCCACAGGTTATTCTAAAGAATATTTTTTTGATGATAGCCTGTATGAAAACTCCTAGTGAGTAATAATAAAAAGAAGAAAAAGAAAAAGAACAGCACAGAGAGACATTTTCCAGGGAGGCTGACTATCAGCACTATTGTTTGCCATAGCCATGATGCTATTCAGTTATATACTTAGGAAATGTAGTGCCGGATACAAGTTTATAGTCACAGGACAAAGAATAAACCATGTCATGCCAAATAGTGATGATCTGAAACTATTTGCCAAATATTGATGATCTGAAACTATTTGCCAAAAACAAAAACGGACTAAAAAGCTGATAAACATGACCAGAATATTCAAATGGAATTTGGAATGGAAAAATGTGCATTGCTAGAGATGAAAGGAGAGAAAATGGAGACATTTGATGGCATAGCACTAACTACTCAAGAGGAGAGGAAGGCCCTTGGCAAATATAATACTTACAACTATTTGGAAGTTCCAGAAACAGACATCATCAAATCTGCAGAAATGAAAGAAAAAATTGAAAAAAATACCTGAGAAGAACAAGGAAATTCTTATAATAGTAGAAATCTAATTAAAGTAATAATTACCTGGGCAGTATCTTTAATAAGATACTCCGGACCATTCATAGTCTGGACCAAAGATGAACTCAGGCATCTTGACCAGGACATAAGGAAACTAATGACTATTCACAACACATTACACCCAAAAGATGATACTGACCCACTCTATATGAAAGCCTCTTCTCAAATGGAAAACGCAAATTCCGGGAGAGTGGACTTTCTAGAACTGAACAGGGCCAGCAGCATATCGCAATCAACAGGGACAGTGGCGGCTCGTGCCTGGAGCTGTGGAACTGCAGCACCCCCAATCATTTCTACTCAATATTATCGATACACGGTAAAAATAATACGTTTATTTTTTCCTTTCTATGTGATAATATATCATAATAATAATAATAATAATAATAATAATAATAATAATAATAATAATTATATATATATATATATATATATATATATATATATATATATATATATATATATATATATATATATATATAATCCTGAAGCTTAATGTCGATAACTGTTCCCATATTCATATAAGTATAAAAGTAAAACTTTGCTTGGAGCTGCCAAATTCACAGTTACACATTCTTAGCGAAGTTCGCTTATACGCATGCGTCGCATGCGTCGCATGCCCGCTTCAGACGGCGAATGAAAGCTAAGTTGGAACTGTCATTTTAGCAGTTCCAAACGCTCGTGAAAACCGGTGTTTGCGTGTTTTCGCTTATATTATTATTTTTTTAAAAGGCTTGTTTACAAATGTTTTGTTTTTATTATTATTAAAAAGTGTAAAGTGTTCTTGTAAATAAATATCCACCTTAAAAAAATTCTCACACTTTTAAATGCGATTTAAGCAGACAAAAATATACAATATGCGAAACTTTTTTTTTTTTTAATTAAAAGTGTTCGTAAAGCTACCAACGTAACTAATGTTATTTTTTTCACGTACGCCTTATTTTGTTTGTGTTTTTATGTAGTTTGAAATCTATTCATTTTGTGGTAGTTGAACTTTACAGAATAAAAAATATTTACATTTTTTTTTATAGAAAAGCGAAGAAAATTTTATTTTTTTAAATACATTTTAGTTAAAAAATGTTTTTAAATGTTCCTATTTACAATGCCTCCCCACGGGACAGAGTTAGACACCAGGGTCGTTTTTTAACGTGGAGAAAAGGAACAAAAATAAAAATTGTCTCAGTCGTGAAGGACTTCTCCTCCACCGACAGAGAACAAGAAATTGAAGTGAAGCATCTGAAGAACAGACACTACACCTTGATTTTGGACAAAAGGAAAACTGTTATCCAATAAAACCATTTTTAAATGGTAAACTCCTAACTTTACCATCGTGTGCAAGCAAGTAAATTTCAAAGATTGTGTTTTTATGAAAAAATAAATTATTAAAAAATTGTAAATAAAATGTATTTAAAAAAATGTTTTTCGTTTGTTTACCTGCGGAAAAGCCCATAAAATTTATTTAATCTGTAAAGTTTAAAAGAAATATATTTGTATATTTTTTTTATTACTCTGTAAAGTGTACACAATTTAAAATAGTATTTTTTTATTAAAATGTTTTTGCGTATTATCCCTTTTTCGACGGCTTATAATGGCAAAGTTAAAAAATATTTGTATTAAAAAAAGACAATTTTAATGGCAAGCTTATTTTGTTATACGCCTATTTTTAATTAACAACAAGCTTTTTATAAATAAAAAACGTTTTTAAATAGTAAAACTATTTTCGTTAATAAAAATCTGTTATCTAAAAGTTATAAAAGTACGATTCAACTCAGTTAGAACCCGGTTCAGTTGAATCGCAAAAAGAGGATCACGTAAACATTGTATTCTTTCTACCCTAATTAATATTCTACTAATAGACTGCCAATTAATATTCTACTAATAGACTTACCTTTCCCAACACAATTGATATAAAAGAATTTAACCATGGCCTCCTTGCATCCCAAAGAAATAACTTCTGTGACGGTAAGTGAACTTCAACAGATTGAGTTTTCACAGCTGCCTCTCCATGATAAAGTTGAAATTAAGAAAAGAGGCCGTTCAACGCCTGATATTCAAGTATCTCAGTCAGGCATTAACAACAACAAAGTGTATATTCGTAGCTTTAATTCTGACTGGTACCAACGGAAAAGTTGGCTTTGCGGCTGTGAACTAAAAAAGGCATTGTTCTGCTTTCCTTGTTTGTTGTTTGGGAGTGATGTAACGTGGACAAAAGATGATTTCAGAACTATTAGCAAAATGAAAGATAGAACTGAAAAGCATGAGAAGTCAAAGGAGCACGTTGACAATGTAGTTTCCCTATCAATTTTGGGGACCGTAAATATTAAAGAAAAACTTAGTGAGGCCTACAGACTTTCAATCAATCATCATAGCATGAATGTTAAGAAGAACCGTGAAATTTTATCTAAAATAATAGATTGTATTTTCTTTTGTGGGAACTTTGAAACTCCCTTACGAGGACATGATGAAAAAGATGATTCAGTAAATGCAGGTGTATTTAGAGGATTAGTAAATTTTGCATCTAAATTAGATCCAGATTTAAAGAATCACTTAGAAACCAGTAGTGTCTTCAAAGGTGTTTCCAAGACCATTCAGAATGACATACTTGACTGTCTTTTACAAATATACCGTGATGAAATAAGGGCAGAAATTAGCAAAGCTTCCTTTGTAGCTGTCATGGCTGACGATACAACAGATGTGTCTGAACATACACAAATGATCATTGTTTTACGGTACGTCTTGGATGAAAAAATACTTGAACGCTTTTGGGGATTCTTTATTCCAGAAAACCAAACCGCTGATGGAATATCAAAATATATTCTACAACAATTGGATATAATCCTTCAAGGGAATCGCCAAAAACTGATAGCTCAGACATTTGATGGTGCAAATGTCATGAAAGACAAAAAAGCTGGTGTTCAGGCGAAAATAAAAGCAGTTTATAGTAATGCACATTTCACTCACTGTTATGCGCATCAACTTAATTTAATAATGAGGAATGCAGCAAGCATTACACGAAATGCTAGAATATTTATCTCTAACATTTTGGCTATTCCGACTTTCTTTTCTAGATCACCACAGCGTCTTTCCATTCTCAAGAAACATCTGGATGTAAGCATTCCACGTCCATCCGCCACAAGGTGGAACTTTAACATACGGACCATAAATAGAGTTCATGAAAATGTTCAAGCATTAAAAAAATGTCTCACTGAAATTCAGTCAACATCATATGTAGATGAAACCGTTGCAGAAGCGACAGGAATTCTGAAATATTTGAACGATGAAAATTTCATATTTTGGTTAGAGCTATTTCATCAAATTATGTCTCATGTTGAAATTATTTATAATCAAATGCAATCTCAGGAAATTGGCATATATAAAGTCAATGAATACATAGCAAATTTCAAAACTGCTATAAGATAAGAAACTCCAAATACTATGAAAATCCTTCACAAACACTCAAGGCTGAAGCTAAAGAACTGTGTGACTATATATCTGTTGATATAACGGACAGATATTCTTCAACTAAACATTTAATAAATTATTTAACAAGAAAAGCTTTGCTAGTTTTAAGAAAGAACTACCTACAGACGAGATATCCTTGACAACTGAAGCATATCCCATGATTGACAAACAAAGGCTTGAAACTGAGTTAGAAATATTTTATAGTAGGTCAGATATCCATGAGTATTGCAAAGTAATTGATCTCCTGAAATTTATTTTGGAAAACAATTTAAACGATGTTCTTAGTGAAATCACAAAACTCATAAAAATTATCTTGACAATTCCCATGACTACATCAAAGGCAGAACGTTGTTTTTCAACTCTGAAAAGAATAAAAACTTTTCTAAGGAGCATCATGGGTTGCGAAAGACTAAATGCACTTGCAGTGCTTTCAATTGAAAAAAAGTTCTTCAGCAGTCATTCAGAAGTTAAGGAGAAAATTATCAATCTTTTCTCACAAATTAAAATAAGAAGAATGGAATTTACTTTCAAATAAATATAAGTAAGCTATTCCAAATATTTACACCTATTTAGAATTCCTTTAAGTTATTGTATTTTTATACATGTGCATACGTATAAATTATGTATATTTTTTATGTTTGTTTTATTTTTACACAATATTAAAACAATACGCATTTTTTTAAACAGCACCCCCACTAATCTTAGGCACGAGCCGCCACTGAACAGGGATAAAGTCATTTAAAAAATGACTGGGACCAATTGTTTTGATGGAGAGAGAAAAAATACTCACGTTAAGAATGACTTTCTAAATAATTTGATTGATGTGTTAAACTGAGCAAGTGCAATAATAATAATTTAATAATAATAATAATAATAATAATAATAATAATAATAATAATTTGATAATAATTATAATAATGATAATAATTTGATTATAATAATAATAATAATGATAATAATTTAATTATTATTATTATTATTATTATTATTATTATTATTATTAGGAGTAGTAGTAGTAGTAGTAGTAGTAGTAGTAGTTCTCACACAGGTTATCATCAGAGATTGTTCAAATTCGCTGACAAAAACCAGTCGTGTTCCCTGGAGTCTGAGTGACAAGTCACTTCAGATTTCAAGTACTCTCCATCGTTTAATAACCTTTGCAAATTAATTTGCGTTATCACAATTGCCATTGACGTCATTGGCAGAGACCAATGGTCTTCGCTGGAATTTGGGTGGCAATAAGCTGCCACAAGGTACCAGTCCTCTTTGCACCCATCCAGTGGAGGTCTGGTTAGTGCTTTCTTTTTTTTTTTTGTCTTTCCGTCTTCCTCGACCCATCAAATATTTGGTGTAATGCCAGTAAATGCTGACTTTACATTTTTTTTCTCTTTTTTTTTCTCTTTTTTTTTTTTTTTTTTTTTTTTTTTAGTAATTTCAGCTTTTGGATGTTTTTATTTTTTTATTTTTTATTTATTTTTTTTAACATCAGGCCAATTCCTTTGACTTCAGAAATTAAAGCTGTACCTTGATACTTGCGTCGTTTTTAACAGACACGCTTTTATTATTATTATTATTATTATTATTATTATTATTATTATTATTATTATTATTATTATTATTATTTAATTAATTAAACAGAAAACTTATTCTTCCTTTATTTACATTTCTTTTTTCCATTTCAATCATTCCACTAATTTCAATTACGTGGGAGGAAAATGACATTTTGTTGTGGTTTTTAAATTAAAAAAAAAAAAAAAAAGAAGACCCCCCTCCAGCCTCCACCCCAAAAAACAACAACAAAAAAAACAAACAAACAAAGAAACAAACACCTGCGCATCGAAAATCCAAATCAACCAATCAGAGTAAAACAAATGTAGAACCATTAAGTCAGACTAATTAGAATAAGGTTTCACATTCCTAGCGACACGTCAAGTTTGATTAGTAACGTATGGATGTGAAACACGTCGCCTTAACAATCATCGATGTAAACATTTCACGAGAGTAACAACAGATCACAGCTGGTTGTAAATGGAAGACGTTGTCAATCTACGGATGGACAAAAGCGAAATAAAATGGATGAATACAAGTTACTATTTGGTATTTATTAAACTTAATCAGATATAAGAGGGTTTAGTAGAATAGAAGAAATATTGTGTTGCGTCAGTATACCAAAGGAACACTACAATGCGTGCCTGTCCTGAAAAATCAATATTAAAAATTCTGCTTTCTATGCACGCGCAATATATATATATATATATATATATATATATATATATATATATATATATATATATATATATATATATATATATATATATGAGCTACTCGGACCACGGACCACTCTTTGCTGTCTTAGCAGGATGCAAGACCGTTTTAACAGGTTTCAAAACCTGCTCGCCTGAGCTTCAATCTCTGTAAAATATTCACAACGCTTGTCTGGCTACAACCATTGTCAACAATTTTCGTTACTCTCATCTGGGCCGAAAATTTTATGAGTAAAGTTTCTTTCCAAGAACTATCCATCTGTGGAACACAGTATCATTGGGCTGCTTCCCAGCTGACTATAACAAACTCGTTTTCAAGTCAGTATATATATTAGTGATGGGACGATAAAAAAGGAAGTAATGTCTGGGAGGAGTATATCATTGCAACAAAATAGATTGTACACTAAAAACTAGGTACGTACAAAATGAATGCCGATGCTCAAAATGTATAAACATTTTGACCCCTCCCTTTACTTAAAAATTCACCAAAAATCAGAAAATTAACCAATTTTAATGAAATTTTCAGTATTTATCAAATAATGATCACGGAATATAATAAACTAATTATTTAAATCTTAATGCAAATGTATTATTTTGTTTAAACAAAAAATACCTTTACTAAAGTTATTTTTTCCGTAGTAAAAAAAAAAAAAATTGAATTTATTTTTGTTTTTTATTAACATAAAGCATCGTAAATTGTAGCAATTAAAAAAAATAATTTTATTTTTACAGCAACATCACGAAAGATGCCCCTAAAGTCTTTATTAATGAATTCGATATAAATCGAAGAAAAATGAATTTCTCGAACTACCGATATTACTATTGAATTAAACATTGTTTATTTAATATTTTCACACAAAAATAAGCAAAAATATTTCTACTTTTTTTTAAAATTACAGGTTTAGCATAATTTTTATACGTAAGATTTTAATAGTTTCCTTCTTGAATGAATGTGAAACTTTCGGCATAATATAATTTTTATATAATATTGAACAATAGTTAAAAAAAAATTAATTTAAAAACAGGAACATAGAAAAATAATTAAATTAAAAAATGGTAAAAATTATACAAACGTTCAGGATAGGAATGTACGTATGCACGTCTGGGAAAAAAAAAAGAAAAATAGCACCCCCCCTTCCTTCCTTTTAATTACATGACGTCATTTTCACAGTCTTTCGACAAACTGAAATTTTGGGCTTCCGTATATTCCGTGTTTACAAAATTTTCGTTAGAATAACTCGGTTTTTGGGCTAATTAAGCTCTTTTTTGTATAGACAAAGTATTTTTTTTTATTATTTAATTCAATATCTTAAGACTTTACTTTACTAATTATCTTTAAAATAGACCCCAAAAAACTAATATTTATCTTTTAAAAAGGATTTTTACAATGTATGTATTTAATTTCAAAATTTAGCTGAATTGGTTAGCTCGCCATGAGAACATTTTTCGTAACTTCTTTTTTTCCATTTTTTTTTTATTACATTTAAAAAAGGTTTTGACTGACGAACAAACAAAATCTATTTATATAAGATTTATTGTTTTGATTTATTTTATTGCTTGATTTGCAATTAAATAGCCAAGCAAAGTATTTGTTTATCTGTATATATATATACAGTTACATTATTGGATGCACTGGCATTGATATTAAAAGTCCATTTTTTTATTTTAAAAGTGAATACAACTTACTTATATACTTAATCGTAAATATACTAGCGACTTCAAAAATGATAACTAATTTGCATATTCCTTTAAAAAAATCACTTTTATTAATACACTATTCGTTTTTTTCTGTTTTTTTATTGGAGTATTAGTTTCATTTCACTATTACACACAGTTCTATTTGTGCATATTTTTTACATTGTGCATAGTATTTGAAGCTGCATTTGGTGTAAATCTCTATATTTTTATGTCTGCAGAACGGCATCTATCATACTATTCTGTCAATTTTTGGTTTACAGACTTGAAACTTATATATATATGTGAGGTATTCAGATCTGTAGAACAAAATCGATTTGGTTTACACCTTGAATAATATCTGCTGAGTCAAAATAAAAAAATGGAACTTTCCAGGTATAGTTTGACATGTGTATGCTCTACGCATATGCAAATATACATTTATATATTTAACTTCATTAATTTGTTAATGGTAAGTGGTATCTTATACTACTAGTCTCTCTCTACTGAGTAGTTTCCAGAAAGAAGTCTCCAATCTAATTAGTTCTGCACCATCAACCAAGCTGCAACCTCTGCTATTTTTACAGTACCATTTCCGTCTTCGTAGCTCTTTAACTTTTTGAGTTAAAAAATAGGAAGCTTTACTCTTGGAACGATTCTTCCATCATTATTATCTACTACTACTACTACTACTACTACTACTACTACTACTACTAAATGTTAATTCAACATCATATGTGTTGCTTTTGAAGCTGTTTCATATTCTTTTTATGCTGATTTGATATATTTATATTTTTGGAATTAATGGCTAGTCTATGGCTTATTGACTTAAGAATTGGTTTGAAAACTAAGGATGAAAAAGGTAGATATATCAATAACATTTATTTGTGGTTGTCAATCGGCGAACCTTGATGATGTTAGTTTTCGCAGAGACGACAGCCTTGGGTATGTGTTGTCCTCCTCCTAAAATGTTCACATATCTAGTGCTGACCAAACTCAACGTTGTTTAACTGTTGGTGATATAATGAGGACTAATGTGCCAATGTTATTATGCCACATACAATGAATATCGACTTTTCAAAATTGGAAACAAGCTCAATCAAGACACTCAAGTATCTTTTTAAACATAGCTTCAAAACAGAAGAATTAATGGTCGTTAACCAAAGCAGTATGACATCAGAAAGGATGAATGGCACTTGTCAAATCGTGTAGCAACTACAGCAGCAAAATGAATCTCATAAATACTTGATTCCGATTGGTTATTTTAAAAAAAATTTCTGTTGATAACTGAAACCGAACTTCAACCAATCAGAAAATATTACTCTGAGAACTGAGCAAAGCGAGAACCTAAGCACAGCCATCAGGTAGAGACTCAACTAGCCACATAAACCCTTGTTAGTCAAAACATGACTACGCAGACGCCTTGTGGGAAAATTAAATCTAATCTTGGCTGTGAGACAACATAATATAGTCATTAACTGCTAAACATATCACTAGCTTATACAGACATATGTCTTCACACATTTAGACAAACAACACTGCTTTCATCTCAACACTTTGGACCAATATTAACTCTTTACTTTTGGTTGTTCTAACGTCAATAAAAATGGTATAAGTTATGGTATAAAGGTCTACTACACAAAATCTCCAGCTACGGTATAGCTGGAAATATCTTTTCAATTATTAAATTATTTCCCTCTGATAGCTTCATAAGAGTAGTGGTTGATGGGCAGAAATAAGAAGCTCACAGTATTAATGCTGGAGTCCCTCAAGGGTCCATCTTGGGCCCAACTCTCTTCCTGATCTACATCAATGATCTCCCAAAACACTTCCTAAGATCATCCGTAGACATCTATGCTGATGACATGGCCATCTATGGCAACACTTCAAAGGCCATAAACGACCATGCCCTCTCTGCTTCTCTCTCCTCTAGTCTTGAGCATGTGGTACAATGGGGAAAGAGGTGACTGATTACTTTTAATGCATCTAAAACCAAGCTTCTATCTTTACATCATCAACGCTCAATTGACATCAATTGAAATGAATGTCTCTTGTGTTGGAGAGGCTCTATGTTTTAACAAGCTTTACTCTTGATCTGAGATGGAACACGTACATCAAATCCGTTGCCAAGCCTGCTGGAAAAATGGTGGGATCGTTCTACCGCACCAGTAGATATCTCACTGCCGATGCAATTCTCTACCTGTATAAGAGCCAAATATGTCACAGGATGGAGTACTGTTGCCACATATGGCAGAAGCTGCAAGAAGCTCTTATCCTGCCTTAACAGAGTTCAAAATAGACTTTGTAGCCTGGTGGGGAATGCTCTTTTCTCTTCTCTGCAAGCTCTTTCCCACAGAAGAGATGTTGTGAGCCTGTTTCTGCTTTATCATTACTTTCATGACAAGTGCTCGTCTGAGCTCCAATTTATGGTTCCCCGGTCTGATTTTCATGAACAACACTCGTCTAGCTGAAACCACTCTTTATCTGTGCCTAAACCTAAATGTAGATTCCATGAACAAGGCTTCTTTCTTAAAACTGCATGCCTCTGGAACTCTGTTCCATTTTCTTACTTTCCAACTGACTACAATATGGTTGTCTTCAAGTCCAACATAAACAAGTTCTTGATGAGTCGTTCCCTTAAATAATCCAATTTACCAAATTTCCGCTACTAATGATTGCTACAACATTTTATCATTGACCACTGTACACTTATTAAGCCTTATTAACGCTTATCCTTATGTGGCCTCCGGACTGCAATAAGTGGTGACACCTTTGTAAAAAAAAACAAATGAATAAAATTTATGAATGCAGATATTTTTTTCTCTACATGGGTTCATCATTAAAAAAATGAAAAAATAAAAAGGTATGATAAAGCAAAGGAATTATGTTATTTTTAACAATTTTGCTTATATATATATATATATATATATATATATATATATATATATATATATATATGTATATGATCCGAATTTTCATTGTATAATGTCTTACACGTGTTTCATTGAATAGCGGAAGATCACTAAACAATTCTTGAGAGTTGAATGAATATTACTCCAAGCACTGCTATAAAGTTTATTATATGGAATGCAAAAAGAATTTGGAGAAGAAATATATATATATATATATATATATATATATATATATATATATATATATATATATATATATATATATATATAAAGCTGAATGTGTGTGTGTGTGTGTGTGTGTGGTCACGAATAGGCTCTTATATGGTTGACTATTTTAAAAAAACTGATCACATATAATGATAAAAGATGTATGGAGACACAGGAATGAGTATGTTTGATCTGGCATAATAATGATTCATTAAAATTGTGGAGTCTGCGTTCGCACCTGGTCCACAAAGTATGGAAATAAAAAATTTAAAAATTAAAAAAAAAAACGTTTGCAAGTGTTTTTGATATAGATGTACATAATATTACTTTGATAAGTATGTTTTAACTTAAATAGGGATGGTATGATAAAATTGTGAGGTCTGCGTTCATGCCTGGCCTCCATAGAATAGAAATAGACACAAACTTTAATAAAGACTTTTCATATCTATCTGCGTAAGAATACTTTGATAATTATGTTTCAGTTTGAAGAAATATGGTATAATAAAATTATGGGGTGTTTGTTCGCACCTGACCTCCATAGAATGGAAATATGTCACAAAGTTTAACAAGGTTTTTTAATATAGATCCACAGAATATTGTGATAAGTGTTTCAGTGTGAACAGGTATGGTATAATAAATTATGAGGTTTATCTATTTTGTTTTTACTTTCATCATAGTTTGCTTTGGTTTTGATACCCCCAAATTCAACCCAAATTTACAACCCTTCCTTTTCATAACCTATCATACTTTCATAAATCAGAGTCCATTTTCTGTAGGCTGTTTTTGAACCCAATCAACGACGGGTACCTTTGCTAGTATATATATATATATATATATATATATATATATATATATATGTGTGTATATATATGTATATATATATATATATATATATATATATATATATATGTGGTGATTGTCACTTCTTGACAGAAGAAGACCATCTTTCCCTTGCTTTATTGTTGATTACTCAATTATTTTCATGTATTTTTAAATATATATATATATATATATGTATATATATATATATATATATATATATATATATATATATATATATATATATATATATTTAATAATATTATAATTATGTACACATATATACACTTATACACACACATATATACATGTGGAGATGTGATCAAGAATGCATCAATTCCTATTTTCTGTGCGAACGAAGGTGGCTCTTCCATATGTGTGTGTGTGTGTATATATATATATATATATATATATATATATATATATATATATATATATATATATATATATATCCCGCATGAAGAGGTTAGCTAGATACATATTACAAAGGTTTTTATAGGTTGATACGTATGTCTTTGATATTCTATTGAAGATTATAGTTTATACTAATGCTTAAATATAATTGACTTGAACATATAAAAGTCTGAAATGACAATAAAATTCCATCCTACCTAAACAATTCCAGTGGCTTCTTTTTTTTTTTTTTTTTTCTTTGTCATGAAAGAATTCAGATTAATAATTCGAAATAAGTAGCATCCATAAAACCTGAACGCTTTATTTTTTTGTTGTCATTGACGAAATAAAACAATTTGTTTTGACAAGTTTGAACTCATTCAGATATACTGGAAAAAGCTATTGGAAATAAGTAATACACCCTCCACCACGGCTACGATTTCCTTACGATTAATTATAATTAGTATAAAAAGTTGTGTTCCAAATGATGCCGGTTTAAACAAAGCTGAAACAGAGAAATTATTATGAATTACCAAGGTCTTATGTACAGCATGGAAGAAACTGGAATCTTAGGAAGGTCTCTATTAATTACAGAAGCAGATGAAGTCATGGAAAAGAATTTCGAAAACTAGGTGTCGAATATACCCGGTAAACCAAGTGCTATAGAGATACAAACAATTGCATGTAAAGGGATGATAAGAATCTTAAAAAGATCTCTTGGTTGGAATGTCTGAGATAGCAGGTGAATGCCTGGCAAAAAAAAAAAAATGATAAGAAAAAAAAAAGATGATTAATGGCAGTGAGACATTTTTGATCTGCAATGGCTTCAACATAATGATCGTGAGGCATGACCAGGTTGATGGATCGATTCCATCGATTGCGTTTCATCAGAAACTGAGGATTGGTGGGATTATGGATGCACAGTGTTTCAGGTGGTTTGACCTATCTACAGCATGTCAACTCTTTCGTCAACTCTATAATGCATCATGATATCCCAAGCATTAAGGAACATGATGGACTGTGAAAGACCAGGCTCAAGCATGTTAGACACGATATTACTGTTTGCAATTCAACTGATGTCAACCTTTTAACTCGTTTCCTTTAATAGTTACAAGAAACCTTTTCAACCACGAATAGCTATGGGCAAAGATACACTACCTGAAGTACTTCGTTCAAACTCCTTGGCTTAACGTTCACAGGGAACATTGGTTGGAACAGATACATCGAGAGCATTACTGCAGCTGCTGCGAGGAAGGTGGGCTCTCTCTATCATGCTAGAAATTTACTTATGCCTGAAAGTATCCGGTATCATTCGCCTATGTATGGAGTATTATTGTCACATTTGGGCTGGTGCATCTGCTACTATCTCTTACTCCTGGACAGAGTTCAAAAGAGAGTCGCCAACCTAATAGATCCCGCACTGTCAGTTAGGCTTCAACCTCTGTCCCATCAACGAAATGTTGCATTTCTCTGCCTGTTTTACAAGTATTTTAATGGTGGATGCTCCGACGAACTACAAACCTTTGTACCCCCTCGATGTAAATATCTCCAACAAACCCGACAAGCAGCAAAATCTCGCCCCTACACAGTAAAGATCACCAGATGTCAGAAAGTCTTCTACTCTAATAGTTTCTTCTCCAGAACAGCTAGACTTTGGAATTCTCTTCTGGGTTCCTGCTTCCCTGACTGGATTGACATGCAGAAGTTCAAGTTTAATGTAAACAGACATCTTGCTGCTCAACTCCCTACATAGTACCCCTGAAGCTTATATCCTATATAGTAACTCCCTACATCAAAGTGGCACTGTGCCTTGTTTGGGGTTAAAATGCAATAAAACTGCATGAACGGTAGTAAGACTCAGAAAACTGTCATGGGAACGCTCATGTCAGTGTGCAATCTGGTCTAAACAGATTGTACACTGACATTCTCGTTCTAATGATGGTTTTCTGAGCCTTACTACTTCCATGTTAGCTTATGACAAATTGGAAGCAGGTGTTTTGCTTGTAACACTATTGCTAAACGATTGCCCAGGTTCCTTTTATCAAGTTTGTTTTTTTTTAAAAAGAAACCAATTTCTTAGATGAGGTTGAAGAACTCCATCAACCCCCATATATTAACCCTGAAGAATATAAGAGGGGAGAACTAACAGGTGCTACACCTTGCTCAGAGTTAACCTGGAACTGTGCAAGGCATTTGTAGAACCCTAAATAACAAAATCGGATGATGATGATGATGAAGAAGAAGAAGAAGAAGAAGAAGAAGAAGAAGAAGAAGAAGAAGAAGAAGAAGAAGAAGAATTGAATAATCTTATGCCAGCATTGCAGGGATTCTTACCCAAATAAGTCTGTTTTTCACTCAAGCATCAGAAAAGTGAGTGATAGTTTTTGAAGAAAAGGAACAACAATTGTGTGTATTAATTAAATAATTTTATTTATTAATCAAACAATTTTATTTATTAATTAAACAATTTTATTTATTAATCAAACAATTTTATTTATTAATCAAACAATTTTATTTATTAATTAAACAATTTTATTTAATCAATAATGAATAGTGTACAAGCAGTAAAAAGTTAATGCATAAAATGAAGATTTACAAACACATACATTTGTGTGAACTTATTTGAAAAGTGTTCTTGAAACAGACGCATGCACTAAAGTACTCAGTTATCAAGGGAGACAAACAGTAAAGATACGCACAGGTTGAAGATATGATTTTTAATAAATATTTCGGAGTCATTTGTATGATTGTTATAAAATACTTAAGGACTAGTCATGTATATAGCACTTCCCATACCTGGGCAGCATTCTTTCCACTCAAGCTAACTGCTCAAAAGAAATTGAAAACCGACTACAGACAGGCACGCCACTTTTGGATGACTGTCTACCAGGGTCATCAAGAACAAGGATTTAACCATCCAGATAAAGATGATGGTATACAACGCCATAGTTGTCCCCATCCTATTTTATGTGTGTGAGACCTGGACCATCTACAGTAAAGACCTTAAACTCAAACAGTTCCGCCAGAAAAAAGCTGTGGACCATAATGTGATTAAGTGGAACGATTATGTGTCCAACATAATTGTCCTCGTGAGAGCCAACGTTACCAGTATCGAAGTCCTGATTATGAAACACCGACTGAGATTAACTGCCATGTGGCTTACATAAAAGACACTAGACTGCCAAAACAAGTGCTCTTCAGTTAACTAAATGCAGAAAATCGACTTAGATGCTGCCCGCTACTTAGATTCAAAGACCAGTTGAAGAAATCTCTAGGTGAGGCCAGTATAGAGGCAAATACCTTTGAAACCTCATCGAACAACAGACATGAATGGAGGAACAGAGTCAAAGTGGGTATAAGTTAATTCAAAGAAAATAGGAGAGCCAATCTAATAACCAAATGACAACAAAGGGCCCTTAGAGCCAACCAACTGCAACCACCTCCTACAATACAATGTAACCAATGCGCCAAACTATTCAGAGCCCAAAGTGGTTTTTCCAGTCACAAAAGGACTCACCATCCTGATAAACTGCTTACAATACTCATAAAACTTTCATTTCTGCTTTTTTTCTGTATTGGTCTTGAGAACCCCTGATGGCATTCCAATTATATTGCTGAAAAAGCTTCAATCAGAACCTGCCCCCATACTTACAAAACTCTTTAAGCATTGCCTTAAGGAGAAGTGCTTCCCATCACCCTGGAAAACCTCATCAGTATGCCCTATATTTAAGAATTCAGGTTATAAGTCGTCTCCCTCTCAGTACAGACCAATAAGTCTTCTGTGTCATGAGTAAGTTGCTGGAATGCAATTAAATAGAGAAGTAGTCAACCACCTCAGCAGAAATAACCTTCTTAGTGACATGCAATATGGTTTCCGTTCTGCTAGATCTACAGCAGATGTGCTAACGGTTATAGGATTAGTGAATTCTTGACAAAGGCTTCCTTTCTAGGGAAATTGCTCTTGACATATTAAAGGCCTTCGACAAGGTATGACAAAAGGGTCTACTTCACAAGATTTCCAGCTACGGTATAACTGGAAATGTCTTCTCAATCATTAAATCATTTCTCTCTGATAGGCTCATCAAAAATCAGAGGCCCAGAGTATTAATGCTGGAGTCCCTCGGGGTCCATACTGGCCCAACTCTCTTCCTGATCTACATCAATGATCTCTCAAAACACATACTTAAATCATTCGTTGACATCTATGCTGATGACACGACCATCTATGGCAACACATCAAAGGCTGTAAATGACAAAGTTCTCTCTGATTCTCTCTCCTCTGATCTTGAGCATGTGCTACAGTGGGGGAAGTGGTGGCTGGTTACTTTTAATGCATCTAAAACCAAGCTCCTATCTTTACATCATCAACGCTCTGATTCAATCTGGCATCAATTGAAATGGATGGCTCTCATCTTGGGGAGGCTCCATGTTTTGACAAGCTTCTGGGTTTGACCTTTCCTCCTGATCTGAAATGGAACACATACATCAAGTCTGTTGCCCTGGTCGCTGGGAAAATGGTAGGATCCTTCTACTGCTCCAGAAGATATCTCACTACTGATGCAATTCTCTATCTTTATAAAAGCCAAGTACGTCCAAGGATGGAGTACTGCTGCCACATCTGGACAGGAGCTGCTAAAAACAGCCTATCCTGCCTTGACAGAATACAAAATAGACTTCATGGCTGAGTGGGGGATGCCCTTTTCTCTTCCCTGCAACCTCTCACAGAAGAGACGTTGCAAGCCTGTCTTTATTTTATCGTTACTTCCATGGCAAGTGCTCATCCGAGCTGCAACCTCTAACCCCCCCCCCACCACCACCAATCTTTCACGAAAAACACCCGTCTAGATGAAACCACTGTCAGTAATTTTCCCAACTCTTTATCTGTGCCTAAATCAAAACGTAGATTCCATGAACGAAGCTTCTTTCTTAGAAGTGCACGTCTGTTGAACTCTCTTCCGTTTGCATGTTTCCCACCTGACTACAACTGGGATGTCTTCAAGTCCATCATAAACAAATTCCTGATGAACTGCTCCCCTAAGTAAGACACTTTATCAAATCTCCATTACTAACGATTACTACGATACTATCCTATTGATTACTGTACACGCAATAAGCCTTAACCCCGAGTTGCTTCCGGGCCTTGATAAGTGGTGACCTTTAAATTGGAAGAAACAGCTTTTGAAGGAAAGGAACAACAATCGTGTGTATTAATTAAACGATTAATTTTTATCATTCTTCTGGTTGTATGTTTGCGTTCGAAACAGTAGTCAAGTTACACCAAATTGTTTTGAATTTTGGTGAGAAAAAAATGAATAAAGACTTAGTCATTGGAATTTAATATATATATATATGTCTTGTTGATTTTTTTAACGATAATATGGTTAATTATCATCTTTACCATGAAGATCTTTTTTGGATGTAAAGAAATATTATTTATATTTTTACTTATAAA
Source organism: Euprymna scolopes (assembly GCF_053919585.1). Lineage (NCBI taxonomy): Eukaryota > Metazoa > Mollusca > Cephalopoda > Sepiida > Sepiolidae > Euprymna > Euprymna scolopes. The sequence goes on along the minus strand of NC_136482.1, from coordinate 5,668,954 downwards.
ACAGTAATCTACAGACATGCATGTTTCGAGATCCTGTCTATGTAGCTTGACTGTTTCTAGGAATTGAACCTCAGACCACATGTATTACAATCTAGTGCGTTAACTGTTATGCCACAAGTCCTAGATCATTTTATTATCATTTTTTATTGCTTTTAAACTTATATAGATTTCTTGCTGATTTTTTAAATGATGATACGGTGACAGCAATTATCATTATTTATTCTACTCTGATTTCGTTTGAAAATTCATAACCTGTGAAATATCTGTTAAGACATCCTTTTTATATAATTAAGAACATTTCCATAACAATTTCATAATTCTATCTTAAGTACTTCAAAGGCTGTAAACGATCAAATCTTGATCATGTGGTGCAATGGAGAAAGAGGTGGCTGGTTAATTTTAATGCATCTAAAATGCATCTATCTTTCCACCATCAACGCTCTGATCCCCATCTACGATCAATTGAAATGAATGGCTCTTGTCTCGAGGAGACTCCATGTTTTGACTAACTTCTAGGTCTGACCTTTACTCCTGATCTTAGATGGAACATGTACATCCAATCCATTGCCAGGGCTATTGTTCTACCGCTCCAGTAGATATCTCACTGCTGATGCAATTCTCTACCTATATAAGAGCCAAATACGTCCACAAGGATGGACTACTGTTACCACATCTGGGCAGGAGCTGCTAGAAGCAGCTTATCCTGCCTTGACAGAGTTCAAAAGAGACTTCATAGCCTAGTGGGGGATGCTCTTTTCTCTTCCCTGCAACCCCTTTCTCACAGAAGAGACGTTGCGAGCCTGTCTCTGCTTTATCATTATTTTCATGGCAAGTGCTCATCTGAGCTCCAATCTATGGTACCCCCTGTCCTGACTTTCACAGAAAACACTCATCTAGCTGAAACCACTATCATTAATTTCCCCCACTCTTTATTTGTGCCTAAAGCTAAACATAGATTCCATAAACAAAGCGTCTTTCTTAGAACTGCACACCTGTGGAACTCTTTTCCGTTTGCCTGATTTCCAACAGACTACAATATGATTGCCTTCAAGTCCAACATAAACAAATTCTTGATGAGACATCCCCTTAAGTAAACCAATCTACCAAATTTCCACTATTTACTATGATACTATCCCATTGACTACTGTACACTCAATAATCCTTATTCTTGAGTGGCCTCCGGGCCTTGATAAGTGGTGACTTCTTTGTAAAAAAAAAAAAATCTTAAATATACAATTTCTTAACTTGTTAGCTGCATTGCTGTCGTGTACCGCTTGGTGCCGAACCTGCTTGCAATAGGTGGTCTTGTCAGGAACAGGAGTTCTGGACAGCTAAGTTTGATGCATAATGTGGCCACTGCCTCTACCACACTGAGTTAGATTTTAGTGGGGAGAGAATAGAAGAGAACTGCTGCTACTTTTTTTTCCAGTTTTTAGCAACTATCATTTACCTTTATGACGTCACATTATCTTTTTGTAACTACTATTCATACATTATGATGTCACACTGCTTTTGGTAATGACATCATCCATTTTCAAGTCAACAATATGTCCATTTCAGATATGTTGGCTTGAGGTATGTTTCTGAGCAGTCCTAAGAGGTTCACTTTACTAGACTTTGCCTTCTCTCTTTGAGAAGGGGTTAGTTTATTGCAAATCGCCTGAGGCGCCCCTACCAATAAATCCCAACAGGACTGTTCAGGCATATTTTGTAGATCAGAGTACTCTGCCTCTTGGACATTGACTTTTTAACTCCACCTTCTGAAATTGTGTTACATTTTTTCGCAGTGGGATGGATGCAAATACAATTTCTTTCTTGATAATAATCACAGTAACAAATGACTCATAGAGTGAATGCGGTATTATATGCTAGATTAGTATTGTTGGTGGCCATCAGTTAAGAATTAGTCTTGATAAGAATAAGGGAGTCAGCAAAAGACAACCCCAATCCTAACCCTATCATTATCGATTTAATGTTCCCGTGCCTAATTATTTATTGCCTAATTATTTATTGCCTAATTATTTATTGCCTAAGTAAGCTATCCAGACAATAAACAAGATCCAAAGTGTTTTATATTCGCTGTATATACTCATTATTGCGTATATACTCATTATTGCGTATATACTCATTATTGCGTAGAAGTAAAAAAAAAATAATGTATATACTAATTATTGCGTAGAAGTTAAAAAAAAAAATAATGTATATACTCATTACTGCGTATATACTCATTATTGCGTATATACTCATTATTGCGTATATACTCATTATTGCATAGAAGTAAAAAAAATAATAATGTATATGCTAATTATTGCGTAGAAGTAAAAAAAAATAATGTATATACGCATTATTGCGTAGAAGTTAAAAAAAAATAATGTATATACTAATTATAGCGTATATACTCATTATTGCGTATATACTCATTATTGCGTATACACTCATTATTGCATAGAAGTAAAAAAAAATAATGTATATACTAATTATTGCGTAGAAGTAAAAAAAAATAATGTATATACGCATTATTGCGTAGAAGTAAAAAAAAAATAATGTATATACTAATTATTGTGTAGAAGTAAAAAAAAATAATGTATATACTCATTATTGCGTATATACTCATTATTGCGTATATACTCATTATTGCATAGAAGTAAAAAAAAAAATGTATATACTCATTATTGCGTATATACTCATTATTGCGTATATACTTATTATTGCATAGAAGTAAAAAAAAAAATAATGTATATACTAATTATTGCGTAGAAGTAAAAAAAAATAATGTATATACTCATTATTGTGTAGAAGTAAAAAAAAAAAAATAATGTATATACTCATTATTGTGTAGAAGTAAAAAAAAATAATGTATATACTCATTATTGTGTAGAAGTAAAAAATACTAATGTATATACTCATTATTGCGTAGAAGTAAAAAATACTAATGTATATACTCATTATTGTGCAGAAGTAAAAAAAAAATGTATATACTCATTATTGCGTAGAAGTAAAAAAAAATAATGTATATACTCATTATTGCGTTGAAATAAAAAATACTAATGTATATACTAATTATTGCGTAGAAGTAAAAAAAAATAATGTATATACTAATTATTGCGTAGAAGTAAAAAATACTAATGTATATACTAATTATTGCGTAGAAGTAAAAAAAAATAATGTATATACTAATTATTGCGTAGAAGTAAAAAAAAAAATGTATATACTCATTATTGCGTAGAAGTAAAAAAAAATAATGTATATACTAATTATTGTGTAGAAGTAAAAAAAAAATAATGTATATACTCATTATTGCGTAGAAATAAAAAATACTAATGTATATACTCATTATTGCGTAGAAGTAAAAAAAAATAATGTATATACTCATTATTGCGTAGAAGTAAAAAAAAATAATGTATATACTCATTATTGTGTAGAAGTAAAAAAAAATAATGTATATACTAATTATTGCGTAGAAGTAAAAAAAAAATAATGTATATACTAATTATTGCGTAGAAGTAAAAAATACTAATGTATATACTAATTATTGTGTAGAAGTAAAAAAAAATAATGTATATACTAATTATTGCGTAGAAGTAAAAAAAAATAATGTATATACTCATTATTGCGTAGAAGTAAAAAATACTAATGTATATACTAATTATTGCGTAGAAGTAAAAAAAAAATAATGTATATACTAATTATTGTGTAGAAGTAAAAAAAAAAAATAATGTATATACTCATTATTGCGTAGAAGTAAAAAAAAATAATGTATATACTCATTATTGCGTAGAAGTAAAAAAAAAATAATGTATATACTCATTATTGCGTAGAAGTAAAAAATACTAATGTATATACTAATTATTGCGTAGAAGTAAAAAAAATAATGTATATACTCATTATTGCGTAGAAGTAAAAAATACTAATGTATATACTCATTATTGTGTAGAAGTAAAAAAAAAAATAATGTATATACTCATTATTGTGTAGAAGTAAAAAATACTAATGTATATACTCATTATTGCGTAGAAGTAAAAAAAAAATAATGTATATACTAATTATTGCGTAGAAGTAAAAAAAAAATAATGTATATACTCATTATTGCGTAGAAGTAAAAAATACTAATGTATATACTAATTATTGCGTAGAAGTAAAAAAAAATAATGTATATACTAATTATTGCGTAGAAGTAAAAAAAAATAATGTATATACTCATTATTGCGTAGAAGTAAAAAATACTAATGTATATACTCATTATTGCGTAGAAGTAAATAATACTAATGTATATACTAATTATTGCGTAGAAGTAAAAAAAAATAATGTATATACTAATTATTGCGTAGAAGTAAAAAAAAAAATAATGTATATACTAATTATTGCGTAGAAGTAAAAAATACTAATGTATATACTAATTATTGTGTAGAAGTAAAAAAAAATAATGTATATACTCATTATTGCGTAGAAGTAAAAAAAAATAATGTATATACTAATTATTGCGTAGAAGTAAAAAAAAAATAATGTATATACTCATTATTGCGTAGAAGTAAAAAATACTAATGTATATACTAATTATTGCGTAGAAGTAAAAAAAATAATGTATATACTCATTATTGCGTAGAAGTAAAAAATACTAATGTATATACTCATTATTGTGTAGAAGTAAAAAAAAAATAATGTATATACTAATTATTGCGTAGAAGTAAAAAAAAAATGTATATACTCATTATTGTGTAGAAGTAAAAAATACTAATGTATATACTCATTATTGCGTAGAAGTAAAAAAAAATAATGTATATACTAATTATTGCGTAGAAGTAAAAAAAAAATAATGTATATACTCATTATTGCGTAGAAGTAAAAAATACTAATGTATATACTAATTATTGCGTAGAAGTAAAAAAAAATAATGTATATACTAATTATTGCGTAGAAGTAAAAAAAAAATAATGTATATACTCATTATTGCGTAGAAGTAAAAAATACTAATGTATATACTAATTATTGCGTAGAAGTAAAAAAAAATAATGTATATACTAATTATTGCGTAGAAGTAAAAAAAAATAATGTATATACTCATTATTGCGTAGAAGTAAAAAAAAATGTATATACTCATTATTGTGCAGAAGTAAAAAAAAATGTATATACTCATTATTGTGCAGAAGTAAAAAAAAATAATGTATATACTAATTATTGCGTAGAAGTAAAAAAAAATGTATATACTCATTATTGCGTAGAAGTAAAAAAAAAATGTATATACTCATTATTGTGCAGAAGTAAAAAAAAATGTATATACTCATTATTGCGTAGAAGTAAAAAAAAATAATGTATATACTAATTATTGCGTAGAAGTAAAAAATACTAATGTATATACTAATTATTGTGTAGAAGTAAAAAAAAAATAATGTATATACTCATTATTGTGTAGAAGTAAAAAAAGATAATGTATATACTCATTATTGCGTAGGAGTAAAAAAAAATAATGTATATACTAATTATTGCGTAGAAGTAAAAAATACTAATGTATATACTAATTATTGTGTAGAAGTAAAAAAAAAATAATGTATATACTCATTATTGTGTAGAAGTAAAAAAAAAATAATGTATATACTCATTATTGCGTAGAAGTAAAAAAAAATAATGTATATACTAATTATTGCGTAGAAGTAAAAAAAAAAATAATGTATATACTCATTATTGCGTAGAAGTAAAAAATACTAATGTATATACTAATTATTGCGTAGAAGTAAAAAAAAAAATAATGTATATACTCATTATTGCGTAGAAGTAAAAAAAAAAATAATGTATATACTCATTATTGCGTAGAAGTAAAAAAAAAATAATGTATATACTCATTATTGTGTAGAAGTAAAAAAAAATAATGTATATACTCATTATTGCGTAGTAGTAAAAAATAATAATGCATATACTCATTATTGTGCAGAAGTAAAAAAAAAAATGTATATACTCATTATTGCGTAGAAGTAAAAAAAAAAATGTATATACTCATTATTGCGTAGAAGTAAAAAAAAAATAATGTATATACTAATTATTGCGTAGAAGTAAAAAATACTAATGTATATACTAATTATTGTGTAGAAGTAAAAAAAAATAATGTATATACTAATTATTGCGTAGAAGTAAAAAAAAAATAATGTATATACTCATTATTGTGTAGAAGTAAAAAAAAATAATGTATATACTAATTATTGCGTAGAAGTAAAAAAAAAAATGTATATACTCATTATTGTGTAGAAGTAAAAAAAAATAATGTATATACTCATTATTGTGTAGAAGTAAAAAAAAATAATGTATATACTCATTATTGCGTAGAAGTAAAAAAAAATAATGTATATACTAATTATTGCGTAGAAGTAAAAAAAAAATAATGTATATACTCATTATTGCGTAGAAGTAAAAAATACTAATGTATATACTCATTATTGCGTAGAAGTAAAAAAAAAATAATGTATATACTCATTATTGCGTAGAAGTAAAAAAAAAATAATGTATATACTCATTATTGCGTAGAAGTAAAAAAAAAATAATGTATATACTCATTATTGTGTAGAAGTAAAAAAAAATAATGTATATACTCATTATTGCGTAGTAGTAAAAAATAATAATGCATATACTCATTATTGTGCAGAAGTAAAAAAAAAAATGTATATACTCATTATTGCGTAGAAGTAAAAAAAAAATGTATATACTCATTATTGCGTAGAAGTAAAAAAAAAATAATGTATATACTAATTATTGCGTAGAAGTAAAAAATACTAATGTATATACTAATTATTGTGTAGAAGTAAAAAAAAAAAATGTATATACTAATTATTGCGTAGAAGTAAAAAAAAAATAATGTATATACTCATTATTGTGTAGAAGTAAAAAAAAATAATGTATATACTAATTATTGCGTAGAAGTAAAAAAAAAATGTATATACTCATTATTGTGTAGAAGTAAAAAAAAATAATGTATATACTCATTATTGTGTAGAAGTAAAAAAAAATAATGTATATACTCATTATTGCGTAGAAGTAAAAAAAAAATGTATATACTCATTATTGTGTAGAAGTAAAAAATACTAATGCATATACTCATTATTGTGTAGAAGTAAAAAAAAATAATGTATATACTCATTATTGCGTAGAAGTAAAAAAAAAATAATGTATATACTCATTATTGCGTAGTAGTAAAAAATAATAATGCATATACTCATTATTGTGCAGAAGTAAAAAAAAAAATGTATATACTCATTATTGCGTAGAAGTAAAAAAAAAAATGTATATACTCATTATTGCGTAGAAGTAAAAAAAAAATAATGTATATACTAATTATTGCGTAGAAGTAAAAAATACTAATGTATATACTAATTATTGTGTAGAAGTAAAAAAAAATAATGTATATACTCATTATTGCGTAGAAGTAAAAAATACTAATGTATATACTAATTATTGCGTAGAAGTAAAAAAAAAAATAATGTATATACTAATTATTGTGTAGAAGTAAAAAAAAAAATAATGTATATACTCATTATTGCGTAGAAGTAAAAAAAAATAATGTATATACTAATTATTGCGTAGAAGTAAAAAAAAAATAATGTATATACTCATTATTGCGTAGAAGTAAAAAATACTAATGTATATACTAATTATTGCGTAGAAGTAAAAAAAAATAATGTATATACTAATTATTGCGTAGAAGTAAAAAAAAAAATAATGTATATACTCATTATTGCGTAGAAGTAAAAAAAAATAATGTATATACTAATTATTGCGTAGAAGTAAAAAAAAATAATGTATATACTAATTATTGCGTAGAAGTAAAAAAAAATAATGTATATACTCATTATTGCGTAGAAGTAAAAAAAAATGTATATACTCATTATTGTGCAGAAGTAAAAAAAAATGTATATACTCATTATTGTGCAGAAGTAAAAAGAAAATAATGTATATACTAATTATTGCGTAGAAGTAAAAAAAAATGTATATACTCATTATTGCGTAGAAGTAAAAAAAAATGTATATACTCATTATTGTGCAGAAGTAAAAAAAAATGTATATACTCATTATTGCGTAGAAGTAAAAAAAATAATGTATATACTAATTATTGCGTAGAAGTAAAAAATACTAATGTATATACTAATTATTGTGTAGAAGTAAAAAAAAAATAATGTATATACTCATTATTGTGTAGAAGTAAAAAAAAAATAATGTATATACTCATTATTGCGTAGAAGTAAAAAAAAAATAATGTATATACTAATTATTGCGTAGAAGTAAAAAATACTAATGTATATACTAATTATTGTGTAGAAGTAAAAAAAAATAATGTATATACTCATTATTGCGTAGAAGTAAAAAATACTAATGTATATACTAATTATTGCGTAGAAGTAAAAAAAAAAATAATGTATATACTAATTATTGTGTAGAAGTAAAAAAAAAAATAATGTATATACTCATTATTGCGTAGAAGTAAAAAAAAATAATGTATATACTAATTATTGCGTAGAAGTAAAAAAAAAATAATGTATATACTCATTATTGCGTAGAAGTAAAAAATACTAATGTATATACTAATTATTGCGTAGAAGTAAAAAAAAATAATGTATATACTAATTATTGCGTAGAAGTAAAAAAAAAAATAATGTATATACTCATTATTGCGTAGAAGTAAAAAAAAATAATGTATATACTAATTATTGCGTAGAAGTAAAAAAAAATAATGTATATACTAATTATTGCGTAGAAGTAAAAAAAAATAATGTATATACTCATTATTGCGTAGAAGTAAAAAAAAATGTATATACTCATTATTGTGCAGAAGTAAAAAAAAATGTATATACTAATTATTGTGCAGAAGTAAAAAGAAAATAATGTATATACTAATTATTGCGTAGAAGTAAAAAAAAATGTATATACTCATTATTGCGTAGAAGTAAAAAAAAATGTATATACTCATTATTGTGCAGAAGTAAAAAAAAATGTATATACTCATTATTGCGTAGAAGTAAAAAAAATAATGTATATACTAATTATTGCGTAGAAGTAAAAAATACTAATGTATATACTAATTATTGTGTAGAAGTAAAAAAAAAATAATGTATATACTCATTATTGTGTAGAAGTAAAAAAAAAATAATGTATATACTCATTATTGCGTAGAAGTAAAAAAAAAATAATGTATATACTAATTATTGCGTAGAAGTAAAAAATACTAATGTATATACTAATTATTGTGTAGAAGTAAAAAAAAAAATAATGTATATACTCATTATTGTGTAGAAGTAAAAAAAAAATAATGTATATACTCATTATTGCGTAGAAGTAAAAAAAAATAATGTATATACTAATTATTGCGTAGAAGTAAAAAAAAAATAATGTATATACTCATTATTGCGTAGAAGTAAAAAATACTAATGTATATACTAATTATTGCGTAGAAGTAAAAAAAAAATAATGTATATACTAATTATTGCGTAGAAGTAAAAAAAAATAATGTATATACTAATTATTGCGTAGAAGTAAAAAACAATAATGTATATACTAATTATTGTGTAGAAGTAAAAAAAATAATGTATATACTAATTATTGCGTAGAAGTAAAAAAAAATAATGTATATACTAATTATTGCGTAGAAGTAAAAAATAATGTATATACTCATTATTGTGCAGAAGTAAAAAAAATGTATATACTCATTATTGTGCAGAAGTAAAAAAAAATAATGTATATACTAATTATTGCGTAGAAGTAAAAAAAAATAATGTATATACTAATTATTGTGTAGAAGTAAAAAATACTAATGTATATACTAATTATTGTGTAGAAGTAAAAAAAATCATGTATATACTAATTATTGCGTAGAAGTAAAAAATACTAATGTATATACTAATTATTGTGTAGAAGTAAAAAAAATAATGTATATACTAATTATTGCGTAGAAGTAAAGAAAAATAATGTATATACTCGTTATTGCGTAGAAGTAAAAAAAAAATGTATATACTCATTATTGTGTAGAAGTAAAAAAAAATAATGTATATACTAATTATTGCGTAGAAGTAAAAAATACTAATGTATATACTAATTATTGTGTAGAAGTAAAAAAAAATAATGTATATACTCATTATTGTGTAGAAGTAAAAAATACTAATGTATATACTAATTATTGTGTAGAAGTAAAAAAAAATAATGTATATACTCATTATTGTGTAGAAGTAAAAAATACTAATGTATATACTAATTATTGCGTAGAAGTAAAAAAAAATAATGTATATACTAATTATTGCGTAGAAGTAAAAAATACTAATGCATATACTCATTATTGCGTAGAAGTAAAAAAAATAATGTATATACTCATTATTGTGTAGAAGTAAAAAAAAATAATGTATATACTCATTATTGCGTAGAAGTAAAAAAAAATAATGTATATACTCATTATTGCGTAGTAGTAAAAAATAATAATGCATATACTCATTATTGTGCAGAAGTAAAAAAAAAATGTATATACTCATTATTGCGTAGAAGTAAAAAAAAAAAATGTATATACTCATTATTGCGTAGAAGTAAAAAAAAATGTATATACTCATTATTGCGTAGAAGTAAAAAAAATGTATATACTCATTATTGCGTAGAAGTAAAAAAAAAATGTATACACTCATTATTGCGTAGAAGTAAAAAAAATGTATATACTCATTATTGCGTAGAAGTAAAAAAAAAAATAATGTATATACGCATTATTGCGTAGAAGTAAAAAAAAATAATGTATATACTAATTATTGCGTAGAAGTAAAAAAAATAATGTATATACTCATTATCGCGTAGAAGTAAAAAATACTAATGTATATACTCATTATTGTGCAGAAGTAAAAAAAATGTATGTACTCATTATTGCGTAGAAGTAAAAAATACTAATGTATATACTAATTATTGCGTAGAAGTGAAAAAAAATAATGTATATACTCATTATTGTGCAGAAGTAAAAAAAAATGTATATACTCATTATTGCGTAGAAGTAAAAAAAAATAATGTATATACTCATTATTGCGTAGAAGTAAAAAAAAAATGTATATACTCATTATTGCGTAGAAGTAAAAAAAAAAATAATGTATATACTCATTATTGCGTAGAAGTAAAAAAAAATAATGTATATACTCATTATTGCGTAGAAGTAAAAAAAATGTATATACTCATTATTGCGTAGAAGTAAAAAAAAAATAATGTATATACTCATTATTGCGTAGAAGTAAAAAAAAAATAATGTATATACTCATTATTGCGTAGAAGTAAAAAAAAATAATGTATATTCTCATTATTGCGTAGAAGTAAAAAAAATAATGTATATACTCATTATTGCGTAGAAGTAAAAAAAAATAATGTATATACTCATTATTGCGTAGAAGTAAAAAAAATAATGTATATACTCATTATTGCGTAGAAGTAAAAAAAATAATGTATATACTCATTATTGCGTAGAAGTAAAAAAAATAATGTATATACTCATTATTGTGTAGAAGTAAAAAAAAATAATGTATATACTCATTATTGCATAGAAGTAAAAAAAAATGTATATACTCATTATTGCGTAGAAGTAAAAAAAAATGTATATACTCATTATTGCGTCTATACTCATTATTGCGTAGAAGTAAGAAAAAAAAAATAATGACTCATTTGTTTTCAAAATAAACAAAAATTAATTTTGGTGACTTTAATTTTGTAATCAAACTTTTTTTTTAAATTGAAATGTTTTAAAAGATTCCTTTTAGCTCTTAATACTAATCGATTAATAGTAAAAAAATAAAAATTTGTAATGGGCATGTAGATGAAAAACATAGACATGCTAGAAGTCGTTAATTTAATTCTGATAACTATATTTGAAAGTCTCAAAAGAGAGAACTTAGTATACTTATATGGTAGTAAATCCAATATCTCAGGTAAAAGATTATCGCTTACATTTGAGTTCTCGTTGGAAGGAAATTTTATTGTCTCCAGGAAAAATGGAAAATTCTCAAAAATTTCCAATCTTTTGAGAATCTTGGCCGGAATTACTATATTTGGGCATTTTGGTTCAAAATCACTATTTCTGGTATACATTTGCAATGATGGTGTTAATTTCGTTTTTTATTTTTGTTTTGTTTTTCGTTGTTTTTTTTTTTTTGTTTTAACTATATTGTGCCGAACATCTACAAATATCAAAGACAATGTTTTATTCAAATTTTAAAATTAAAAAAATAACATAAAAGCAATAATATGGGGCCTGGGCTGGGAGCATCAAGTGTATGCCAGCTAGTATTCAATGAACCAATATTTAAAAGAAAATACTTTCATTTTATTTTGTCTTGTTTGTTATATTTAGAAAATTCAATATTTATTTATTATAAAGACAATATAATGGGAACATGTCAAAAAAAGGAGGAATGGAGAAGGGTTGGTCATACTTATCCTAATTAACTTTGCTAGTCACAGTCGATGACCCTAATATTTTAATCACCAAAATTCCAAAATCATGCTAATATAGTTTAGAGTGAGGTAATTGGTTTACCTTCCTAATAAATTATAGCAAAGAACAAGGCACAGAAGAAACACAAACTTCCTTTTAAACAATAACAATGAAGACTATTTTATTTGTAGCAGGAACTGGCAGGCCAAGCTGCTAAAAGGGAAGAAGGCAAAGAAAGTTCTTTTAAGGTCGGTCAGTACTGTATCGTCCCCGACTGAATAGCAGTTGTCTCAAATAGACCATCAATGCTATAGCAGGATGTCCGGTGGACAGGAGACGAAAGCAGATAGATGTTGCTACGCTGGTGATCCGGATCTGACTGCTCACGTTCCCTTAAGACTTTTAGGGAGTAGGTGAATCAATGCTCCTGTTAGCTGATTGGTCAGCCTGTGGCCGGAGAACTCAGAGGGGGGGGGCATTGATTCACCAGAGAAATTAGTTCTCTATGACTGCTACAATAGTTTATCAACTTCCCAGTGAGGGCTGGAGGTGATACATAATCAAGGTTTAATGGTGGTTTAATGCAGGATTGGCCAATAATGCCACAAAGCATACAAACCTATAAAACTTGCTTTAATCAGAAGTCAGAATTTTCTGGTAAGTGTATCTAAGATGATCAGTGATAAAATGCTATGGTATTACTGAACAAATACTTAACATAATTAAATACTTCTTAAATAAGAAAAGAATCTAGGTTCTCCTCGATGGTTGTATGTCAAATCAATATGATATAAATGTGGGTGTGCCTCAGAGAGCGATCCTTGAACCTTTATTATTCCTGATATTCATAAATGACCTCTCTGATAAAATTGTCTCCGAGATGGGTATATTTGCTGACAACACCACACTCTATAGCAGACACAAGGAGAAAATGAATGATCACATATCCAAGGCAATGGCAGAAACCCTAGAGGAAGACCTCAAATCTGTAGTGAAATGGAGACATAAATGGATGGTCATATTCAATGCTGCCAATACTAAACTTTTTTCCTTTAATAACTACAAGAAATTTTGTCAACCACTAATAGCCATGACTAATGATACATTACCTTAAAGTACTTGGTTCAAACTCCTCGGCTTGATGTTCACAGGGAACATGAATTGAAACAGATACATTGAAGGCATAGAAGAAGCTGGGCTCCCTCTACCGTGCTAGAAAGTTACTTACACCTGAGAGTATCCTGTACTTCTATAAAGCCACCATTCATCCATGTATGAAGTATTGTTGTCACATTTGGGCTGGTGCATCTGCTACTAGACAGGGTTCAGAAGAGAGTTGCAAATCTAATAGGTTCCACGCTGTCAGCTAGGCTTAAACCTCTGTCCCATCAATGAAATGTTGCATCCCTCCATCTGTTTTACAAGTATTTTTATGGTAGGTGCTCCAACGAACTACAAGCCCCTGTACCCCCTTGACATAAATATCTCCAACAAATTCGACAAGCAGCTAAATCCCACCCCTATGCAGTAGAGATCCCTACATCCCTGTAAGAAAGTTTTCTACTCTAATAATTTCTTCCCTCGGACTGCTAGACTTTGGAATTCTTGCCTATGCTGACATGCAAAATTCAAGTGTAATGTAAACAGATATCTTGCTGTTCAACTCCCTACATAGTATCCTTGCAAATTATGTCCCAAATAGTAGCCCCCCCCCCTACACCAAAGTGGCGATGTGATTTGTTTGAGGTGAAAATGTAAAAAAAAAAAAAAAAAACTACTTCTAACTAGGGGTTGAAAGAGTGGGTAATTCTATCCCTGTTTCTGAAAGGAGGAGATAATGCCTAAGATGATGGCCCTCAGTGCAGAAGAAACAACTTAAATCCTAGGCTGAGAATCAAAAAATATCTATTTGCCAAAAATTAAAAAAAAAAAAAAAAAAAAAAACTAATAAAAAATGTGGCACAAAGCCAGAAAAGTGTAGTGGGAATGCTGGTAATTTCTCATCTTAACTAACTA
>NC_136482.1:5499517-5649517 GCF_053919585.1 Euprymna scolopes | reverse complement strand
AAATTACATTTATTAAAATCCATTATTTCTGAGTAACTTTTTTTTTCCAGAAAGATAAAACCCTGAATTTTATCATATAGAAAACAGAATAATGTAAAACTTTTTCTACTATTTTTAATTCAATTTTAAATGTTAAATTTTCCCAAAAAGTTAACAATTGACATTTTTTGTCTTGCACAAAAAACGTACTTAAATATTTAAAAAAAAAGGGGTTTTGAAATAATTAATTAATTAATTTATTGTCTAACTAAGATTTAGGATGATTTTCTAAGAGAATATGCAAAAATATTATAATATAAGTACCTGAATTTCAAATAATTCCACTTATTCATATAGGTAACCAGATATTTCGCATCGTCGTAGAGTTCAGATCGACTCTGTTTACGTTTTCTTTTGATGGGAAGAAAACTATGGAAGACCAAACAGGCCAAAAAAACTTATTTTTCAGTGACGAAAATTTCAATGTATTATTAAGCTGAGGCTGGCCAGTACCAGATGGGTGACCATTTGTATGAGTTTGGTTTTTAATGTGTATGTGTGTGGGGGCCAGGCTCCCCAAAATGGGGGGGGGCAATTTAAAGCAGAATAAAAAAAAATTATTTCAGCGCGTTTGGTCCACCGTAGTCGAAAGGCGGCAAACGTTTTCAAACGAGATCGATAAAAATGATGCTATTTTTAACACAAAGGGCACAATATTTATCGAATTTTTTTTTTTGGTATCGATTATTCAAAGCATGCCCTGTTTAATAATGGTCATGCATTATTCGGCTCGCTAAAAAAAAATTGTTAATTTATTTATCAAAAATTTTGAAATGGCTTTTTTCGTATAAATATTAAAAAAAATTTTTTTTTGTTTTGCTTAACTTAAATTAATTATTTTACTTAACATATTCACCGAATTTCACACTTCAAAACTCAAAAGCGGGATAATTAAACACAATCGAAGTTCTGATATTCAGACGTCAAAATAAGGTATGCAAACGAATTTTTTTTTTTTTTTTTTTAAATTTATAATTCTGTCCCTTACAACAACACAATATGTTTTATTCAGTTTCAGATGATTATTTTAAGCATATTTGTTCCCACTTCAAAACAAGGGGGGGTTTTGTAAGCAAAAAAATATATATATATAAATATCGTTTATGAAAAATAAGTACACTGTTATAAAGTTCATTCTTCTCCTAATAATCGCTGAAAATTTCGTATTGATCGGATAATTACCTGATTTTTGGTAGATTTTTAAAAAGACGGTCCGTCAAAAAGTACTGACCTGCCCCCCCAGTTTTGGCGGTGCCTATATTATACGTATCCGTTTTGGACTGAAGATCTCCGAAAAATTTTCATTTAATTTGATCGAGATTTTTTTTTTTTTTTTTTTTTTTTTAACTGCGGAAAAACACGTTTTTTATGAGAGCGCCTTGAAGTCGGCCATTATGAAATTTGCTGAACACGCCACGGGGAGATAACTCCATGTAAAGCGCCGATACTCCCTCCCCATCTTTAATTCTAGCATTTCTTCCTAAAATTCGAACCTTTTGCTCGGTATCATATTTTTTTTTTCGCTGTACAAAAAAAATTAAAAAAAAAAAAATACTTGATGAAATTAAGTGATTTTTTTTTTTTTTTTTTTTTTTTTTTTCTCTCGGATAACTTAGTTCCATAACGGATGCGTGCAAATATAACCTTTTCGATATTTTCATTTTTTTAATGTCTTAGCTACACTGTACAAGTACCAAAATTTTGATGTTTTTGGTAAATTTTTAGTTTGTTTTCGGGTATGCTGAAAACGTATATCGCATTTATTTGTTGCGCAAACACGCAGTTATCCGTATTTGAAGACATTCAGTATCCAACGTAAACCCTATCATTTTAATGGCGGCCACCTTGTTTTCCAATAACGAAAAAACGCCCCAAAAGGCTGTAACTGTATTCAACTGGAAGCCCCTCTTTCCCACATCCGGCGTTGGCGAAAAAAAAAAAAAAAATATTGGAGGGGTGAAGGGGTAAATTCCAAGAAATCTTGAGTGTGTTGTGTTGTGTGGTGGCCGCCAAATGTAAACACAGAATTTCTGTGAAATGTTAAACAGTATTCTACTCGGTAAATGTCGGCGCGTTATTTATGGAAAAACGGTTAATTAAACTGGAGAAGCACCTGTTAAACTAGACATATTCACTAATTGAATACCCCCCCCCCCAAAAAAAACGAAAAACATAAAACATGCTTTTGTAAACCGCTCGTGAAAACTTACTGACAACAATATTTTTACTATTAAATGAGGTGAAAACTTTATTTTATAAAAAATGTCATTTAAAATGTCCGCCATGTATTCATGCACCTTGTGAAAGAAACATCAAGAGACTACGCGCGTGCGCGCAGTTTAGTAAGAAAGTTAAAAAAAAAAAAAAAATAAATAATTAGGAAAGTGAAAAAAAGATTGTCCATTTCGATATCGGGAAGCGGAAAAATATCCAGAAGGGTGAGTGGGAGTTCATTTCGGCCTTGAAGCCGAAAAATGTTTTTTGGTTATGTTTTGGCCCTTTTGGCTCTTTGGCGTTTTTTCCTAAATGGGAAACAAGATGGCCGCCAGCCAAAACAGTAGTGATTAGGTTGGATACTGAATGTCTTCAAATATGGATAAGTTGAATAACTACTTGTTTGCGCAAAAAATGAACGCGATATTCGGTCTCAACGTACCCGAACAGTCGACGTAATCTCTAACCTTTAGTTGCATCTTTCTGAACTCAAAAACTGAGATTATCTTGGAAATCTAAGTTTTAAAAAAATGCACCTGAAGATCGGAGGTTACACGGCCGAAAGGTTGTCAGTATTTTTTTTTTTTTTTACATGTAGGTCACCACTTATCAAGGCCTGGAGGCCACACAGGGATAAGGGTTATTGCGTGTACAGTAATCAATGAGATAGTATTGTAGTAATCATTAGTATTGGAGATTTGATAGAGTGTCTTACTTAAGGGGGCGGTTTGTCAGGAATTTGTTTATGTTGGACTTGAAGACATCCAAGTTGTAGTCCGGTGTGAAACAGGCAAACGGAAGAGTTCCAGTCGTGCACTTCTGAGAAAGCTCTGCTCATGGAATCTACATTTTGATTTAGGCACAGATAAAGAGTAGGGAAAATTATTGACAGTAGTTTCAGCCAGACTGGTGTTTCTCGTGAAAGATTGGCGAGGGGGGACCAGAGATTGGAGCTCAGACGAGCACTTGCCATGGAAATAATGATAAAACAGAAAGGTTTGCAACATCTCTTCTGTGGGAGAGAGGCTGCAGGGAAGAGAAAAGGGCATCCCCCACTAAGCTATGAAGTCTATTTTGACTGTCAAGGCAGGATAGACTGTTTTTAGCAGCTCCTGCCCAGATGTGGCAGCAATACTCCATCCTAGATTGTACTTGGCTTTTATACAGATAGAGAATTGCATCAGTAGTGAGATATCTTCTGGAGCGGTTGAAGGATTCCGCCATTTTCCCAGTGTCCTTGGCAACAGACCTGATGTACGTGTTCCATTTCAGATCAGGAGTAAAGGTCAAACCCAGAAACTTATCAAAACATGGAGCCTCCCCAAGACGAGAGCCATCCATTTCAATTGATGCCAGATGGGGATCAGAATGTTGATGATGTAATGATAGAAACTTGATTTTTGGATGCATTAAGTGACCAGCCACCTCTCTCCCCACTGTACCACGCACTCAAGATCAGAGGAGAGAGAATTAGAGAACTTTGTCATTTACGGCCTTTTGATGTGTTGCCATAGATGGTCGTGTCATCAGCATAGATGTCAACGAATGATTTAAGTATGTGTTTTGGGAGGTCATTGATGTAGATCAGGAAGAGAGTTGGGCCCAGGATTAACCCCTGAGGGACTCCAGCATTAATACTGTGGGCCTTTGATTTCTGCCCATCAACCACTACTCTTATGAACCTATCGGAGAGAAATGATTTAATGATTGAGAAAACATTACCAGTGATACCGTAGCTGGAAATCTTGTGAAGTAGGCCCTTATTCCATACCTTATCGAAGGCCTTTGATATGTCAAGAGCAATTGCCCTGGAAAGGAAGCCTTTGTCAAAAGATTCACTAATCCTATGAGATATAATTGTTGGCACATCTGCGGTAGATCTTGCGGAGCAGAAACCATATTGCATGTCAAGGTTATTTCTGCTGAGGTGGTTGACTATTTCTTTATTTAATATGGATTCCAACAACTTACTCATGACACACAGGAGACTTATTGGTCTGTATTGAGAGGGAGATGACTTTTTACCCGAGTTCTTAATTGCAGGGCATACTGATGAGGTTTTCCAGGGTGTTGGAAAGCACTTCTCCTTAAGGCAACACTTAAAAAGTTTTGTAAGTATGGGAGCAAGTTCTGGTTGGAGCTTTTTCAGCACTATAACTGGAATGCCGTCAAGGCCAGTTGCTTTACTGGAATACAGGTTCTTGATTAGCTTGGCGACCTCACGCACAGATATTTTTATGTTGCATAGTGTGTTGTCTCTTATAGGAGGAAATACAGGGAGTTGATGGCCTCGTCGCATAGGGTAGAATTAACTGCAAAGTTCTTGGCAAATAGTCTGGCCTTGTCTGATGCTGGAGAGATGACCTCAGGTCCATTGATAATTGTTGGGATCCTGTTTGCTATTTGCCAAAACTGGTGGGAACCAAGCCGCTGATCAGCTACTTTGGATTTAACAGACTGGGCATATAGCTCTCTTGCATTTTTTATTACTCTTTTACAGTGGTTGCTGGCAGTCCTGAAAGCAGCTTTAGTCTCAGTACATCTATTACGTTGGTAGCTATGGGAAAAGTGATTTCTGTGCGCGATGGCAGCAGCTCATTCTGGGGAGAACCATGGCTGGCTGTTAGGTTTTTGTTGGAATTCTTTTGATGATATGAATCGGTCTATGCCTACAATTAACCATTCGGTCAGGTCTGATGATCATAGATTTGAGAAAAGTAGTCCGAATAATCTTTGTTTTTAAATTTTTTTTTTTTTCTCATGAAACTTTAAATTTTAATTTTTTTTTTTTTTTTTTTTTTTTTTTTTTTTAGATTTTCTATTGACGATCATGATTAAGAAACCATTACTGGTTGCCCCTCCCCCACATTTTTTAAATAATGAACCTTGTGTCTAGCTAAACTGGATTCATATCACATTTGAACACGTCACCCTTAAAAATCACACCCACTTTAACAATTCCTCACTCTCACAAGACATAGGTGAACCCAATTTGACATGTGAATATTGTTTTTTAATGGTTGCTTCATTCCGATTTCATCATCGAATCTGTTTAAAGTGATGTTTTTTTTTGTTTTTTTCTCACCTTAACTTCCAAACTTTTACTCGGCCCATATTTTAGTAAAATAAACGTAAATCAATTTTTGTCGTACATGTGAAACGCCAAAGCGTTTAATTTTCATGACTAGAATTAGAAATTTGGTAGTTTTGATTGAGTACTTAAAAAAAAAAAAAAGAAAAAGAAAAAAAGATAGGCTACAACAGAACACCGACCACTCTAATGTTTTTTTTAGGTAATTGAGGTCGCTGACAACGAATCTGATAGTCAAACTTGGGGCAAATTTACCGTTTGCATCTCCTGAACCCACGAACTATTTCCACCATCTTGCAGCTTCCGTTTACGCTACACGCATGCGCGCACTGTAGCATAAAAAAACGGCTTCAACAAGCAAATTGCCTTCTTACATGGTGTCAAATCAAGTTATTAAGTTAGATTCATGTCCAAAAATTGGAGTTTGGTAGAATTCTCAATGGTCAAATCGTTTAACTTTGACCCCTTAACAGCCAAATTTCTGTCCGAAAACCAATTACAAAGATTTTCTCAAATCTCAGTACCCTGTATATCAAATTTCGAATCTGTAGACTTAAAATTGAGTTATTGCGTAAGGAAATGTACACACACACACATATTCACTTTTATAGATATATAGATTACAATAAATTTGTGTATTTGTTAACCAGGTTTTCTTTCATTCCCAAATCTTTGCATTAAACAAATGGTGGCTCCTTTTATTTACAACTCATTGTTACTATCGTTTTTTGTACATATTACATCTATATTCTATCTAAGGTAAGATTTCAGCTATAGATCATTTCTCCCAAAGATGGATGTGGGGGGGGGGGTCATTGAAGCCTTGTTGGTGCCCCTCCCTCTCATACAAAGTAGTTCCAATTTCTCGGTGTTTACACTTTTCTTCCGATATTTTCCTATTTGGCAATTACTGGTTTATGATTGAGCTTTGATCTTGATTGTCTTATGTTTATATTTTTTGACAGAATTTCCCAACTATTCTTCCTCTAATCGACAATAGTGCAACTCTAGTTTTGAGAATTTTTTTTTTTTTCTCAATTGATAACCATAATTTTTAATTCTTACTGAAAATTGACAAACTATTAAAAAATAGTAATTGGATAATGTTGACCGAGATGTTACTCATCTGCAGGATGTAAAACAGTTTGTCTCAAGGCTGTGTTCATGAGCAGAAGATGATTCCTGAACGAAAACATGGAATCCCTCTCTAAGGAAATGATAGGAAACTTTTTTCTTGGATAATTGCATTGCAATATGTGGCCCACCTCTACAATTTTCTTTAAAATGACGACTTGATACGTTTTTGACTATGCTGAATAAGAAAATCTTATTGAAATTTTGCAAAGACAAGTAATTTGAGATATAAAGACTTTCTGCGACCGACACTAAAAACTTTACTAGATTGTAGCACCCAAAAATATTGAATTTTAAGAAACAAATGTTACCTACATATTATGTTGAAATTAGTAAAATATCCATGTTTCACGAAAAACACTAAGGTAGAAAAAAATGTCAAATTTTATAGGTTTTCGGGTATGCTGACAACAAAGATCACAGATAAATTTGGGGCTTGTAAATCGTTTACCAGTAGCAATACATACGGACGATAAAAACGCTTTGGATAATTACGGATTTTAAGGGGGGGGGGTTCTGCTAAAATCATTATGCTTTAAAAAACCAAAGCATCTTAAGTCTTCAAAATACCACCGTTTTGTTCGAAAATGAATATACTTTCAAATGTTATGCATATCCCTCTATATTTACATGATAAACCAGAAAAGCAGCAACTGCGACAACGTCAATAATGGCGACGCTGAGAAAAATCCGTTCGTCGACGCAATACAAATGAGCTCACTAAATACATACAACTCCAAAACACAATTTTTTTCATATACACACATCATCATCACATCAATAGAATAGCTCGCACATCACTTCAACTAAGAAAACCGCCAGATAAGGCTGCACAGCAAAAGAAAAAAACAAAATAGAAAACACAAGCATCGCAGTAAACGCAACTCTGGCAGCATATTAACGCAAATAAGTATTACACGAAACCTCGCAACAATTCAACACCGACTAGCTTACACCCACAACTTTCCGATATAACACATGCATACATACACCAAACAGACGATTCCTTACAACGCGTTAAACCACGTAAAACAAACACATTTAAAAAGCAAAGCTCAGGCCAATGACCAAACTTCTGTTTGTCTTCAACTACGTCCGCACGGCGCACCGCCACTATAAAAACACTAGCTGTCGCGATAAAAGTCAGTCACAGCAAATCTACAGTATGGGATAATTATCGGCTCCGTCGAATTTCTTCCGGCGTTAAACCCACTCTCGTGCGCATCATCTTTACGAACTTTGAACACTTTGTTTATTTTTACTTTGTCGTTAAGTTTAATTTTTATAAATAAATGATTGAGAAATCAATCATTTAAATTTTAAATCTCTATTGTTTGTCTGGTTCCTTCTCGCCACCATACGCTTATTCATAATATAACAGTTTTCAGTAAGATTTTGTAATGACCCTCCCTGATTTGTAAACGGTGGTACCACGTTTCTCTTAAGATTTCGTCATGAAATTTGGAAATTAACTAGAAGAGATATTACTTGTCCGAAATTCTTTTGATGGACTTCAACGTGACGAGTTTGAAAAATATTTGAAAAAAAAAAATTCTTCGGATACCCACTGTTAAATAAATCAATCTTTTTATTACATTTATCTGTTAAAAATAAAAATGTAACTGGCTTCATTTTGTGGTAGCGAGCAATTTAAAATCATGATACCTGGAAAAAATCGTTCTATTTTTAAAAAGTATCTAAAAACGATCTGTGGAAGCAGCAGCAGCAGCAGCTTTAATATCGCTGATATTAATTTACTGTAAACAAACTTTTTCCAGAACGAATTAAAAATTAAAAAAAAAAAATGAAAATATGAATATAAAAAAAAATATGTTCTTACATATTTAATTGGAGCTAATGTTATTAGAACATAATTAGCTTTACTAGAGTTCGGTTATCGGAATATATAATTTTGAAGCAATCCGGCATTACTTTTGGTCAAATTTTAAAAATATAGTTGAAAAACAAATATGTAACGTGTGCACTTTTGTCTATTACCTTAGTTTTTAACAGTGAATTAGTGTTTTGTTTTAAATAAAAAATGTGAAATATTATTTTGCTTCATGTGTGCGAGCAGTACCACCACCACCACCCCCACACACACTTCCAATATATTTTTTGTCTTTTTTTCCCCCCCAGCGGTTATTATCGAATGGAATGGACACTAATCTACCAAAAAAAAAAATAAAAAAATCAATATTTAAATATTTGTAGGAAGTGTTCAGTTTCTAGTTAAGTTCTTATTTACTTGCCTCCCCACGAAGACAGTTAGACACAAGGTCAGTTTTTAATGCGATGAAAATCCAGCTTCCCAAAAAGGGTAATTCTGGATAAAAACATAAAAATTGTCTCCGTCATGAAGGACTTCTCCTTCACTGACAGAGGACAGAAAAGGCGAAGTGTAGCATCAAAATACCACACTGTTAGTGTGGCAGTGGCACACTGATCTTGGCCTGAAGTCCAGGTAGAGAAATAATTAAAAAAAACGTCTTAAACTGGAAAGTTTAACGAAATGTGTTACTCGGACAAGAAATGTAATTGAAAATAAAAACCAAATTTATCCAAAAAATTTGTGAATGATTTGTCAGCTTTAGCAAAAAATGGTTTTTGATATTTAAATAAGTGGGCAAAAATAAGTTTTCCAAAGTCACGTTTTCTGTTATTGACGTCACTTGTTTTAAATGAAATTTATTTTTTTTTATTTTTGTAATTATGTTTCACACACCTTAAGAATTACAACAAACAAAAACAAATTTCATATTTAAAAGTAATTTTATGTCCAAAATCTAAGGCATAACATTTTCAAAGGCAAATAGTTATGACCCACTAACAGTAAATATGGGGGGTCAAAACGTCTTAAAAAAAAACAAAAAAACAAAACGCCCTTAATCCTACTTCTAACCCTAGGTACAAGTGGCAAGCCTCCTCTTCTTAAAACTTTCTTTAGCCCTAACAATAACGCTAAGTCTAAGTAGCAAGCTTCTCACCAAACAAAGTTCCTTGGTAAGCTACATATAAGTGTCTTAAAAAAATCCTTTTTAAAGAAAAGTGCACCATTTATCACCCATAAAAAATATAAATTAGTTAACTGTCTTAAAACGCTACAATGATCTTGAAATGGTGAATTATTTTACATTAAATTTATGTGAAACTAACCCCCACTCTAAAGTCTAAAATTGTTTTAGTTTTGTTTCTATCAAGTCTTCAGGATGTTCACACATACTTTTCCTTAGCTTTATCATTAACCCAAAGTCAGAGTGGCAATCTCCCCACTGTCTCATAATTGCACAAAGACCCTCTTAAACCACACATAATCGTCTTTAGAAAAAAAAAAAAGGCGCACAGGATTTATCTCCGAAAGAAAAAAAATGGTTAACTGCCCTAAAACGCTAGAATGGTTCAAAATGGGGGATCATTTTACATTAAATTCTAAAATAATACTTGTTTATCCTTCATTAAAATTTAAGGTATTGACACGTAATTGCCTACAAAGGTAAAATCGCATATTTTGAAGCGGTGGTCAGATGGGTTGGGGGGTTAACGGAAGGTATTAATCTACAATAATACCAAAGAAATATATTAATTTTTAAACATTCCGAGATTTCGATTTCAGTTATTTGTACATATAATGCATTACAATTCAGCTTTGAGTTCTTTAACTTCTTTTCTTTTAATGGATACATGGCATTTTTAAGGCATTGCAGTACATTTATGTGCATTTACTGCAAATTATTTGGAAACTAATTTATGGAGATTTTCAGTAGCGTATTCTAATTCATAGCATAAAAATACTTATATGGTAAGTTTCATTGCTTAATCTTCTGTTTTAACAAAGATATAACATTTTTACTGAAAAAGTAGTGCAAAAAATGTGACAAAACGCATATGGTCTTAAAGAGGGAAAAATATCCAAACGTGTGAGGCTCAAAAATAGTCGTAACTTCCTTAATTTTAATTGGATTTAAAAAATTTAAAGATTCTTTCTAAGCTCATCAAGCTCTTTCTATATATACCTATATTGAAATATTTTAAGCTATTTCAGTTTTTTTTCATGTGTATTGCTATTACCAGATATGAAAACATGTGTATTGCTATTACCAGATATGAAAACATGTGTATTGCTATTACCAGATATGAAAACATGTGTATTGCTATTACCAGATATGAAAACATGTGTATTGCTATTACCAGATATGAAAACATGTGTATTGCTATTACCAGATATGAAAACATGTGTATTGCTATTACCAGATATGAAAACATGTGTATTGCTATTACCAGATATGAAAACATGTGTATTGCTATTACCAGATATGAAAACATGTGTATTGCTATTACCAGATATGAAAACATGTGTATTGCTATTACCAGATATGAAAACATGTGTATTGCTATTACCAGATATGAAAACATGTGTATTGCTATTACCAGATATGAAAACATGTGTATTGCTATTACCAGATATGAAAACATGTGTATTGCTATTACCAGATATGAAAACATGTGTATTGCTATTACCAGATATGAAAACATGTGTATTGCTATTACCAGATATGAAAACATGTGTATTGCTATTACCAGATATGAAAACATGTGTATTGCTATTACCAGATATGAAAACATGTGTATTGCTATTACCAGATATGAAAACATGTGTATTGCTATTACCAGATATGAAAACATGTGTATTGCTATTACCAGATATGAAAACATGTGTATTGCTATTACCAGATATGAAAACATGTGTATTGCTATTACCAGATATGAAACCATGTGTATTGCTATTACCAGATATGAAACCATGTGTATTGCTATTACCAGATATGAAACCATGTGTATTGCTATTACCAGATATGAAACCATGTGTATTGCTATTACCAGATATGAAACCATGTGTATTGCTATTACCAGATATGAAACCATGTGTATTGCTATTACCAGATATGAAACCATGTGTATTGCTATTACCAGATATGAAACCATGTGTATTGCTATTACCAGATATGAAACCATGTGTATTGCTATTACCAGATATGAAACCATGTGTATTGCTATTACCAGATATGAAACCATGTGTATTGCTATTACCAGATATGAAACCATGTGTATTGCTATTACCAGATATGAAACCATGTGTATTGCTATTACCAGATATGAAACCATGTGTATTGCTATTACCAGATATGAAACCATGTGTATTGCTATTACCAGATATGAAACCATGTGTATTGCTATTACCAGATATGAAACCATGTGTATTGCTATTACCAGATATGAAACCATGTGTATTGCTATTACCAGATATGAAACCATGTGTATTGCTATTACCAGATATGAAACCATGTGTATTGCTATTACCAGATATGAAACCATGTGTATTGCTATTACCAGATATGAAACCATGTGTATTGCTATTACCAGATATGAAACCATGTGTATTGCTATTACCAGATATGAAACCATGTGTATTGCTATTACCAGATATGAAACCATGTGTATTGCTATTACCAGATATGAAACCATGTGTATTGCTATTACCAGATATGAAACCATGTGTATTGCTATTACCAGATATGAAACCATGTGTATTGCTATTACCAGATATGAAACCATGTGTATTGCTATTACCTGATATGAAAACATGTTATCCAATGTAAAAGCTAATCTAAAAAAGCTGTTTTGTTTTGATAAAAAATCTGAATAAAATAATTAAAATAAAAAACAAATGTTACGTTTCATATTTTCATTTCCGGTTTGATGTTTTGCTGTCTTGATTCAACACAAACTATTTCCTTGGGTCAAATCACACCCATGGTAACATCTGTCAACATGAACAGTAATTGATATGCAAATTGTATTGCTTCGCACAGTATTTAGTTTGTTTCATTTCCCAATTCCAGAATACTTAATACAAATATCATGTAAAAATGATGGAATTAAAAAAAATTTCTCTTCTCATATAGTGCAATTGTAGCAAAATTGCAATTGGTCACAACTTAATAGCAGACCATACTACACATTTTCTGCAAAAGTTTGTTTTGTAATTATAAGACAGAACAGCACATTTATACGCAATAAATTCAGCAATTGACTAAATTTTCCATAATTGTCCATCTCATAAGTTCAAGATGGTGACAATCATAATTTGTCAAATTACACAATTTATTTTGATAGTCCTACTTAGATGCTACACGTCATTGTTTGGGCGTACAATGAAAGGTTAAGCTCATACACTCATTTTAAAAATAGGTGTACTTTTACAAAATGCAATCGGCCTGTTAAAGGTCATTGTTTCTTTTTTAAATTTGTATCTTGTAAATCAATCGATATAGGTTTTACATTGTTTACTTGAAATAACGTTATTTAAATTGTTTTTGCAATGACTGTGCCTTTTATCAGCTTTTCTGATTTCTTTGAAAACAATCAGAAAATTTTAGATAAATATTTACGTAGATTTTTTTTTTTTTTTTGACTTTGGATATTTATCTGACTGACAAACGAAAAAGATTTCATGTTTACTTCCTTGTAGTTGTGACATCATTCGGTCGGGGGTTGGATTGAGCTGAAATCAGTCACCTTATGAATCCAGTTCATGTAAATCTATCTGCTACTGATTTCACTATTGCACACCAAAGATGCGAAGGCAGGTCATAATTTCCAAGTCAACTTTGACCGCTGCAAGCCACGTCCTCAGTTGATATCCCTGTTCTTGCACCATCCTGGTAGCAATGTTAGTACTATCACCTTGTAAATCAAATCTGTTGGTGCATGCCCAAACCATCAGATCCTCATAATTACTTCCTTGAATCTAGGAAGCTTATATTGTGCGTTAAGTGTGGCATTTGGTATATGGTCGGAGATACAAATCCCAAAAATGCAGCATAGACAGGGCAGATTGAAGACTTTGAAATATTTCATATTTATGGATCGGTTAAATATGGATATTTAGGGTAAATGATTACGATCATCATATCCAAAAATATTGTCGATTTTTTAACTGTTTTTGCAAAGAATTGTTCTAAAAATCACAAAATGTATCTAATTGAAGACCATCATTGTATGGTTCTCTGCATAGTTGATATCGAATTTGGTCCCTTCGTTAATTGATGCATTTATATTTGCTTGTATTGTAAAATACACATTTTTTATTTTCCGATATCATTGAAAGGTTTCAGCATGTTTTAGAATATTCTATCTCTGCAATGTTGCTTAACTTATCTGTATATCTATAAAAGAATGTCTGTCTCTCTGTCTACATTTCTCTACACAATATCTCTGTCAATTTTCAGTCTACAGATGCGAAATTTGATACACATGGTACTGAGATTTGAGAATCTTTGTAATCTGTTTTCCGCCAGAAATTTGGCTGTTAAGGGGTCAAAATTCAACAATCTCATCTTTGAGAACTCTACCAAACTCCTCCACCAATTTTGGGTCTAAACACTTGAAATTTTAGATATAGATTCCTTGGACATGAATCTAACTTAACTTGATTTGAGCCCAAAACAAATGTTAAGGGGTCATAATAGGGGTCAAAGTTATAAAAAAAAAAATTGACCTCTGCAGTCTCTACCAAATTACTCAGACAATTTCTGGTCTAAACATTTGAAATTTTACATAAGGGTATTCACAGATAATGCAAACTTTTTAATCGGTTTGGGTCAAATTTGAGTTACCAATATATAAATGTATGTTTGCATGTCTGCCTAAAACTTTCGACAGAGGCAACTGATTTTTACAAGATCAGTATCGTTTTTAAGCTCGACCTTTCAGACGACAAATATCGAAAAATTGGCTAAAAACCTTAATTTCTTCACCTTCAACTGGGCACTTTTCTACAGGGAGGGATCGCTTTTTTTGCCGATATTGTCGAAAGTCATCCCCTCTTTTCGATTGTCTAGTCTTAATTTAAACCTACATCACTTCCGGTTTGGCGGTGGTCGTAACAGCAAAGACGTCATGTTTTTTTCCCCATTCTTTTCCTCCTTCACGGTACAGGTTCGAGCCTGCCTTCCTACTACCACTTTTTTTTTTTTCTCAACATACACCTCCAAACACCCGGGCAACGCCGGGCTGAAATGCTAGCTGCTAATAAAAATGCTTCCAGCAGTCTAACATTGCTGTGATACCATTATTAGTTTGTTGCTTGATGTCCATAAAGATGTCTTGGTAATGTTACTTGCTCTTATTATATAGAACCGCTAATCTTTCTGGTAACAAACTTTTCAAACTATTTTTCTCATTTTTGAAAAACTATTTAATCTGCAAAAATTGCAGATTCATAACATTGCCTCACCAACTCAAACTTTTTTTTTTTAATTAAAAAAATTTTTAGACAAAAATCAACTTTGAGAATTTGGAAGTTACCATTTTACAAATAGATAAATTATCATATCTAAAAAAAATAATAGAACCTCTTTGATTGCCTAAAGCAGCGTTACATTTTAAAACCATTCTTGAAGTGTCATTCTTTGGATTCCATGGAAATGGAATAATATCAATAGATTAGTTTTAAATTTCCTTCAATAGATCAGCTGAAGCAGGTCTTGTTCATAAATTTAAGATCAGTTTTTGAATGTTGGAATTTTGTTTTTCTTAACGTCTGCCAGCACAGTTTTGTCTTTCGTTGTTTGAAGTCTTCAATCTCATCATATTGAGTTTAACATTCATTTTTACATGCTGGCATGTGTTGGACAGCTTTTAGAAATTAACTTTCAAATTCTGGCCACGTTTCAATTTATCCTTCTTTCAAGTGCGTTCTTATTTCTTCCAATGGTTGTTTTGACCTGCCAACTGATCCTGGTACCCAAGTTCTCTCATCCATTCTTTGAATGTGATCATATTAATGAACTTTCCTGTTATGCATAAGTTTCCTGATACTGTCCAGATTTAAGTTTAAGCCTGTTACACATCCATTGTCTCGTTTGCATTTTTTTCTTCCATGCAACGCATGTCCTCTGCCCTCACTGGTTAGCTTTTGCTTCTATACATCACACTTTGCACAAGTTCCTGATGAACTCTTCCCTTGATCGACAGTGACAACTGCTCTTTTATAATGGCTAAAGTTCCCTGAACTTACTCCATTCTTAATCGTTGCAATTGCACTAGCTTCAATGTCTATCACCCAGGTCACAAAACTTAAACGTCATTAGCCTTGCAACTTGAATGTACTGTCCTCATGTCAGTTCTTGTTAGTCTCCATTGTCTAACACACAAACTGGTCATCTCTTAATGTATTCCATCGCACTTTATTGTAAACTAGCAGGACCCATTAACCAGCGTTGCCCAGTGGAAAGATATGTAAACTACGGTTGTTATTGGTGGCCACTGCTGTCCATGAACAGTTGCAGACACTGGCAGCTGTGGCCAGAAATGAAATAATCTGGCTTTCACTGGTGATTAGTGCTGGTTTGGGTTGATAACATGCAGGTACTGTTTGAATTTTGAAAAAAAAAAAAAAACAATTAAGGGAACGTGTAAGTCAGTATGAATTATTGAAATTGCAAAAAATGGTCCATTAGAATAATAATGGAATGTAAAAACAACTTTTAGAAGTTAGGGGATCTCACTGTATATGAACTGTTTCCGTTTGTTGTTCAAGTCTTCCTCTTTTCAACTCTTTCACCAATAGTATTAAATTACATTCTAGTTTTGTTTGTTTTTTAACATGTAAAACAAAATGATTATGACTTTTTACTTTGAGTATTGCCATGTAAAGAGCGGCTTTTGTGGGGGGAGTAATTACACTTACACAGATGCAGCTGGTAGCACAATACATAGCTTCTATATCTCGCTCCCTATCACAAATGGTTACATTTCCAACCCGTTTCCCAGACCAGCAAGAACAACACGCATCACTTCTAGATCTGTTTCTGACCACAGTTCCCGATGATTGTATAATGACTGCCCATAGCCCACTTGGGAACGCTGATCATGCAGTGATAATGGTCGAAATCGCCCTAAACTCTGGAGCCAAAACTGAAGAGCCACTGCTCAAAACGAGATATTATAAAAAGGTTGACTGG
Source organism: Euprymna scolopes (assembly GCF_053919585.1). NCBI lineage: Eukaryota > Metazoa > Mollusca > Cephalopoda > Sepiida > Sepiolidae > Euprymna > Euprymna scolopes. The sequence goes on along the minus strand of NC_136482.1, from coordinate 5,633,014 downwards.
GAAGCCATCAGGGATCTCGTCAGAGATACCCCATAGGGAAATATCTTTTCTCTTCCTGCTGAAGTGTGCAAATGAGACCACTGAATGGTTCAAAATGACAATTGAAGCACATGTTCCCATGCGGAAATTTTATAGCAAGCCCCACTCTCCCCAATGGTTTACTTCTACTTGTGCAAATCTGTATGCATACCACAGATTTAACAGACATAAGTCCAGCTCAGACAGACAGAAGTATATAGAAGCCAGAAGTAACTGTAAGAAAGAAATAGTGACAGCTAAGAGAGAATTTTCTGAAACCACCAAAAATGCATCGAAGCACAAAAAACTTCTGGAAAATCTACAATAGTGTAGTAAATAATGGGCAATCAATAATTCCCCCACTATCCAACAATCATGAGGCTGTTTGCTCAGCAACTGAGAAGGCTAACATGCTTGCCAGTTGGTTTGCCTCCAACTCCATACTGGACCCTGCTAACCACCTCCTCCCTGACTTTCCTTTATGGACAGATGCCATACTAGATGATCTGAAAATCACCCCTTCTCGGGTGCATACTATTATAAAAAACCTTGACACTTCAAAAGCATGTGGACCAGATCTCGTCCTGACTGTGCTATTAAAAGAATGCTCCGCCGAAGTAGCTCAAGTTCTCTCCAAACTTTACAACAAATGCCTTGATGAATCTTGCTTTCCAGACTGCTGGAAAACTGCTTCTGTGGTACCAGTTTTCAAGAATTCTGGTGCAAGAACTGACCCATTAAATTATCGCCCCATTAGCCTCCTCTCGCTTTTCGCCAATTGAGTCTATAATTAACCAAGCTCTGGTCCATCATCTTACAGATGCTAAGCTTCTGACCGATCAACATGGGCTTAGGCAAGCCTGTTCCACAGCAGATATCCTAACTGTAACCTCAGAATGCATATACCATTCACTGGACAAAGTAGGGGAGGGTAGAGCCGTAGCTCTAGATATATCTAAGGCTTTTGACAGGGTATGGCATGAAGGTCTTCTCACGAAAATCAGATCATACGGTATAACTGGACGAATACTAAACTTAATTAAATCCTTCTTAGATAAGAGAAAAATCCAGGTTGTCCTCAACAGCCGTACATCTGAACAATGATATAAATGCGGGAGTGCCTCAGGGGTCTGTCCTTGGACCTTTATTATTCCTAATATTCATAAATGACCTCCCTGACAAAATTGCCTCTGAGATGGGTATATATGCTGATGGCATCACACTCTATGACAGACACGACAGGAAAACAAATGAACACATATCTAAGGAAATGGCAGAAACACTAGAGGATGACCTCCAATCTGTAGTGGAATGGGGACAAAAATGGATGGTCACATTCAATGCTGCCAAAATTAAACTTGTTTCCTTCAATAATTACAAAATCATTCTTTACTACCAATAGTAATGTCCAAAGATTCATTTTCTGGATTTACATCTTTTAAACTCCTCGGCCTAACATTCATAGGAAACATGAGCTGAAACAATTACATTAAGAGCATTGCCAGGACCACTGCAAAGAAGGTAGGCTCTCTCTACCATGCTAGAAAGCTAACGCCCGAAAGTATCCTGTAGCTCTATAAGGCCACCATTCGCCCATGTATGGAGTATTGTCATATTTGGGCTGGTGCATCTGCTACTAGTCTCTCTCTCCTAGACAAGGTTCAAGAGTCGCCAATCTGATAGGTCCTGAACTGTCATCTAAGCTTCAGCCTCTGTCCCACCGATGAAATGTTGCATCCCTCTGCCTGTTTTACAAGTATTTTAATGGTGAATTCTCTGACGAACTGCAAGCACGTGCCCCTATGACGTAAATACCACCAACAAGCAGCTAAATCCCACCCCTACACAGATCCCTAGATGTAAGAAAGCTTTCTACTCCAGTAGTTTCTTCCCCAGAACCGCTAGACTTTGGAATTCCCTTGCGGGTCCCTGCTTCCCCAACTGTACTGACATGCAGAAGTTCAAGTGTAATGTGAACCAACATCTTGCTGCCCAAGTCCCTACATAGTACCCCAGTAGCTTATGTCCCTGATAGTAGCCCTCTACCCCAAAGTGGCAGTGTGTCTTGTCTGGGGTTAAAATGTAAAACAATAATTTAACTGTTACACTCATTGTCAGCATACCCACCCGCAAATGCTAAAAAATTTGGGTGGTGGCTGTGTGTGTGTGTACACACAAACCTGGTAGCCAGTGAATTATAGTACATAATACATCTATATAAGTACTTGTCTCCGCAGAATTCGAATGAGATTTTTTTAATCAGCATAGTCAAAAACCTATAAAAGTTGTCATTCTAAAGAAAATTGTGGAGGTGGACCTAATGTACGAATTACCCCCCCCCAATTGTGCACAATCGCGAATCTGTCCGGAAAAGGAAATTAAAATACTCCACAGAATTCAAAATTGGTGAATACACAAGTATATAACAAATAATTGTTAAAACAGGAGCGTAGGTAATCAGTGTAATTGTGCATAAAACTAGACCCTAACTTACCGGCAGATCTATCAATTGAGGTATAGAAGCACAGAATGGATACAATACTTCTGCGATTCTTCAAAACTGATAATTATCTATTTGGGCAAAATATTTAGACATTTTTTGTTAATATAGTTTTTTCAATTTTTTTTTTCAAATATAGCTACGTTTTTGTTTTTTAAAATGTACTTTATTTAAATATGCTTTATTTAAACCTGTGCAATCTATTACGATGAATGCCAATTTAAAAATGTTTAAGCAATATCATCTACTGGATTCGTGATTATGTTTGAATTAATGTCTTAATGTGAAATATTCACATTTTAAAACCTGCAAAGTTATTTCTGCTGAGGTGGTTGACTATTTCTCTATTTAATATGGATTCCAGCAACTTACTCATGACACACAGGAGACTTATTGGTCTGTACTGAGAGGGAGATGACTTATCACCTGAATTCTTAAATACAGGGCATACTGATGAGGTTTTCCAAGGTGTTGGAAAGCACTTCTTAAGGCAACGCTTAACGAGTTTTGTAAGTATGGGAGCAAGTTCTGGTTGAAGCTTTTTTAACACTAGTGCCGTCATAAGTTAAATCATTAAATTCAAACAAATAAGCATGAAATAGATGTTTCCAAAACATTTATTTTTACATCTGCGACGATCGTAATAGATTGTACAGGTTTAAATAAAGTACGTTAAAAAAAAAAACATAACTATGAAAAAAATAATTACCCGAACAAATGTACAAAGCGAGCGAGGAAATAAACGCTTGTTTTTTTTTTTCTTCGGCATTTCCATGAAATGTTTTTTTTCTTCAGCATAAAAAATGGAGAACTTTGGGAAGTGTGTGTGTGTGTGTGTGTGTGTGTGTATATATATATATATAATGAGAGTTGGGAAGATTGTATACGGAGAGGAAATACAAACTGACACCATATAATGTAAGAAAATGAATGCAGCAATTGCCTTAGAGGGAAAAAGTAGGTATCATTGCGATGCCATATTTGAATCATACATTAATGTCCATTTAGCATGCGAATACCGTTAATCCAGAATATAGGAATCATCAGAGCTCCACCAATCAGAATGAGCGGAATTAGTCTGGGGAGACTTCATTATTTTTTAAAAGGGAAAGATTATATTATGTCTATGAGCTCATGATCCAGTTACGAAGGTTGCAAGCACAATATATGTATGTGTATATTTCCTCCCGGTGTTGATTAGGGGCGATAGAAGAACTTTATATTTAGAGGGGAAAAATAGGAACTACTTCCTCTAAAGAGGATTGTGATGTTGTTCCTAGGATGAAATGTAGCTATTTTATAACTACTAAATGTGTCTAAAAAGTCATTCTAATGTTAAATAAGATAGTGGCTAATAGTCTAGATATAATAAATTTGTATGTGGCATCTGCTATTGCAAACCTACGGTACTTTGCAGAAATCCCCCTCTGGATCAATCAAAATATTTATGAAGATAATGAAAGTAAAATGACACAAAAATTGAGTTGCACCCAACTATCTTTATACATTTGATATAACTTTATCCTTCAAAAGTTTATTTCCATAATTAGTAAGGCTTATTCTTTACTTCGTTTTTTTTCTTTGCTGATATGACAGCACGAATGTTAAAATGCAAATTTGCACATTTCATCACTTGCATCTCAACAATGCTTCAGAATAAATTTTGCTGAAAAATTAATTCCAAATTAGCGATTTTACTCTTATATAATTCATAATTATTTCTTATTAACTAAGTAGGGGGGCATGGTTTTTAAAGCTGGCTAATCATAATTTTTTAAATTTTCGATTATTTTGTTTGTGTTTGAAAGATTATAGTTTAAAGTTAATTTCTCCAAGAAAAAAGTGAAATAGAATTATTCCATGTATTTTTTTTATCTCAAATTATGTAAAAACAAAATTCATTATGACAAAGATCGCGTTTACATTTTTCTCGCAATGTTTTCTGGAATTATTTCTAAGTTAAGTATTAAGTTAGTCTTAAGATAATTAATACATTAAATAAATGTACTTAACTTTTGCTAAAAAAGTAATAATTATGCAAAAATGTGACACTGGTAGGAATGAAACTTGTTTATCGTATGAAAAAAAACTCTGGCGGTAAAATTCAAATGTGTAATAGGACAAATTAAACATAATTTATTTCTTTAACATTATTCTGGCTTTTTTTTTTTATGGTAGACCTGCATTTCCTTTATTTAAAAATGCATAAAAGTTAATTAAATTCATTAATTATACTATTTAAAATTTATTCATTGAAGAAAAAAGTTAGCACCATTATTTATTAATACAGAATTACAATTGGGTAAGAAAACCATTTATAATTATTGAAAAAAATTACACGCTAAAAAAAAAATACAAACCTAGGTTAAAATTTATCAGAATGTCTACGTGAAATTTAAAGTTGATAAACACTAACAGGCAGTTAGTTGAAGAGAGGACGGGTTTTCTTTTCAAGTCTGCGCATTCGTACTTACCGACATGGAACGTTCGTATAGTTTTTACCATTTTTTAATTAAATTATTTTTCTATGTTCCTGTTTTTCAATTTAATTTTTTTACTTTATTTTCCAAGATTATATGAACATTATCTTACGTTCATGAATGCAATGGAAATATTAGAATCTTATATGTAAAGATTACATGAAAAATGTAAGCATAAAAATATTTTTTGCAATTATAATTTTTTGTGTGAAAATATTAAATAAGCAATGCTTAATTCAATGATAATATTGGTAGTTCGAGAAATTAATTTTTCTTTTAGTTATATCAATTTTGTTAATATGGACTTTAGGGGCTTTTCTCGTAATGTTCCTATAAAAATTTAAAAAGATTTTTTTATTGTTACAAATTATGATGCTTTACATAAAAAAGCAAAAATAAATTCTTGCGTTTATTTACTACTGAAAACCATAACTTTAGTAAAGGTATTTTTATTTATTTATTTTTTTAAACAAAATACATTTTCACTAAGATTTAAATAAAAATAATTAGTTCATTATATTCTGCGATCATTATTTGATAAATACTGGAAATTTCATTAAAATTGGTTAACTTCCTGATTTTTCATGAATTTTTAAGTAAAGGGAGGGGTCAAAATATTTATACATTTTGAGCATCGGCATTAGTTTTGCATGTACCTATTAACAACAGCTATTGTTACCATGAAATGGTTTAAAATGCTAAATTCTCTTGCCATTTACGTATTGTGGATGGATACTTTAATGAAATTAAAAACCTAGTTTGATTGGACATAGCAATCTTAATTTTTCAGTTTTTTGTGTTTACTTGATGAGTGTGAAATAATCTTTCATCTCATTAGATACGTGTTAGTCTGACGTAAAGCCACAATTAACGGTAGCTTGGTTGATGATTTAACGAAAAAGAATGTTTCTAATTTGTTTGACAAAATCTACTTTAATAAAAAAATTTTTCTGTATTTATATTAAATACTAGCAGTTCAACCCGGCTTTGTTTGGGCCTTATGTACAGTTCATAACTTGCCCTATGTGTGAATACACTTTATGTAAGATTTAAAATATTTAGAATAAAATTTGAGTAATTTAGTAGAGACTGCAGAGGCCAATTTTTTAACTTTGACCCCTTAACATTTATTATTTTGGTCTCAAATTAAAATACAAAGTGTTTTACTCATGTCCAAGTTACCTACAGCTAAAATTTTGAGTCTTTAGACTCGAAATTGGCAAAGGAATTTGGTAGAATCTAAAGGTCAACTCTTTCAACTTTGACCTCTTGGCAGCCAAATTTTCGCTACAGAACTGATTAAAATGCTTGCCGCATGTTTGAATACCTGTTATAAATTTTAAATATTTAGACCCAAAATTGACTGAGTAGTTTGCTAGACACCGCAAACGTTCAATCCAAACTGATTAAAAAGCTTGCCCCTATCTGTGAATACCCTTTATGTAAAATTTAAGATGTTTATACCAGAAATTGGCCGAGTAATTTGGTAGAGACCGCAGAGGTCAAGTTTTTTAACTTTGACCCCAATTTTAACCCCTTAACATTTATTTTTTGGGGTTGAAGTTAAAGTTGGATCCATGTCTAAGTAAGCTACATTTAAAATTTCAAGTGTTTAGACCTAAAATTGGTGAATTTGCTAGAGTTTTCAAAGGTCAAATCATTTCTGGCCGAAAACTTATAAAGATTTTCCTAAATTTCAAGACTCCTTATGTCAAATCTTGAGTATCTAGACCGAAAATTAATATGTTAGGGAAATGTGTGTGCACACACACAAACCTGTTTGTAATAAACCAGTGTATATAATACACAGGTTAATAGCATCTGTTTCAAATATTGTGTATTTTAGATCTAGACCATTTCTGTTGCTTTTGGTTATGGAATACTTTTTAGAATTGTTTTAAAATTTTTATTTAAGAACATTGTCTAAACTACTTGACATTTTTTTTTTTTACTAATTGTAACTATTGACTAAATCTTGTTGCTAATTTCGTCCTGAATCATCAATTTAACTTGTTAGATGGCTCTTAGAAATTGACTTTCAAATGAACTTCTATCTGACCAGGTCTTCACGCCCCCCCCCCTTTTTTATGCAACTGAAATTTTTAATGTGCAAATGCATGTTTATTTGATTTTATGACCAGATAACTTATTGAAGTGACTTCCATAGAATAAATACGTTTTTTATGTAAAAGTTTTAATTTTTTTTATATATAAATTTGTTCTTAGATAATCTATTTGCACTTCTAATGCATTTTAATGTTAATCTTGTGTTATAACGAAGCTTTATTGGTTAATCCTAATTCCTGTTTGATATTCAATTGAGCCTGCAAATCTTGTTTTAAACAGGTGTACCCACCTCCTATCCCCCACCTCAAAAAAAAGATGCATTTAATTTGCATCTTTAGCAACAAAGATGCTATTTCAAACTTGACAGTGACAGATCAACTTACTGGACAAAGGTTCTGGAAATATTTTAAAAATATATTCCTCACCATATTTAACCTTGGCTCTTGTATTAAATGGAGCTTTTTTATTATACATATTGGCTCTGACTGAAATGTTTGATTCTAAAGGGGATGTTTGTCTGAATACATTGCAATATCTAACATGTCTTTTGTCTTTGTTTTTAGCATGTGCTGCTGCAGCTAGTGATGAAACACCAGAAACACCTACCGTTGAAGAGAACATTGGCAAGAGTCAAGATGCCTCGAAAACTGATGATGAGGCTGTTCAAAGGTGAGATAAACTATTTTGCCTTTTTTTTTTTTTTTAATTTATTTATTTTTTTTTTAAACTCTTTAGCTGACTAGCTGATAAAGAAAATACAAGTAAAGAAAATTCTTGAATTGCAATTGTGAACAATTTTGAAGATTTTGACAATTATAAAATGATTTTCAAATTTCACAAATTAAAAATTCCCTCAAGATTGCAAGTTGCACTTATAATTGCTTTTTAGTTGCCTTTTCAATTTTTGAATAAAAACAAACTACTACATAATATAGTCCCAAAAAGTAAATATTTCAGAATATTAGACAACAAATTTTAAAATGCATATTGATCACCGAAAATAAAAAATGTCAACAAAGTTATAAGAATTGTAAAAGTAGTCTAAAAAATGAACTGCAAAGCTGATTGCAAGGTAATATTCAGAATATACAGGTTGCACATCAAACCAAAACTATGTGCACTATCTGCAGTGTGACAAAAATCTTTCATAATTAAATGACAAACTAAACAAAATTAAGACCTGAAACTAACAGACCACTTTTAATGCATAAATGCATTGAAGTTCTGAACCAAACACACCAAAAAATATCTTTAATATATCTAATTTTATAGTAATAAGCAAACAGTTGTCCATTTATTTCTACTGTCAAAAAAGCACTAACAGATTGCAAATACACCTAATTTTGACATCTGCACAAAAAATTATCAACTAAATTGAATTTGGAGAACTTGAGACAAATTCAATTTAGTTGGGGAAAAAAAAATATCAAACCAGCATCAGTTGCCATGTAGGTTTCTAGAAATTTACATAGAAAAAAGATACAGTAGCCAAGCACCTCTCTAATTTTGTCTTGAATTGCTGCATTCAGAGGACATATTTATTACCTCACTTGAAAGTTTATTCCAAGTGGTTCAGAGGTCTTGGTTGAGAAACCATCCCTCCTCCAGTTCAACTTGAATCATATAGTAAACTTTATATGGAAGGGTTAAAAAAAAACTTGGAAAAGACACAGCAGCCACTAACATGCTCATAAACAATGCTTTCATTTACACAGCTGAATAACAAGTTATTATGAATTATATACTAGAATTATAAATTATCACTTTAGAAAGATACTTTTCTTAGACATTTTGTCAATGGAAACCACCAATGATCCTTACACACAAAATATTTGAAAATGTTATCTGATGGACACTTGCAGAGTGGTAGTCTTTGTATGGCTTCTTAGTCCTGTACGCCTCACAGGAAATCAACGGGATGACATAATTACAGAAGCAACTAAAATGATAATGACTTAAATTTCTGTATTTATGTATAGGAGAATGCTACTCAATTAAAGACATTTTACAACAAAATTAAAAACAATTACAAATTAGACATATCTAATACACATCTACTTTAAGCATAAATTGTTGCAATTAATTATACATTCAACTACATTTTAAGCAACTGCACAGTACATGACATACTATCATGTACTAAATCTTACCATAATTTTTGAAGATGTACATATATTATAATTAAGACGACCTAAAAAAAAATATTGTTTCTGGCGCTTATAGAGGAAATAAGATATAATTAAATAACTTTCAATAACATAGCACACAATGAAATAACTTTCAATAACATAGCACACAATGAAATAACTTTCAATAACATAGCACACAATGAAATAACTTTCAATAACATAGCACACAAAATGACTTCTAGGGTTGATGTGCTGTAAAACAATCATAATCTTGATTCTGTTGTGGGTGCTTTTTATTTTTTTGCAAATTTAGCAATTATCTTATTTCTTTCAACTGTATTCCTTCATGAATAGAACTCTTATTTAGACATGTCTATTTTAAACTTTTTATTTCAATTTTTATATTTCATATTTTTATTAAATCTTAACACTAACAAAATTTTTAATTTGTTTTTTAATGAAACTTTCTATTCAGCAGTTTAAATGCAGGTCCCCTATTATTTAGCACTAGTAGATAAAATTTAACCATGTGTATCCAAGGGCTTTGATGTAATCCCATATGTACTTCAAGAATGAGGTCAGAATGGAATGTGGTCATTGATGGATTTTGTCTATATCTGTAGGATTTGGTTTTGCTTAACAATCTAAACCAATGCAATGTTTATGCCTCCCAAAATTCAACTTGTAGTTCACAGGTGGTAATCTGGCAAATTCTCTATCTAAACAGCCTCTTTAAATATTTCTGTGATAATTGAAATGAAAATTTAGTTCCAAGCAAGCCCAATATTTTGCTTATTGGGTGTCCATTTTTAAAAAAAAAAAAAAAAGGTGCATGTTTGGATACTAACTCTTTTTAAAAGCTGAAATACAATATTGAAATAAACAAGAAAAAAATGCAGTTGAGAGCATTTTTGCTAGTGTTGTTTGGAAAAGTTCTGAATTTTAAACCATCATGGAGATTTTATTGATTTGGTTAACAAAGTATTTTTAGTTTTTTCTTTCGTAAGATATTCAAAATTACTTTAAATTCATTCTCAGTTATTTCTGAATTCATTAAATTAAAATGTACTAATATTTTGACTGTAAGTAACTTGTTTGCCAAAACTATGATCAATGGTGTAATTTTTGAAATCTTTCTTTAAATTTAAGATATTTAAGAAATGTTCCACATTTAGAAATCACAATAAGTTAAACCTAAGGATTCCAACATATTGAGATTATTTTCACACGTGTGTGTGTAATATCTCTACCAAACTACTACCAATTTTTGGCCTACAAACTTGAATGTGAGGAATTCGAACCTGTGGAACAAATTCAGTTCCGTTTTAGGAAAAAATAACTGGTAAGGGATCAAAATTGGAACTTGGCAGGTGTAATTGACTTTAAGTGCTTCTCTATGCATGTGCAAATATACATTTATACATTAAACTGATAATTTTAAGTTTTGATATCCACCTGTCCTTAAAATCATATGATAGTGAGTATTGCAGAAGAGCTCACCCGAGTCCTTCTCTTTAAACCTGAAATCACTGCTCTATATTAGGTACAATATAATTAATAGAGAATCTGTTCTGTATGATACGATATCTGCATAAATTAAAATATATTTAGTCATGTTTTATGACTGGGCAATGTTGAACATTCTGTTAGTTCTCTATAAAATTGACTCTTTGCATTTCCTTTATTTTATGCTCCCCCCTCCATCCAATGTGAAATGTTTTGCTGAAATTTTCAGTTCCTCAGAATACTATTAAGTACCAACATTTCACATGAAAAAATGGTACTAGTGCACTTGTTGATCTCTGCTGAAATCGTATTTAGAAAGCCATTCTTAACATGGGAAGTGTGTTTTGTATCAATTCTGCACGTTACAGTTTAATTAAAAAAAAAACTTTAAACTTGAAAATGTTATGTAAAAAAAAAATAGCGCGAATCAGTAAGTGCACTAAGTATCAAAAAAATTTAGTGAATTGGACAGCAGCAAAGTGTCAGATAAACTTGTATTATACTTTTTTTTTTTTTTTTTAATTTATTAAAAAATATAAATTTTTATCTGACACTGTTTGCAGACTTTGAGTCCCCTATTCTTCTGTATTATCAACTTTTTTTTTTTTTTCTTAAATTGGTTTACACAAAATGCTTGCTGTCCTCTTCCACTTGATATTTCGACTGGTATATAGGCTGAAATTCTTTGTAAGAAAAGGTTTTGCTGAATTTTGATCAGTGTATCGTTTTATGTTAGACTTGTATTGAAAAATGAATCCCCATCTGAAAATCAAACTAGTCTATTTAAAACAAAAAAAATGTAATCTTTGATGCTTAATCTGTAAAAATCCATAGTGTCTTTGTTTTTTTTTGTTTTGTTTTTTTTACTTAACATTAAATAGCAAAAATGTTTTCCGTTGTATGAGTTTGCCATTCTTTTCACATCTCCTCAAAATCTTGTATCGTTATTCTGTACTTACTGATAGTTTACCCTGAAGCTTGTTTGTAAACTGATCTCCCTCCCCATTTTTGGTTTTCAACAATCTCTTGCTTGCAAAGAGTCTGCTGAATTTTCTCAACATCTGTCTGCTTGTTCTAAAAATAGCCTCTTCTGTCATCTAATATACCGAAACCATTTACTTTTATGCTCTCTGTAAATTACTGTTATGGAAGATAGATGGTTTTCAGCATGACAACTTATTAAAAAAAACATTCAGTTTTATACGTTTACATTGGTCTGTTTTGTATTTTTATGATTAGAAGAGGAACTTGTCCATTAATACTAACTGTCCTGACCTGGTGAAAAGAAAATTGAAAAAAAAAAACATTTTATCAAATTTAAATGATCAAAATGGTTGAATTCAAAATGTCGTTTCAGATTTTAAAAGAAATATTTCTGTGGATAATGTTTTATGGAAATTCAAATTAAAAAAAAATATTTTACAAATTGTGCATAAGGCCATGAGAAATGTGTGCATGTGGTTATTTTGTATTTATCCTATTCTACACTAGACATATTTTGGTCCTTTCTTCCCAATATCTGTACTTCTAATCCTTATTCCAGTTGAATGTAAGACCCTGTTTATATGCTCCAACCCCACAAAAAATGGTTTACTTAAATGCTCGAGTTACAATTAATACTTAGACCAATTTTTAGTTTTCTTTGGGCTAAAAATATGAACATTTTTTGATGCATTAAGAACTGTAAAGATTCCAAACTTTTTTTTTTTTTCAATTTGAAATCCTTTCGATTGCATACCTGAAAATAACTATTAAAATATTTGCACTTTGAGTTGGTTTGAAATAGTTTTTATGCTTATTAACTGAAGTAATCAGTTAACAAATCTTCCTTTTGTTGAAGGGGTCAGATCTTGGTATTTAGAGAAATGAAGTAATTAGGATCAGAAATATTAAAGGAGAATGCTAGAATTGAACTCCGTGATCAAAAGTTAAAAAGAATATATAACTATTTAGATGTGATTCCAGGAATGTAGTGAATTATCCATCGTAGTTGGAAATAACTATGAAAACAAAGTTACGTCAAAGGAATAATGAACAATCAAACTAAGGAATGTTGTGTTGCCAGAACAAGTGTAGGAAGCATATGCAATGTCCAACATGCAAACCAGGCATGTTTGGCCGTATTTTGATGTCACAAAGAAATAGATTCAATATATGCAGTTAGGTTAAACTAGAGTTTGGAGTTCGGGTGAAGGAATTAATGTTTTTAGGCAATTTTTCGATACTTATCATCTGAAGGGTGAAGCTTCAAAACTTATAGATCTCGTAAAAATCTGTCGCCAGTTTTAGGTATACATGCATATGTACATTTAAACAGCCAGATGAGATTTATATTATAGATGATTAAAAGTATGTTTTGATCAGTTATAACTTATTTGAAAATGAAAAATTAAGAAATAACTTAAATTTAAAATTAGTGACAAAAATGTATTTTTATTGAAACTTTTTTCAATATTGATTTTACTAAAAACAAACTATTTCAGGTTTAAAAAAAAAAGCTGATCTTTGTCTTGTGGTCTTAGTTGGAGTCCAGTGTTTGAATTGATATATAAAATCTGATTTTAAATTTAAAATCAGATGAAAAAGTTTTAAGTCTAAAACTACATGATTATGTAATTTATAAATGTGCAGATTTCCTGTTTAAACTAAGAAATGTTAACTTGTAATGAGCTTATGTTATGGTTGATAACTGCATATATTTTAAAATTGACGAAAAATGTGTTCATGTAAGATTTTGAATTGCATGTCAAAATTCTTAAAAATTAAATTTCTTCCAATTCGAAACCATTTTCATTTTTTGTTGAACAGTTTCATAACTTGTGCTGCCAGATTGTTTGAAGATGTTGCGTTCTTGATCTAAAATTCACCCCCAGAATTTTTTTCCATTTGCAAAACTCTCCTGTTCTGCAAAGGCCAAAGAAATCTTCCTTTATAAAACCAAATTAAACGCTAAATAACTAAAGATATAAAAAAAACTTCAAGCATAGAAACTTGCCAAAATGATTGGATTTTTGCAGTAAATAACTGAAAAATTGCTGATACACCATAAAAAAAAAAAACAAAAAAAACCCCAACCAAACTTAACAGAATTGTTAACACTTTTTTTTTTGTACTAATATTTTGGCAATTGCCATGTTTCATTCCATATAAAATAACCTTGTTTAGGTGCATCTTTTCCAAATCTTGGGACAGATACAATTTTGAACTAGACCATTTATTTAATCCACAGAAGTAGAAGGTCGGTTACATTTTTGTTGATACATGAAAATCAGATGAAATTATTAATTTGAATTATTCTCCAAAAACTTTGAAACTTTTTAAACTATATTTTTTTTCCTAATAGATCTCATTTACTTTATTTAATAATGGCTTATATAACAATTGTTTCTCTTATTCAATTAAGAAAACTTCAGTTTTCTATTTTTATTTTAAGATACGAAGTACAAGATGACTAAGATGAGAAAAAAATATAAATGGATCAGCTACACTATAATTAATGCAGTACTTTCCCGTTAACACAACTTTTGGCTGTTAGTGAGCTTTTTTATTTTTTTTTTTTAGTATGTGCTTGTAATATATATAATCTCTACTCTCCTGTCTAGTATCAAGACTGGCATATGGTCATCTAATTGTTAGATGATCTCCCTCCTGCTTAAATTGATTGTGGATTAAGGAACATGAGCCACTCTCTCCACCATGCAAGTAATTACTGCACAAGAATGTGCTATATCTGGAACATTACCTGCACAGTGGGCTGAGAGGGTGAAATATTTCACTCCCTTAACACCAATTTTCAAGAAAGCAAATTTAACAAAGAAGAAACAATTAAGGACAATATAAAACATAAGGATTATGTCTATTGTATCTTAGATGTTTCCATGGTTTCTAAAATACATAATGTGCTTTGTCTTGTTTGATTGTTGTGGCTATCACTTTCACTAGTGTTTGGGGGTAGGGTATGATTCTCATGTTGTTAAAATAAATGGGAAGCCTTACCATGATGCCTCCCATTTTATGTTAAAAAGAATTAAAACTGAAAATTAGAAACCTCTTGTTAATCATAAAGGAATATAATTGCAATGATTTTTAATTATATAAATGTAGTAATAAAATAGCTGTGAGAATATTAACATTGGATAACGGTATAGGTTGAAAAATATTTAGAAATTTTCTGGTACTGGTTATAAAAACAAATTTATATATGATAAATTGTATAGTTATGTCAGGAGCTTCATGTTATCTGGTAGCAAGTGTAGGACCTTTATCCAGTCTTCTCTTGCTGGACAGCATATATTCATAATTAGATGGCACTGCAATGTGAAATCTGATCCAATGCAACACATTGGGTCAGGATTTGCTGAAAACCGTACAATTGTCAAGCATAGTTATTCTAAGGGTGGAATCTGTACTCGTGTGGAGCATCCAACCTCTAAATTAGACCATTGTAGTAATATGAAGGTTTTGAATTGCAGGAAGAATTGAGTTATTGAATAAGACTGTACAGAATAGATTGTTGACGTGCTGAACCGTGAGGACTGGAGATTGAATTGATGGGAGATTAAGTGTGTTGGTGTTGGATTTATTGCACACATTTATTTTGCATGTGGGTATTTTTCTAGGAGGCAAATGCCTTAAATTTTGAGTATGGGAAAAGCATTAAAGCTAAGTTTGTATATTGTAGCTTATGTCTTAGTTAGACATAAGGACACAGATATTTTAGAATTAAAACTTTTCAAACTTTGTTTTTGTTCATTTGTTTTCTTTACTACCAGTGACAGAACTGTCAATAAAAGAAACTTCATCTGACTTAAGGCTCTTAATTATCATTAAAACTTCTGTGACATATCTACACCGGATCTCTCCCTCCACGTTACCCTGTCAAAGGCCTGCTCAGAATGAAGTCCTGATATCTTGACATATTCAATCGCCTTTGTTTCAGTTGTCTTCTCCCTCTGTTTGAGAATCAGGTTTTTGTAACTTGTCGCATGTAGCCATATGAGTGCAGATGATTTTCACTCAATTTTGTCTGAAACCAGTGTAATAATGGCAGCGACTATGGACATCTTTGTCTAAATCGGTCTTTCTACCTCTTTCATTGTAAAAAACCGTATGTTGTACTATATAGATTCCTTGTGCAACCAGTTCAGGCCAGTCTAAAAATGCTGTTTTTTTTTTTTTTTTTTTTTTTTTTTTTATCTAAAATGCACCAAACATTTTTTATGTCTAGAAAATATAAAGAACTTGAAGCATAAGTGATAAAGTATTCCGTTTTCCTTGTGCTTTATCATAAGCTGAACCAGTTATTCAAAACTACATTTGGTGTTGCAGAGGTAATTCCTTTGTCTCAATAGCTGGTGGTGGTGGGGGGAAATTAAAAGAAAATGTTTCGTATTCCTAGTGGCAAAGGAGAAAAAAGCTTTCTAGTAATCTATTTTTTCATACTAGCTGGAAGCAGAAGAAACCATGACCAAACTTTTTTTTTTTTTTCTGGTTAAGAATATTGCAGAACCCCCCCCCCCCCCAACTTTGTTTGACCTTGAAAATGATTACATCAACCTGCATTTTTTTTTTAATGTTTGTCTTGCTGTGTGGTGTTATTTTGATCTTTAGAAAATTAGTGATGCTGAAGATGGAGTGGGGGTTGTACTGTTCCATGGTTTTGTAATTAAAAATCTATTAACAGGCTATCCTCTATTAGGTTATGCTGACATGATTTTTTGATCTTTTACAAATATCGACTTTAGTAATGTGCATCTATCAAATCTTATAACATTGCTGGTTATCTCTTAGATTTTTTTTTTTTTTTTTAACTCGATTGATCTGGTTTAAATTTTGCGTAGACCTTTGTTTATAAGATGCAACAAACTATGGTATCCGTTTGGTACAGTTAGGATTAAATTAATAGGATTAGTATTTAATGCAAAAATGAGCACAAATTTAATCATGTGCAAGCAAACACAGAAACAATAACTCCTCACACACGTGCACAACACATAAAAATTGTGTAGAATAATTTTGAAAAATTATGCATTGTTGCTATTTATTTATACGGTTATTTAAGATCCTTGGAACTTTCTGGTGACACCTTAATTTTTAAATTCAAGTAAAGTTATGTTTTTAAAAACAATTTGAAAAATATACACAAGTTTAATTTGACGTGGTTTAACATAAAAAAAATTGGCTATAGCCAAACTTTTGTTAAACCCATCAAATTAATTTTTTTTTTTTTTTTTTTCAAATTATATTCAAGATATTCAAATGAAATAAATAAATTATAATCTGATTATTGTATGGCTTAAGAGTGAAAAAAATATCTTTTCATAAAACTTTTTGGACGATTCTCATATTTTCTAGTTCAACATTTTGGATTAAAGTTTATGGTGGTATTATCAAGTTGACCTGTAATGTGTCAGTTATTTTGTAAATAAACATTTTCAGTGATAAGTTATACATTTTAAGATGTTTGAAGTTTTTCTAATTTTTACTTTCTTTTTTAGAGAGGAAGAAGCAATCAAACTAGATGGATTAAATGTAGCCCAGATGAAAGAACTACGTGAAAAATCTGAAAAACATGCATTCCAAGCAGAAGTAAATCGAATGATGAAACTTATCATCAATTCTCTTTATAAAAACAAAGAGGTTTGTTCGAATTTTTTTCCCGTCAAATTTATTTGAAAATGTTTATATCAATTCATTTCAACAAAGATTCTCAAAATGATGGATCATTACAAATGAAGTATTGAATTCTGTTTATTTTGAAGATGTAGAGATCATCGTCTTGAATTTATTGCGTCGCACATGTGATCACTACAGCTTCTCTATTGTCAAATTGAAAGACAAAAAATTCTGAATGTTTGAAAGTTTATTGGAATTTTAATGGTCTTTCTGTATCCCAGATTTTTTTTATGAAACTATTTCTCCAATTTTTGCAACAGTTTTTGATCTTAAAATATGCTTCTGTTTCTAATATTAGTACTTTATTGCAGCCAAATTCTCTTTGCAGCTTTCTTTTTAAGAACTGCCACCAATTATTGAATGCCAGATTTGGGGAATTGGGTGGGTGTAGAATCAATTTGAAGTGTAATTTTTGTGGTTCTGAGATCTAACTTGTGACACTGCATTTTCTAAAAGAGCACTTTCCTTAATTTGTGGTCATTTTTTTTTTCTTAATGATTTCTTCAAAGGCACCAATGTATTATTGGTTCTATTCTAAATTAATCCATGAACAAAATATAGCAATCAAAATATTGGTCTTTGGTCACTTTGGTTTTTACCTTTTATCTGTCAGTCAAGCATTGATTTAACATGAGTGAAGTGGTGAATTTGAAGTCGTAGCACTCCTTCTGAAGCCAAGCCTGGGTTTCTTTGGACTTGTAGGCTAGCGCCAAGTCCTGTGATTACACCATGGGATCATCGCACTTCAGCACATCCAAGTACACCTTGGTGTTGACTTTCAAGCCGACTTCAAAGATGTGAAGTAGCATGATGTGGCCCTCACTTGAAACCACACGAAAAACCATAACCATGGCCAGAAACTTCATTGAGCTGTGCCCTCAAGTGTTGAATCGTCTAGATTTGCATTTTTAGGGTGCTGACAATGATCCTGGTATCATAACTTGGATTGGTAAAGAGAAACCATACAGCAGAGCATCTCTGATCTCGCTCATTGAACATTGTCATTTTCAGACATGAGACTCCTATCACTCTTGGGATTTGTACACAACTGGTCAACTAGTAGATGGTCTGCAACAAAAAAGAAAACCGGTTTTCATGAAATGGAAATGGAATCCTGTCTTTTCTAGGGTGGCAATTTTATCATTCCACTCTGTATTTGAAACTGAAGATGTAATTTCTTTATGGGCAATATAGTTACTAATAAACTAACTCCAGAAAAGCAATAACAATAATAGCAATAAACTGGCCAAAAAACTCGAAAAGATGAGATTTTTCTTGGCATTCATTCAATTGCGTTTTAGGTGCATAAACATTTCAAGGTTTTTCTAAGAAGCATAACAAATATCTCAGTTGATCTCCTGGCTTTTATCCAATGTTCTCGCAGCTAGTGTTGCATAGTAAGAGCTTAGAGAAAAATAATTTAAAAAATAAATTGAAAAACGCTCTTTAATCTTTTGGATAGAACTAAGTTTTTTCATTTCAATATGTGATATTTTATTTATAGCCAAGAAAATCCTAGCAGACACAAATCTTGAATATAATTTTAGTTGTAATTACATCTTCCCCACAAAAGTATATTGAATGAAACAAAATATGAACGGTTCCATATGTATCAAAGAAATCATATGTTCATGTTCTAAAATTGTCTTTAACTATTTAGTCAATAAATACGAAACCAAATAAAGATTATTGCATATGAATTATCTTGCCAAAAAAGCGAATGAAAATATGAATTGTAAAAAAAAAAAAGTGAACGTAATTAATGTGCAATGAAACAGTGACATTTGATATGCAAATAGGATGGTGTCCTTATGAAAGAAAAAAAAATGAGAGGAAGAATGAAAGTCGTTATTAGAAACTATAGTCTATTAAAAGGGTTTTCCTGCGGTTATTAGCAGTGAAGTGATAATCTAAAATCTGCAATATTGCTCAGGATTAAATATAAAAATTGACTGTCTTTTGTTCTACTTAGCGATGGGGCATCCTACCTGCTATCTCTCCAACTGAAAGCTCTTTAAGATCCTAACCAATCAAGTGTAAATGTTTGTATTACTTGGTTCACTGGGTATATTTACCAGATGGTTTTTTGAAAAATGAAAAAATATTTTTTAGTCCGGTTATTCCCATAATTACTGGATTTATGGAGGTCTTCCTAAGATTCCAGTTTCTTTTCATGTCACACATAAGACCTTGGTATTTTGGTATCTTTTCTCTCTCAACTCTGTTTAACCCAGCATCATTTACAGAACACTAACTTCCAAGGTCGCTTCTTTCTCCTCGTCCCATGTCTCTGTCATAGAGCTGTATGAATTGCATAGTCATAGTGGATGGTGCATGACTTATTTCTGTTCTTTTGTAACCAGAGACAATGATAAAATTGATGTTTGACTTAAAACATTGAAACGATCTCCTTTCCCCCAAAAAAAACGGTTGGAATAAACCTTCAATTGGACTAATTTCCTCAACACCTCATCTTTACAGGTTCACAAAGACGATGTAAGTGAAGCTTGAAGAAAACCAAACATTGTCTCAATACTAGGATATGCTGACATTTTTGTCTTAGCAAAAATATACTTAAGAAATCAAATCACAGTATTAATAAACCTAATTATAAAATTAGGCTGAAAGGCTTGAATCTTTCAACTGCTAAGCACAATGATCTAAACTTGTTTGACTTTTTCTGAAAAATTACTCCTAAACATGGCTTCACACAACCTTGATAAGGTAACTTGTGTTTTAACTTTACTGAAAGGCTAAAAAATATCAAAGCTGACACCTCAACACAACTTTTAATCAATTTTACTGGATGCAAGTGTGAATCTGTGCCCCCCCTCCCTCAATGTGCACAGATTCTACCTTTGTCATAAAATACTCATAAAATATTACAAATGTTTTTAATTATTTTAAATTATTTTGTGGAGGATTTCTAAAATTTTATTAAAAAAAAAAATTCCAACTTTTGCATTTTTCAGATATTTCTTAGAGAACTTATCTCTAATGCCTCTGATGCCTTGGATAAAATCCGATTTTTAGCTCTTACGGACAAGGCTGCTCTTTCTGCTACTGAGGAATTCAGTATCAAAATCAAGGTATTTTTTTTTTTTTCAAGATATTCAAAATTATTTTGAATGAATTTTTTTCAAATTTGTTTCTCGATAATCAAATATATTTCTTATTTGACGACATTTTTTTTTCTAGGCAGATAAAGAGAATCATGTCCTCCATGTAACAGATACTGGAATTGGCATGACTAAGAATGATTTGATTAATAATCTTGGAACCATTGCTAAGTCTGGCACGAGTGAATTTCTTCAAAAACTTGGAGAATCATCTCAAACGGAGATGACTGATCTCATTGGCCAGTTTGGTGTTGGGTTTTACTCCTCTTTTCTCGGTAAGTCTTTGTCTTCACTGCTTAATTATGTGTTCAACATGTTCAGTTTTTCAATTGTTTTACATGCTGACATGTGTTGGGCAGCTTTTAGAAATTGAACTTTCAAACCTATCTAACCAGATCCTTATTTATCCTTCTTTTAGTCAATATTTTCTCCCATGTCTTTCCATTATTCTGTGAACTGAATCTTCTACTTGTTCTACTTTGACACACAAGTGCAGTAGATAACCAGTTTGCAGCGCAATGGAGACAGATAAGAACTCTGATGTGGAGAAAGCATTTCGATGACAAGATTGAGGTTGTTCAGAAATTTGTTACGTTGATATCATTGGAGCAGTGAAAAGCTGGTTTAATTGCAAGAGTTAGAGTTCAAACTTGTATTACTTGTTAATTGTGATCGTTGTCGACCATGGAAAGAGCCTACTTATGTTCAGAAAATTTTTCATATAAACTCATTTTTATCAGCTGCTAATGTCAATTAAAATGGTCACCATCTTAGGAAGTTAGGAGTTGGATTAAGTTTAAGCAACTTTTATCAGTAGAGCATTACCATTGTTGTCAGCAGGAGAAATTTATTGGGTTTGTGTATGTGGAGAAACCTGGCCAACTACCTACTTAGAGTGCCCATGTAACTCTAGGTGTTGGTGGTAATGTGCTATGTTTAGGATGAATAACTAAAAAAAAAAAAAAAAGCAATGTTTGCAGAAAAAACTTTAATGTTGAAGGAATGGATGAAGTAGCAGGACTAATTGACAAGGGAAGACCAAGGAAAATATTGCAAGGAGAGATAAGAGAAGGGGATATTTAAGAATTTAACCAGAGATAGTTTGGCTTGGTAATCAATTTCTAAAAGTCATCCAACAATGTAAAACAAACATTGAATAAAATATGTAGAGTGCATTTTTTAATTTTTAAGCTCAAATCTTGATGTTTTATGCAAAATGCTTTTCCTTGCATAATCATTATTGCATGAGTAAAACATTTTTAAAATGTGAACAAATGTTTCTATTTTTCAGTTGCTGACAAGGTGATGGTTACTTCGAAAAATAATGATGATGACCAGCATATCTGGGAATCAGATTCTGATTCTTTTAATGTAATTAAAGATCCGCGTGGTAACACGTTGGCACGTGGAACCACCATTAGGTAAATAACATCTTAAATCCTTTCTCTTTGTCTGTCCATTCTACTTTCTCAAACTTCTGGGCCGATCTAGCTGAAAGTTTGTATGGATTTTTATTACACGGTACAGTGATGCATAATTAGGGATTAATAGGAATTAATATTTAATACAAAAATGAGCACACGTATTAACTGTTAATTTGGCATAAACCAGTAATTCTAAATCAACAGGCTATAACTTTTAAAAAAATTTTTTTTATTTTTAAGTCTAGTTTAGAATTATTGCTGTCATTTATGAATATCAGGAATAAGAGGTCCAAGGATAGACCCGAGGTACTCCCGCATTTATGTCATTGTTTAGATGTACGACCGTCGAGGACAACTTGGATTTTTCTCTTAAGAAGGATTTAATTAGATTATGAATTCTTCCAGTGATTCCATATGATCTAATTTTCCTTAGAAGACCATGCCATACCCTGTCAAAAGCCTTAGATATATCAAGGGCTACCGCTCTACCCTCCCCTGTTTTGTTCAATGGACGGTATATACGTTCAGAAACTACAGTTAAGATATCTGCTGTTGAACGGGCTTGCCTGAATTCATATTGTTTGTCAGTCAGGAGTTTAGCAGCTGTTAGGTGCTAGACTAGGGCTTGATTAACTAAGGACTCAAATATTTTGGCGAAAAGCGGGAGGAGGCTAATGGGGCAATAATTTAGTGGGTTAGTTCTTTCACCAGAATTCTTGAAGACTGGTACCACAGAAGCGGTTTTCCAGCAGTCGGAAAAGCAAGATTCGTTAAGGCATTTATTGTAAAGTTCGGAGAGAACTGGAGAAACCTCAGCAGAGCATTTTTTTAATAGCACAGCCGGGATAAGATCTGGTCCACATGCTTTTGAGGTGTCTAGGTTTTTTATAATAGCATGTACCTGAGAAGGGATAATTTTCAAATCGTCTAGTGTGGCGTCTGTTCGCAAAGGAAAGTCAGGGAGGGAGTGGTGTTCCGGGTCCAGTGTGGAGTTTGAGGCAAACCGACTGGCAAGCAGATTAGCCTTGTCAGTTGCCGTGCAAGCAATCTCATGATTGTTTGATAGTGGGGGAATAATTGACTGCCTATTATTTACTACGCTGTTGTAGATTTTCCAAAAACCCCGGGTTCCTAATTTCTGTGCTTCGATGCATTTTCTGGTGGTTTCAGAGTAATCTGTCTTAGCTGTCTCTATCACTCTCTTACAATTATTTATAGCTTCTATATACTTCTGTTTATTTGAGCTGGACTTATGTCGGTTGAATCTGCAGAACGCATGCTGCCTTTGACAAATGGCAGCTGCACAAACAGAAGTAAACCATTGGGGAGAGTGGGGGCTTGCTATAGAATTTCCGTGCGGGAACATGTGCTTCAATTGCAGTTTTGAACCATTCAGTGGTCTCATTTGCACACTGTTCTGCTGGAAGAGTAAAGATATTTTGCCATGGGGCATTTCTGAGTTCCCTGATGGCTTCCCAATTAGCCTTTAGATGAACTAATTTAAGGATTAGTTAACTTAAAGAAATCTCATCTTCAAGATTACAGTGAATTTTTGAGTAAATCAACATGAACAATAAAGGGCAGATAATTCAGAATTATAAATTAGTGCTGCATATTGTAAGAGTTCTCTTACTAAATGATTCATCTGGTCAGATATAGTATGAAATTTCTCTTAATTACATAAAGGACATGGATTACAAATCTTGTAGGTCACTGGCTAGACAGAATAAAATGTATTAGGTACACTGCTATCTAGGTGTGAAATTGAAAATCCATCTGACTTTATTTTATATACTAGATAATGGTAATAACTAATTACAGCATTAACTATATACAGGGTGTCCAAAAAGTCACTGAAGGGGTTTTGAACTTAAATGGATTGTTTATATATATATATATAATATATATATATATATATATATATATATATATATATCTTTCTGTAACTTTAACACAATCTGACTAAGACATTTAGAAATTGAAAAAAAAAAAAAATGCAAAATTCAGACGGTCTTTATTTATGGAAAATTAGCTGTACCCACTCGGGCATGCGTTGCCGTGGCTGAGTCTGGTTAACACAAGTATTAGATTAATTTGTATTGCACAGACACACGGATGCACACGCACTCACACATGCTTTGCAAAATAGTCAGTAATAGAAAGTTTAAAGGCTTCAAAATCACACAAGGAGATTTTGAAGTATATAAGCTGTCAATTTTTGGTTATGATTAAATGTTAGTCAAGCAATATAGCTCACTGTGTAAGGTTTCGGCAGATACCAGGTCTTGTATATAATATACCTTTTTTAGCATATAAAGAATTTTAGTCAATCATACTTTAAAAAAAAAAAAAATTATCAAGCTTAAAAATAATGGCTTATAAGTATGTTGCCGATGTGTTGAAAAATAGTATTTATTAACATCTATGGTTTATGTAAAGGCAAGATTTCGCACGGTAGCATAAGTGTATAAGAACGATTTGCATGTATAAAGTATTTAATGTAAAATAAAGATTTTTTTTTAATATACTCGTGTTCACCCCTTTACAAAGCATATTGCCACTTGGACATAAGGGCCATGTCTAGGAAAGATTAACAAAATATTTGTTTGTTACATTTAAACCTCTGCATATCAGTACAGCCAGGGAAGCAGACAGCAGGAAGAGAATTCCAATGTCGAGCTGTTCGAGGGAAGAAACTACTAGAATAGAAAGCTTTCTGGCATTTAAGGGACATCAACAGTGAAGGGGTGAGATCTTATTACTAAGTGGATTTGTCAGGAATATGTATATCGAGGGGGGGGTACAAGTGCAACGAGTTCATCAGAACACCTTCCATTAAAATATTTGTAAAACGGGCACAGTGATGCAACATTGCGGGGATGGGACAAGAGCTGGAGCTTAGTTGATAAAGTGGGACCGATTAGATTGACAACTCTGTTTTGGAACCTATCCAAGATGGAGAGGCTAGTGGTAGATGCACCAGCCCAGATGTGACAACAATATTTCATGCATGGGTGAATGGTGGCTTTGTGGAAGTACAGGAATCTCTCAGGCATGAGTAGTCTTCTAGCTCGATAGAAGGAACCCACCTTCTTCACAGCAGCCTTTGCAATGTCCTCTGTATTTGTTCCAGTTCATATTGCCTGCAAATGTTAGGCCAAGGAGTTTGAAGCTAGAATTCTCAGGTAGGGTGCTATTTGTCATGGATATGGGCAGTTGGAGAGGCGTCTTGTAATTAAAGGAGAGCAGCTTAGTTTTACTAGCATTAAATGTTACCATCCATTTGCGGCCCCATTCCACTATAGTTTGAAGGTCATTTCCTAATGATTCTGCCATTGCCTTAGATTTCTGTACATCTGTTCTTCTCTTATGCATATCATAGAGCATTGTACCCATCTCGGACACAATATTATCAGGGAGGTCGTTTATGAATATCAGGAATAATGTTTATAACAGGCAGCTGAGATTTATCAACAATCTAGATGAAGAAACTGATGTGAACTCATGATTGCATCATGCCATTGCACACCTTATGACCGTCCACTTGTCATGGTCCTGGATATGACCTTAAACTATATCCAATGGTGAGGCCCCAGCTTGCGAGCTTTGGGAAGTGTGAAGCCACCCTTTAGTTGCCATTGCTCTCAGGTCCACTCTGACCCGAAGTGGTAGTACCTGTTAGGGTCCCAACTATGGGTTAAATAGAAACCGACTTGAAAACAACAAATATATTCTATTAAAAAAATTTTTCTTAAATCTTTGGATTCGGTATTAAATAACCTGAAAAGAGTTGATATGCTGTAAAACAACCAACCAATCCACTTGTCATGCTTGATTTCAACATTGTTGTGTTAATCCATGTGTATTCTTAGTCACTGCTGTAAGAAAAGAATTTTCCTCAAATGAAAACTAAATTTTAAACGTAACAAGTTTTTATTTTTGAAAAGTCGAGATGTTTGGTTTCTCTACCAAATGGCAGACTGCAATTAGAACGAAGATGTCTTTCAACCAAACATAAAATGATCCTTCTGTTTCTAAGATGAACAGAAACACAAATTTTCTTGATTGTCTTTCTCAGGGGAGGTAACTACGGTCTGATTATTTGTTTTTTAAATAAAATCTAATTATTTGTAAAAACAAAGTTCTAGCAGATCTATCATTTTATTTTTTTTATTTTAATTTTTTGTGGGCATAGAGCTTTTACTAATTTGGACATTACATGTACGTTTGTAATAGTGTTTTTCCTTTTTTTTCCGCCAAAGTATTAGTCCATCCATAACTAATCAAGCTCTAGTTCACTACCTTATAGTTGCTAAACTTCTGTCCGACCAATAGTATGGGTTTAGACAAGTGTGTTCTATTGCGGATATCCCAACTGTAATCTATACCATGCACTGGATGAAGTAGGGGAGGCTAGGGCAGTAGCCCTAGATATATCTAAGGTCTTTGATAGGGTATGACAGGATCTTACGAAAATCAGATCCTTTATTACTTAACAATTAAATCCAGGTTGTACTCGATGATTGTACGTCAAAACAATGATACAAATGCATGTGTACTTCAGGGGTCAATACTTAGAACTTTATTATTCCTGATATTCATAAATGATCTCCCTGATAAAATTTTCTGAGATGGGTATATTTGCTGATGACATCAAGCTCTGTAATGGACACGAGGAGAAAAACCAATGAACACGTATCCAAGACAATGGCAGAACCATAGAGGAAGACCTCCGGTCTGTGGTGGAATGGGAACAAAAATGGATGGTCACATTTAATGCTGCCAAGACTAAGTTCCTTCCCTTTTAATAACTACAAGAAACCTTCTCAATCACTAACAGCCATGGCTAATGATGCATTACCTAGAAATAGTTGAAACGTTGAGTGCATTGGCAAGGCTTCTGCAGAGGTGGGTTCTCTCTACCGTGCTAGAAAGTTAGGCCTTTTTACTTTTTTGTACTTTTACAAATCCACCATTCGCTCATGTATGGAGTTTTGTTGCTACATTTGGACTGGTGCATCTGCTACTAGCCTCTCCCTTTTAGATAGGGTTCAAAAGAGTCGCCAATCTAATAGGTCCCACACTATCAGCTAGGCTTCAACTGCTATTCCATTGACGAAATGTTGCATCCCTCTGCCTGTTTTATAAGTGTTTTAATCGTAGATGCTCCGAACTACAAGCCCTTGTACTCCCTCAACATAAATACTCCTGACAGACCCGACAGGCAGCAAAATCCCACCTTAGAAGTAAGAAAACCTACTCCTAGTTTCTTCTCTAGTACTGCTAGACTTTGGAATTCCCTTCTGGGTTCCTGTTTCCTTGACTGTACTGACATGCAGAAGTTCAAGTGTAATGTAAAGATCTCTTGCTGCTGAACTCCCTACATAGTACCCCTACAAATTTTGTCCCAGATGATAGTCCCTTACCTTTTTGGGGGTGAAAATGTAATAGAATAAAATAAAAATTCACAAGCACCAATCCTTGTTTTTTGTTTCTTTTCAGTTTACATTTGAAAGAAGAGGCTCATGACTTCCTTGAAGAAAGTACATTGAAAGAATTAATTCAGAAATACAGTCAGTTCATCAACTTTAACATTTACCTTTGGACCAGCAAAGTAAGGCTTTGTTTTTTTAAATCTTGGTTGAATGAATATACGAAAAGAAATTAGCATGGTTGTTCAGAATTGCTTCTATATTAAGAAACAAAAATACAGAAAAATCTTTGTACCTGTATTAAATAAGATCATATTCCAAGAATGATCGAATGGTTTTATTTCCATAAAGAAAATCCCTTTTTTTTTTAAACAATTAATGGGAAATCATAGACATTACAAGGTTTATCTTGCAAGTAAAAGTAAAACTACTTGATCAGTTTACATGATTTTTGGAATAACATTTATGTTCAATCATGGGTACGTATATCGTACAATTAAAAAATTTTTTTTTTTTTTTTTTTTTAAATGTTACACAATTTAATATATAATAAGCAATCAGAATCAGATGTGCACATTAAATGCACACATAGTTGCTCAAAGGTGCATCTATTGCAGTCGAACCAATTTTTGTTTGTACTAAATCTATGAATACTGCAAGTAATACTCTCCTGCAGCAAACCTTATAATGCTGTTCATATATGTGCATCACAATTGATGACCTGACAAAAAAGAAACGACTTGTAGTTTATATAGGAGAAACAAGTGATTAACTTTCCAAAATTTCAAATTACTATTTTATAAATAGATGAACTGTATCAGGGGGAAAAAGTGTAAGAAAATTTGAAAGTGAATAAGATTTATTTATTAGTTAGCTAGTGGAATAGGTTAACCTATATGGGTTTGGGTGGGAAAACTATAATGGACAATAAAATAGTGAGAAAATTCATTTTGCTTTATATTGTATAGCATATGACTTAAGTTGATATACCTTAAAAAAAGATTTCCTGCCGCATCTAGAATAGTTACTCTACCAAGGATTAAGTTGGTTGTCTGCCATGGTTTTGCTTTTGTAATGATTATTGAAGAAATTGACTTAATAGTTTCTCCACTTTCAAACTTATATCTGATATTCTTAACTAAATCCAAACTCAGTTCAATGTTTTACATTGTTTCAATATGATATACATGTCAATTCATCGAAGCTAATTGTTGTAAACCTGTTTAAAAAAAATTTTTTTTATGAACAACTAGCATTTCAGCCCGATAGCCGGAAAATACCGCCAGAATTAGTGTCACTTTTATTATAGGTAAAAGCCTAATCCACATGCGGCAAGCGACAAATGTTTATCTTCCCGAAGTGGAGCAAATTAAATAGACAGGCGAGCTCCGTTGTTAACTCGGAGATATTATGATTTATATGTGATATAAAAAGTTTTAAGAAGTTGCGAGGCGACCGACCGCTTCTCTGAAAAAAGCCTTTCTTGGACATACACAAAAAGCGAACCTACATACACATTTTTGCTTTTATATATATATATATATATATGGTTCTCACTTTTAAAGTGAGAACTCTTATTATACATCTCTAGTGTCACAACGTTTGTTATTTGTGTTTATATTGCTATTTGTAGACTGAAACGGTAGAAGAACCTGTCGATGAAGAGGAACAAAAAGCTGAGGAGAAAAAACCTGAAGATGAGGAAGATGACGAAGCCAAAGTTGAAGAGGAGAAAGATGATAAGCCGAAAACAAAAACTGTGGAAAAAACCATTTGGGATTGGGAACTTCTCAACAGCGTCAAACCCATTTGGTCAAGAAAGTAAGAAAATTTTATTTTATTTATTTTTTTTTGAGTTCTGGGTTAGTTTGATTCTTATTGCTTTTATTTTTAACTAGCGGTGGGGGGGGGTACCCGGCGATGCCCGGGTGTCTTGAGGTAAATCAAAACTCCGGGGGGAGGAGGGGGGGATTTAAATAATTAAAAAAAAATGTTTTGGTAGAT
The DNA here is from genome assembly GCF_053919585.1 of Euprymna scolopes. Lineage (NCBI taxonomy): Eukaryota > Metazoa > Mollusca > Cephalopoda > Sepiida > Sepiolidae > Euprymna > Euprymna scolopes. Next base: position 5,603,660 of record NC_136482.1, on the reverse strand, counting down.
GAGTGTATGAGGATCGAACCCGTACCCTTGAGTTGGAAATTAATGCGTGAAAAAAAAAAAAACGTGCTAAGTTAACCATTGAGCCACAGTGACAGACAACGTTAAGCAGGTTATTTAACTATAAGAACAGGCGTGCGCAATAAAAGTTAACTCTGCTGCTTCCATTTGACCTAATTAAGAAGGTCAAATAGAAGTCACGCAGCATTTGGGTTTGTTTACCCAAATTTAACTATTTCTTCCCTCAACAGATGTTGGGGAGGGGGAAAGCCGCTCCCAATTGTCCAGATTGAATAGCAACTGATCAAAGCTGATTGCTTCTGGACGTTTTTCCCGGCGCAATGCTGAAGACATCGTTTGAGTTTAGTTTCAGTTTATTTATACTAAAAAGCCCAATCAACACGCGAGAAGCCAAAATAGCAATAATTTTGTAAAAGTCGACGTAAATAAATCTATAAGCTACATGCGTTCCCAAATCCTACATATTATCTAGAACCTATATACACAGTTTTAAGCGATAGTAACGACCCCGGGAGCGTATGCGAGAAAAGCCTTTTGAAGACATACACGAAATGTCACACACATTTTGCCTTTTATATATATTATTTTTAATGTGAGGATTGTTCTACAGCAGCTAAGAATTGTTATTTGGGTCATATATTGGATACTCTTTTTGTGGTTGCAGTTAAAACATTGAATTAAGAAAATATCTCCACGCTGGACTCTGATTTATGAAGATGACTTTGCTGCATGGAAATTATAAAGAAATTGGCTTCTTCCTGATGAGTGAAACAAACTCTGCTGTTAATTGAAATAGATCAAAACAAGATTTAAAAATTGATAGCTTGTTCAGTTTTTGTTCAGAATTTCTCTCTTTATTAAAAAAAAACAAAAAACTTTGATGTACCCACGATAAAAGAAAGTATTCTAAAAATCATGTAAGTTGATAAAGTAGATTTATTTTTATAAAGGAAATCATTTTGAAGCGATTAATCTTGAATTTGAATCTCTTATTTAAATATTCGTTTCCATGCTAGCATGGGTTGGTCGGTTTTGTCTGCTGACTCTTCAAGCCTTTCTTGTGCATTTGCAACATAGTTAATGTTTTCTATCAGAATAGATTGAGGTGATATGGATATGTTGTAAGAATGGATAGTTTAGTTTCTTGACACGCTCTTTAGGTAATCATAAAATTTGATTTTTTTTTTTTTTTTTTTTTTTTTTTTTTTTTTTAAATAAAACTATCAATTTATGTGATTTTTGGAATATTTTTTTTTTTTTTTTTTTTTTTCTAATATGGGTGGAATCCTGGACAAGAACCACTTGTCATGTTATTCCTGTTCTCGTAAGTCAGCACTGTTAGGGGAAAGACAACTTTAGTCTGTTTTAAATATATTTAAAACTGCTTTTACATATCATTTGACCCTCTTCCAGTTGCTTTCGCAATTACACAATCCCTCATCGTGTTGGCTCTATTTTGTATCCAGCCTGAAGAGGACTGATAACCTCTTGTTTTACTAAATGTATGACCAAAATTATTCCTGATCAATGTACGACTGACTACTCCTGCTATTTGTAAAATTGCTTGAATCTGACAATTTAGTCGTGCCGGATTTTTATTGTACATAAGGGGGTTAATAAAATTATATGACCAAATAATGTACAATTAGCTTAATGTGATTCGCAATCTTCTGTTCATGTTGCGTCTTTTTCTTTTAATTTATGAAGGGTTAACTGTTCTGTACTTTTACTCAGTCTTTACACATCTATTTCTACCATGTTCTATATGGTAAGCATTGACCACTTCAGTAAAAATAACCTACTCAGTGACCTGCAATATAATTTCTATTCTGTTACATCTACATCTGTGCTAGCTAATATTACGCAGGATTAGTGAATCTCTAGAAACTGGCTTAGTTTCTAAAGCAATAGCTCTTGATATATCAAAGGCGTTTGATAGGGTATGGCATAAAGGTCTACTTCACAGAATTTTCAGCTATGGAATAGCTGGAAATGTCCTCAATTATTAAGTCTTTTCTCTCTGATAAGTTTATAAAAAGTCATCGATAATCTCAAGGTTCTGTCCTGGGCCCAATTCTCTTGATTTTCATCACTGATCTTCCAAATCCCATTCCTAGATCATTCGAAGACATTTATGCAGATGAGACCACAATCTATGGCAACACTTCAAAGATTGGTGATGAGAGATCTTTCGGATTCTCTCTCTTCTGATCTTGAGCACATGATGCAATGGAGAAAAAGATGGCTGATTAATTTTAATGCATCTAAAACTAAACTTCTCTCTTTTCATCATAATCGCTCTGACCCCCATCACGCCCCAATTAAAATGAATGGTTCTCATCTTGAGGAAGCTCCATGTCTTAAACTTCTGGGACCAACTTTTGCTTCTGATCTGAAATGGAGCGCATACAACAAATCTCAAGACCACTGACAAAATAGTTACGTCATTCTACCACTCCAATAGGTATCTCCTTACCGATGCAATCCTCTATCTGTATAAGAGCCAAGTACATCATAAAATGGAGTACAGTTGCCACATCCAAGCAAGAGCTTCTCAGCACTCTTGCCGTGATAGTTCAAAACCAGCTTTGAAATGTTGTAGATGATACCCTTTTCTCTTCCCTGCAACCTCTTTCCCCACAGAAGAGACGTGAGTCTGTCTCTGCTCTATCGGTTTCATACCAAGTGCTTGTCTGAGCTCCAATCTATGGTTCCTTCTTGCCAAACTTTCACAAAAACACTTAACTAGTTACCACTATCAACAATTTATCCCACTCTATTTGTGGCTAAATCTAAACGCAGATTTCATAAAACTTCTTTCCTTGAACTACGCACATGTGGAATACTGTTCCACTGGTCTGCTTCTCAGTCGATTATAATATGGTAGTTTTCAAGTCCAATGTAAACAAGTTCATCTCCTTAAATAAACCAATTCTACCCAATCTACACCATTTTCGATTACTACACTACCACCTTAACATCATTATCCTGTAGTGGCCTTTGTGCCTTTATAAGTGCTGTAAAATGTAAAACAAAAAATTCAATCCATTATCCATTTCCAATGTTATCAATGTTTAAATACTAGCGGAGATGCTCGGGTGTTTGGGGGTGTACTGAGCCGGAAAAAAGTGATAGGCAGGAAGGCTCCTGACGCAAAGGCAGAAAAAAGTGAAAGAAAACCTGACATCTTACCGCTACGCTATGACGCAACAGGAAGTGGAAAGTGTTCAAATTTAGTGATGATAATCAAAAAGATGACTTGCAGAAATGAATAGTTTAGTGAATGAGTTCATGCAGGCGCAGTATGAACATCTGGCTTAACTCTGGCTCCATGATGTTGGAAAACCAGCTCCCCCCCTTCTCTAAAAGGGGAGCTCTGCCAACGTCCAAATGAATAGCACTTGTCTATGAAGGGTTTCTCCCACATTGATGAAAGCTAATTGCCTTTCTGGACATCCCTGGCAGGCAAGACAAGCTAGGCACTGCTGTTTGCTTCGATCAGTTTGTCTTTTATACAAAAAAGACAAACATTGGAAAGAATGGGACGGAGGGAATTTTTTAAAAGTCGATCTAAATAAAGTATAGACATCCGTTCACAAATCAAAGATATTATCATCTAGAAAGTGTAAGGAAAGTTCTCCATAATAGTAACCTTATCAAGAAGCCGGCGAAAAAAAGCCTTTCTTGGACGTACAAAAACGCACGCGCCCATTTCGCCTTTTATATAATAAACTAGTGGGGGTGTCTGGCATTGCCAGGGTGTTTGGAGGTGTGTTGAGCAAAAAAAAAAGTGGTAGTATGCAGGAAGGCTCGAACTCGTGACGCAAAGGAGGAAAAGAACGTGAAAAAAAAGTGGCGTCTTTGCTATCGCCAAACCAGAAGTGACAAATGTTTAAATTAAGGCTAGTCAATCAAAAAGAGGGGATGACTTTCGAAAATATTGTTAAACAAAAAAAATAAATGACCCTCTCCTTTTAGAAAAGTGTCCAGTTGATGGTGAAGGAATTATTTTAGCCAATTTTTCAATATTTGTCGTCTGAAGGGTCGAGCTTCAACACCATACCGATCTCGTGAAAATTTATTGCCTCTGTTGAAAGTTTTAGGCAGATATGCATTTAAACAGACAGGTGAGATTTGTTATAGACTAGCAGGTGTTTGGAGGTGTGTGTGTTGAGCACAAAAAAAAGTGTTGGGCAGCAGCAACAACAGTACTTTTTTACGAGGGTGGTGATGGTAGGGGGCTATTGATTAGCATTTGGAGGGAGGGGGATAAATTTTTACCTTAGATCCACCTACACACTTTCCTTTTAAAATTACTTGTATAGGTTTTCTGCTATGCTGATTAAGAAAATCTAAGTTATACTTGGCGAATGCAAGTAGTTTTCACCATATAAAGCCTGTATTATGCACTTATATATAATCACTGGCCACCAGATTAGTACGCACTGGCGAGAATCTAATTATATCCGACTGACATTGCCAACCCCTAACTAACTTTGTTCATAGTATTTGCGTTTGGAGATCTTGACACTATCAAAGTTAAATTTGTGGCAAATATTTTGGCAGTCACCCCAATACCAAAATGGGGTGTCTATTCTGAACGCCATTCTTAACATGGGAATGTTGCTGGTGACCATTCCGAAAGCCGTTCCTAACATGAAGATGGGGTTGTTTATTCCAAAAGCTATTCTCAACATGAGGAGGTTGGGTGTTCAACAACAACCACCATATTTAAAATTTTTCTAAGAGACGAGAGGGGCATGCTTCCACCAGGCAACTCCTGTGTGTGTATAATATATATGTGTATATATATATATACAGGGTGACCCAAAAAAAACAAGAGAGGCTATCTAGAACATATGCTGTAGAATGGAGAAAAAAAGGAAAAAGGCCAAAGACCCTAGGGTTTTGATGTGATGTTTTAAATATAATAAACTAGTTATGACCAAAGGGTCATTTCATTTTGACAAAACACTAAGAAAACGGGCCTAATTAGAGTTGGGGCCCGGTTTTTTGGGGTCACCCTATATATATATATATATATATATATATATATATATATATATATATATATATATATATATTCTGATATGTTTTTAATAAACGTGTGTGTATATATCAGAATTTAAATACTTGATTATTTATATCATTTATGTATTAAAATACTTAAACTGTAAATGAACAAGCCGTTAGAGATGGGATTACATTTACCAAAACAGTAGATGATGCTAAAAAAAAAATCTCCATAACTCTGCACTCAAAAATTTTGAAATGGTTTTTAAATTCCATGAAAAATTGCACAATTTGATTCTCTACAATTTTGGTTGCTGCCACCAAATTCTCACTTTTCTTTCGGTTTGTGACCATCTCAAGAATGCTTGCATCCATTCTTTGTAGTTATTGTCTATATTGTTGATTTATAATGTACCATTTTTCATTTGCTGTTTCTGCCTCTTCATAGTGGTGTTCAGTTTGTAGATGAAGCACATTTTTAGTGAATCCATAAAAAAATCCTGACTCTTAATGCAACAATTTTGTATGATTACTGAAATCTAATGAAATCCTTTTGTTTGTAGGCCAGCTGAAATTAAGGATGATGAGTATGAGGCCTTTTACAAGTCCATCAGTAACGACCACACTAGCCCCCTGGCCAAAATTCACTTCACAGCTGAAGGTGAAGTGACCTTCAAATCCATTTTATATGTGCCAAAAATTGCTCCTCAAGACACTTTCAACAACTATGGAAAGAAAACTGATCGTATTAAGGTAAACGTTTTTTTTTTTTACATGGTTTCTTTCATTATAGATCATTTTTACATATGTTGATTAATGCAACTGGGTGGATCTTCGTACCAGTTGGACATATACATCCTGGACATTCAATCTGACACTGGCTTTGTTGCTGTGAGGCTGAGGTTTGATTATGTTCAGTTCTAGGAGGTTCACCTTTCCAGGCTTTACCTCCTTTCTGGGAAGGGGTTAGTTTATTACTAATTGCCTGAGACACCCTGACTAAGGGAATGTTTATGGAACTACTACTTTTTTGTAAGCCAGTGTGTGCTATACAAAAAAGTATGAGTAAATTTTATAAGAAAAACACCCACCTTTTGCAATATGTTTCAAATGATGAATAACTATCATGCAACGTAAAAAATGAATGTCCAAAAATTTTCTGAAATATCTAACCTAATATTTGTTTTCTACAAAGCAGAACTTAAAATAAAAATCATTTACTTTTTCTTGTTTCAAAGTTTAACAAATCTTTTTCTATGTTGTATTTTCATTTTGGATTTGGTACAGTTTTTGAGCAAAATTATTTTGTCATTTTTCATTGTGTTAATGACTAATTTTCACTTCCTATATTGATGGTCAAATTTCCTCATTTATGATATTTGCTTATCAGATATTTTAAGTTGCAGAATAAGTGATGTGCCATAAAACAATCTTTTATTGTATTTTTTGTATTGCGATAGTTTTTGATTCTTGTAATATTTCATTTTCTCTCTTGTAGATGTATGTACGTCGGGTCTTTATCACAGATGACTTTGAAAATATGATGCCCAAATATTTGAACTTTGTGTCAGGAGTGGTGAGTGATGTTTTCTCCACTAACTTTTAAGTGAAATTTCTGGCACAGGCCAGAAGCAGTGTAGTATTGGTCCCCCAATTTATCGGAGAGGGACCTGTTTTCAGTGACGTCCATTAATCCGGACTATTGCCAGATAACCGTGCATTAGTTTTTCCTGAAATTTTGTCACAAATTTAATTTCATTAAATAGATATGCACAGTAAAAAAATCTTTTACAAAAATTTCCATTGCGCCCCCAGGGGCTCAATAGGTCAAATGCCCAAAATGGCCAAAAATGACACATTTTCCCCATAACTTTTGTTTGATCCATTAGATTTTTTTTTTTTTTTTTTTTTTTTTTACTTGGCCAAAATATGGAGCCCATTGTTCTTAATATAAATCCAGTATGGGTGACCCTGGCAAAACTCTGGTTCGCGTCCCTGGCGACTTTTGGTGCTAAAAATGCCTCTTTTTGTGGCTTTCTTTCGTATTTCTCGGCAAAAACTTGATATGTCTGACTATATAGTAGTTTTTCACGGTGATCAACTCAAATATACATGTGTTAAGGCCTGAAACTGTACTGTTATCCATCATTTACACTGGGATTTGGCATTCCCAGGGGCTTAAAAGAGGTCAAGAATGCCCCAAAATTTCCAAAAAATTACGTTTTGCCTCATAGCGTTTGATCCATCCATTAGATTTTCCTGAAACTTGGCCAAAATGTGGAGGCCATTGTTCTTAATATAAATTCAGTATGTGTGACCCTGGCAAAATTCTGGTTCGCATCCCTCTGGGACTTTTATGGCTAAAAAAACATGCCTTTTTGGAGCTTTTTTTTTTCATATTACTCAAAAACTTGATATATATGTCTATATAGTAGTTTTCCATGGTGCTGAATTCAAATATACATGTCTTAAGGCGTGAAACTTGCTGGTCTGGGAAACGGGTTGGAAACGTAACCATCTGTGATAGGGAATGAGATATAGAGAGATGTGTTGTGCTGCAGACACAGCTGGTAGTACAACACATAACTTCTCATATCTCATTCCCTCTTACAGATGGTTACGTTTCCAACCCGTTTCCCAGACCAGCAAGAACAACATGCATCACTTCTAGATCTGTTTCTGACCAGCCCACAGCCCACTTGGGAATGCCTATCATGCAGTGATAATGGTTGAAATCGCCCTAAACTTTAGTGCCAAAGCAGAAGAGCCGCTGCTCAAAACGAGATATAAAAAGGCTGACTGGGAAGCCATCAGGGATCTCATCAGGGACTCCCCATGGCAAAATACCGTTTCACTTCCTGCTGAACATTGCGCAAATGAGACCACTGAATTGTTCAAAACTGCAATTGAAGCACATGTTCCCACGTGGAAATTTTATAGCAAGCCCCACTCTCGCCAATGGTTTACTTCAACTTGTGCAGCTGCAATAGCACAAAGGCAGCATACGTACCACAAATTTAACCGAAATAAGTCCAGTTAAACAGACAGAAGTATATAGAAGCCAGAAGTAACTGTAAGAAAGGAATAGCGACAGTTAAGAGAATTTACTGAAACCACTAAAAAACGCATAGAAGCACAAAAATTAGGAACCCGTGACTTCTGGAAAATCTACAACAGTGTAGTAAATAATGGGCAATCAACAATTTCCCCCACTATCCAACAATCATGAGGTTGTTTGCTCTGCAATTGAGAAGGCTAACATGCTTGCCAGTCGGTTTACCTCCAACTCCACACTGAACCCTGCTAACCACCCCCTCCCTGACTTTCGTTTGCGGACAGATGCCACACTAGACAATCTGAAAATCACCCCTTCTCAGGTGCATGCTATTATAAGAAGTCTTGACACTGCAAAAGCATGTGGACCTGATCTCATCCCGGCTGTGCTATTAAAAAAGTGCTCAGCCAAAGTAGCTCCAGTTCTCTCCAAACTTTACAACAAATGCCTTAATGAATCTTGCTTTCCAGACTGCTGGAAAACTTCTTCTATAGTGCCAGTTTTCAAGAATTCTAGCGAAAGAACTGACCCTGTAAACTATGGCCCCATTAGCCTCCTCCCACTTTTCGCCAAAATATTTGAGACCATAATTAACCAAGCTCTAGTCCATCACCTTACAGATGCTAAACTTCTGACTGACCAACAATGTGGATTTAGGCAAGCCCGTTTCACAGCAAACATCCTTACTGTAATCTCGGAACATAGATTCCATTCACTGGACAAAGCAGGGGAGGGTAGAGCGGTAGCTCCAGATATATCTAAGGCTTTTGACAAGGTATAGCATGAAGAAGGTCTTCTCACGAAAATCAGATCATACGGTATAACTGGAAGAATACATAACATAATTAAATCCTTCTTAGGTAAGAGAAAAATCCTGGTTGTCCTTGACGGTCGTACATCGAAACAATGATATAAATGTGGGAGTGCCTCAAGGGTCTATCCTTGGACCTCTATTATTCCTAATATTAATAAATGATCTCCCTGACAAAATTGCCTCTGAGATGGGTATATATGCTGATGACACCACGCTCTATAACAGACATGACAGGAAAACAAATGAACACTTACCTAAAGAAATGGCAGAAACCCTAGAGGATGACCTCCGATCTGTTGTGGATGGGGACAAAAATGGATGGTCACATTCAATGCTACCAAGACTAAACTTGTTTCCTTCAATAATTACAAGAAACCTTCTCTACCACCAGTAGCAATGGGCAAACACTCTTTATCTGAAAGTACATCTTTTAAACTCCTCGGCCTAACGTTCACATGAAACATGAGCTGGAACAATTACATTGAGAGCATTGCCAGGACCGCTGCGAAGAAGATAGGTTTTCTCTACCGTACTAGAAAGCTACTAACGCCCGAAAGTATCCTGTACCATTCGCCCATGTATTGAGTATTGTTGTCATATTTAGGCTGGTGCATCTGTTACAAGGTTCAAAAGAGTCGCCAATCTGATAGGTTCTGAACTGTCATCTAGGCTTCAGGCTCTGTCCCATCGACGAAATGTTGCATCCATCTGCCTGTTCTACAAGTATTTTAACGGTGAATGCTCTGATGAGCTGCAAGCATTTGCACCCCCTCGACGTAAATACCCCCAACGAATCCGATAAGCAGCTAAATCCCACCCCTTCAGAGATCTGTAGATGTAAGAGAGCCTTCTACTCTAGTAGTTTCTTCCCCAGAACAGCTAGACTTTGGAATTCTCTTCCGGGTTCCTGCTTCCCCAACTGTACTGACATGCAGAAGTTCAAGTGTAACGTATACGAATATCTTGCTGCCCAAATCTCTACACAGTACCCCTGATGCTTATGTCCCTGATAGTAGTCCCCTACAACAAAGTGGCAATGCGCCTTGTTTGGGGTGAAAATGTTATTAAAAAAAAAAAAAAATTTACCCCATAACTTTTGCCTCATCCATTAGATATTTTTGAAACTTGGCAAAAATGTTAAGGCAGGTTGGCCCTTCGTACTTCTCACATTCATCATTTCTTCACTTTTTTTGTGGCGTCATCTCACATGCAGCACAAGAGGCTGACCACGTGCGCACGGCTTGTCAGTTCTGATGTTATACTCAAGTTAATTTGTCCTTAGCTAATGTAGAGGAAATCTTTCTTTATACTAAAGCAATTTTTGCCTACTTTTAGAGTGCCCACTTTTGGAGAGCTGGTTTTCTCTCATATTAAAACGACCTTGTGTCACATTTTGCTTTCATGAGGAAACAAATACTTAATTTCTCTATTTCTTTTAAAACCTTTGTCTGCGGTTGAAAGCTCAATTTTCTTTTTGCTCATTACAGGTGGATTCCGACGATTTGCCGTTGAATGTGTCTCGTGAAACTTTACAACAACACAAACTCCTCAAGGTTATTAAGAAGAAATTGGTCCGTAAAACTTTGGACATGATTAAGAAAATTGAACCTAAAGAATTTAAAGACTTCTGGAAGGAATATAGCACCAAGTAAGTGTTTTGTCTCTTAAGATTGCTATTTTTTTTTTTTCCTTCCTTCTCCAGTAGCGACAAATATTCTATGCACTTGTTGGACTTTTCTTAAGAACTGAACTTTTCCTGAATTTCATATTTGACTACTTAAGAGACCAATCAAGATTGAATTGTTTTAACTAGGAGCAGGCTGTCTGAAGATACTGGCTTCCTGACCTAAAATGAATGTTATTTTCCTTTCTTTGCCAAACTCAAACATATTTTGGAAAGCCAAAAACAATTTCTTCTACAAAACAAACCAAACACTGAATAAATATTTGAAGATATAAGGAACTTAAAAAGCATAACTTTTTCCAAAATTATTGGATTTGACATTAACTTAAGAGGTTGATCTTTTTGTCAGCGAATGAGATTTTTTTTTTTTTTTTTTTTTGTTCCAATCCAGAGTGCCCCCGCCTTTTTATCTTTTTTAAAAGCAGAATATTCAACACCTAAAAAATACCTTGTATCTCTCTCTGTGTTACATGATAAGGGCTGTCCCCTTTTCATGTAAATATAAAAAAGAAGAGAGATTTAGTTAGAATAGACGAAATTCGAACCTCATAAATTAGGTTTAGAAATAGATTACGAGAGAGAATTAGCAAATGGAATGTAAAACAAACCATTGTTTAGCTTAGAGATAAAATAGTTTCAAGAAAAGAATGTGCATTGTCAATTCTGTTATGAAAATCAATTGAAAGAATGCAACTACAAGATAATTTAATAAACATGTTTTTTACATATTGGAAATATAGGTTACTGGGAATATAGGTCAAAATTCCTTTTGTAAACAAAGGAAAAAGTTTTGGACACGCATTTCCAGAACACGTGAAAGAAGACACATGTTTTAACATGTGTATGACGTCATAGAAAATGGGGAGTTCTAGATATAGTTAGAAACTTTAGAGTTAAGCGGAGAGAGTCTGAGGACGACAGACGATAGTCTGGAGTTGGGAGTCGAACGTCTAGAAGCGAGACAGTCACCTTTGAAACATAGAATGTGAAACTTTGAATTCCTGGAAGCAAAGCCACCGGCCGGTCCATGGAAATAAACCCATCATGTTTTTATAAACGTCGTCTTTGTGTTGTAATTCTACCAAAAGGTAAAGTGGAAATTGTCATATGTCTTCTATATCATGTGGTTTAAAATGTCTTTACATACACAATATGAACACTAAGACTGTCTCAACACTATCTCCTCACTCAGAGCTTCTACACTTCTAAGTATGAATATTTTATATATATATGAATCTCATCATAACACGAACACACAACATCACTTGTAATAAGACTCTCTCTTAATAAGACTCTCTAACATGCACTTTTAATAACAAAAATAACAACAAGAAAAGAATAATCATAATAATAATGAAACGTAACATCTGCATTTGTGAGGAGGCAAGTAATTAATCTTGATTTTAGAAAATTTAAGAATTTCAAAGGCTACATCTGCACTTTTCAGCATCGTTTTGAATGCTGCATTAAAAATACAAGCAAAATATGTGAATGTTTCTGGAGTCTGTTGCTGGTTGGTCATGGTTGCTTGATTGTTGCGATGTGGAGCTGAGAACTATGAAGCTAAAAGGCCACTCCTCTCGCTTTAAAGGGCCTGCTCCTATAACTAACAACAAAATCATCACCTTTCCTTAATATGATGGGCCTTAATCAATTTGGAAAATAGAAATTAAACCCGGCTACCAAAACCCGAGTATCTGATCTACGGAGATAGTAGAAACAGGGTGCACATGATTGAGCACTCTCCCCTCAAAATTAGTCTCTTCCATGTAGCAGTTTTATACGCTTGATGTGGGTCGGGAATGTGATTGATAAAACAAATTATTCATAGCCCATAAAGAACTATCCAAGTGACCCCTTATGAACTGATTTGGTTTTGAATATGAAAATAAAAAATTTACCCAATTGTAATTATAAACTGCTGACCTTGTATATATTTTTTTTTTTTTTTTTTTTTTTTTAAGTATCAAACTTGGAGTTATTGAAGATCCATCCAACCGAACCCGTCTGGCTAAATTACTCCGTTTCTTCTCCTCCAACTCTGAAACTGAACAAACTAGTTTAGCCGAATATGTCGAAAGAATGAAAGAAAAACAAACAGCAATCTACTTTGTGGCTGGCGGCTCTCAAAAAGAGGTTCGTTTCTTTTTAATCTTTTTTGCTTATCAACATTATCCAGTGAAAAATTTATATTGAAGAAAAAAACTGAAATTTGTAACATCCTTTGCAATCTGATTTGCATACCTTATCTCTTTCAGGTGAAAGATTCTCCATTCGTTGAGCGTCTCTTAAAGAAAGGTTATGAAGTGCTTTATTTAATTGAACCTGTCGATGAATACTGCATCCAAGCCTTGCCTGAATTTGAAGGTAAAAAGTTCCAGAATGTTGCCAAAGAAGGCTTGACTTTATCAGATTCTGAGAAAGCCAAAGAACAGAAAGAAGCTTCAGAGAAGGAATATGAGCCATTGTTGAAATGGCTGAAGGAAGATGCACTCAAAGACCAGGTGAGAATTTCTAGATAATGCTCTGAAATGGGCTTCCTTGACTATAGATTAAATTGCTAAATTTTTAGTTGATTGATTACAATATTTTTTTATAAAAGAAAATCTGGTTGAAGATGTCAAATCTTTGCTTTGAAATCCTGCTTGAAATAGTGAAATATTCAAATACAGACAAATTAGATGAATTGGTAATAAAATAAACCTGTTTGATATGGATTTCAAAATCAGTTTGCTTGTTAATCTAGATTTCACCTGTTGAATATGTTAAGTGAATCTCCAGTGACTATCACCAGTTTTAAAAACAAGATTTGCTAAAAGAACTAATCTTTATATGAAAGGAACTTTGAGTTTGTTCCTTATGAACTCTGAAAAAACAGCCCAGCCATTTCATATGAACATACTTGATGTGTCTGGAAGTGATCTTGGATAGGTTTTGTATTGGAGTGCATCTATTATCAAATCGATAATTAAAGGAAATCCAATTTTGACCAAAGATTACACTTTTCTACAACCTAACATCACAAGTTCATTTCAGAAGTTTTATCACTGCACAAGCAGAAAGGCTCCACCTATAAAATCAACTGTAGATTCTTTTAGAAGATGGGAATGTGTTCGAAATGTTTCTTTTTAGAGCACAATTGAATCTTACTTTTGCATTTTAAACTTCAAGTGAAGCCATTAAAATCGACTGTATATTCTCTACAATGTATTGTAGACAAAATCAAATTTTTTTTACTTAAAAAAGATTTTTATGACAAAATATGGGAACGTGGAACATTTTTGACTCGTTAAATCCTGGACAATGTTGGGTGTCCTTGCTAATTGAAATATAATTTCTTTGACTAATTTTGACAGTAACATTTTTGTCATGCATAGTTTATATTAGAACAGTTTGTGCCCCCCTCTCCTTTTTCTGTGGGGTTAAAATCTCTTACAATTCTTATTGTAAATCTTTTTCAGATTGAAAAGGCTACCATTTCCGAGAGATTGTCCACTTCTCCTTGCGCGCTTGTTGCTAGTCAATATGGCTGGTCAGGCAACATGGAAAGAATCATGAGAGCCCAAGCTTATGCAAAAGCAAAGGATCCATCACAAGAGTGAGTTTTACTCTTAAACGTTCAAACAGTAAATTAAAAATGATACAACTATACACCACTCGAGTTAATATTAGCAGGCCTTATTTCGTGCTTCCATCCACATAACCAAAACAATATATGGAGTTTTATAAAAATTTTGTTTTGTCACTGCCATAGTCTTAAGCATAATTTTCTACTATTTCAAATTCTAAAAATTATGAACATTTTATAAATTTTGAAACATGTATGCATGTGATAAAGCAAAAAAATGAATCGACTTAAACTAATCATCAAAAACTCTATAATGAACAGTACATGCACAAAAAATCCGGTATTGACATAATTGTTTTTGCATAATGAAATGATCAGAAGACAAAATTTTTTAATTTCTTTGTTTAGCCTGACAGTAGTTGAGAGAAAATCGGTCCTTTCACTCATGAAATATTTGAAAAGTGTTACTGACTAATGGAGTGGTTGTTCTCACCTTGTTTCCAAGTTTTGTATGCATCACAGGAAATTAAATGGCTGACATACTTTCAAAAGAAGAAACTAAAATGGCAATAACAACTTTTAGACCTCCATATACAAATTACAAGATTGGAATCGCCCAATTCATGGAAATGAAATGACAAACAATATTGGATTATGTTCTGTAATAAGTTATATGAACATCAACCAACAATTGGAAAAAGTGGAAATACTACATGATACAAGACTTCATTTCATATCTAATACGCATATATTTAAAGTAAAGTTGCATCTCGGGTCAAGATATTGCCATCAACTACTCTGTTATTCATATAAAAATAGATGAATATCTGCCAAAAATACTATTGTCTACTAAACCATATGATGTTAAAAATTGTGTGGAAAGATTAAAAAGAAATGTGAATAGACTCTAGAAGAAAAAAATCTTTCTCCAGCCTTTTGTAGGAGAAATGAAAGATACAATTAAATCACTTTTCACAACTTAACTATTTCACTAACTTAACTATTTTATAAATCTGTTTCAAAGGCACACATTTGAGTTATATGTGGATCAACCATAGTCTAATGCAACTCGAAGGATCATTTTTCGTTGGCTATTAGATATAACGAGAGCGACTCCTTTTCCAGGATTTCTTCACTTACCCTTGATCTGGATCTAATAATGCTGAGAGCGCGGCAACAAAAAGAATTTTTCAATTTTTTGTATAACTACTAAAAATTGAAGCGTGTTCTCCTAGTCCATTAACAAACATTTTAATCATCATACCAAATGGGCCAGTGTTTTTAGTAGACCTTATGTTATCTCTAATTATGTAATTTATATAAAAAAATAAAAAAAAATTAATTTCATACTGGTTTCGTTTAACATTTTTTAAATCTGAAATCAGTCTTATGAAGATAGGTTAATATTTTCAGAAGTTACATATGTTTATATGAAAAAATTTTTTTTTTTTTTTTTTTTTGTAGTTATTTTGCCAACCAAAAGAAAACTCTAGAAATCAACACCAGACATAAATTTATTAAAGTTTTAAAAGAAAAAGTAGAGGTAAGTTTTGAAAATTCAACTGTTTTTGTCCAAATTAATCGTCCATCCCATTTATCTGGTTTCAATTCTGAATTTTGAGAAATTGCATTTTGTTAAATTGATTTGTTTTTCAAAAATGAATTTCTGATATCAGTTAACAAAGAGTGATAATGGTATTAAAACGGTAATTCTTCCAAAGATGAACTTTTTATTTTTCTAACTGACAATGTGTGTGCAAGTTGGTTTTAGAAAAATGAACAGTTGTGACAGTCGTATCAAATCTTAGTACCATCATCTGATGGACATATGCAGGGCAGATTTCAGTTTGTTGGAAGGTATCAGTTGTCTAGTTTTTGAGATAAAAGTATGTACATTTTATGACTTGTTCTCTTGAAGGCGAAAAGTTTTAAAAAGGTGGTTTTCTAACCTTAAATATGTGACGAAATATTAGGTTAACTTTGAGACGTTAAAAATCTTGAAGGACATAAAACAACTCTACTTGTTTATACAACTAAACCTCTCATTCTGTCAGAACGCATTTGTCAGTCAAAGGGGCTTTTCTGTCTACTTAGACTGTAAAAAATACTATTCATTAATTTTATTTTTTTTTTTTTTTAAATTTTTTTATTAGAAATAGTTTAACATAATGTCACTAAATCAACTGTAGCAATGGAATTCTATCTGATCTGACAGCTTATTCAATGTTGAAACTTTGTTTTTAAAAATAAAAAAAAAATTAACATTTAATAAAATAGTCTTTTTTTTTTTTTTTTCACCGATCTTTGTCAATCGGTTGAGCTTGTAAAAAAAAAAGTGGAAGGTAACAGAAGTACAGCATATTTAATGAATTTTATTTCACAGACGAATCCTGCTGATCCTGCTGCCAAAGATTTGGCTTTGATTCTATTTGAGACTGCTACAATGAGGTCTGGTTACATGGTTAGCGATACAATTGGTTTTGCTGGACGGGTTGAGAGGATGTTAAAGTCTGGACTCAGCCTTGATGGTGAAAATATGGTAAGAGACATTTCTGTTTATTTAATTAGCAGTTCAGCCCGGCTTTGCTCAGGCCCTATGTAACTTTATGTGCATACATGTATACAATTAAGTTTGACTTGTGTCTAGGTAACCTACATCTAAAATTTAAAGTGTTTTGACCCAAAATTATCGAAGGAGTTTGGTAGTTTTCAAAGGTTAAATCATTGAACTTTGACCTCTTGACAGCCAAATTTCTGGCTGAAAACCGATGAAAAGTATTTTCCCAAATCTCCATATTCCTTATGTCAAATCTCTAGTCTGTGGACTGAAAATTGACTGAGTAGTTTGGTAGGGAAATGTACACAACAGACACAAACTATTTCACTTTTCTAGATCTGCTTTTTTTTTTTTTTTTTCTTAATGAATGGAGTGCCTCACTCCCAAGAAAATTCAACTTTTTGGAATACTATTGCAACCTTATCTGCTGTGGTTGTAGGATATGCTAACTGCTAGCAGAGATCATCTTCTCCCAACAAGATCATCTGCTAGCTGTGAGTGGTTACCTAATGATGGGATCCTGGCTAATGAACAGATGACTTGTTTCCATATTGTAAGACTATCATAACCAAACAGTTAACTACCAAAAATGTTTAAGGTTGGTAAACAAGGTTCTCTAGAGATAATTTTTACTCTTTGCATTGCATCTATCTCGATAGTAGTGGAGAAAAGGTTGAGGAAAACTTTAAATGATTCAAAGATGACTTGAAGCAAAGGCACATCAAAACCAACATAAATGATAGGTTTTTTTTTTTTTTGTTTTTTTTTAAGAAAAGTCATTTTTCGTTGCCATAGATAATGTAAATACAACCAACATCTGATGTGGAAATGACACCTTGAATGAGATAGATTTGCATAACTTTCAACCTAAAAACTTAAAGCATTTTCTTTCGTGTTTGATTACTAATTATCTAAATCCTTTTTAAGTGGAAGGATTGTGTATTGATGTGATTTCAAATGACTTTTACGGATTATAAAAGAAAAATAAAATTATTGTTTATAGGTTGAAGAAGAACCAGAAGAACCTGAAGCTGAGGAGGAAGAAAAAGTTGAAGCAGATGCAGAAGATGAAACAGAAGATGAAAAAAAGGTATGTTTATGAAAAGAACATTGTCTCTTTATTTTGTTTTAGTCTTTGAATAGATTTTATTTTACAGTTCTAATTGATTTCTTAGTCTTATATATCATCTTATTACTATTTTTATCCTAATTTGTTAATTTGGGAACTTTGCACACATTTTTAGATCATTTCTCAGGCGTTTTAGTCGTAAAGTTGTTTTAATTCAACCTTTTTTTTTTCATTTTGTGTTCCCTTATAAATTCCCACCAAACATTTTTGCTTGGAAAACATTTTTAATCCAAAATTAAAAATCTCTGTACATTTTAGTTTAAAGTTTCATAAATTCCATTTTTTACAAACTGTAATGGAATGCTTTACAAGAAATGGATGCAATTCATAAAATTGAAACTAATTAGAATTTCTGCACAACCTTAGATTTGATTTGAACATGTCTGATAAAACATTTTTATTCCAAAACTATTCAAAAGGGGAATAAAATCCTTGCCTCAATTTCTAGACATCAGTGTTAAAATCAAAGCTTGATCCAGCAGGATTTTCTACATTCCACATTTTTAGCTGAAATGTTTACACCAAAACTGTCCCCCCCCTCAATAATGTTGCCTGTATTAAAACTAAAGTTTTCATACAAAATTTAATTGGTCACATAAAGTAATTTACTATCAGTCAGAACTCAAAATAATTTTTTTTAAAATTGCTGATAGAACTTTTCTATCGATTGAACTGTCAGAATTTTATCTTTTTTTTTTTTTTGTCTCATTGAATTGAGGGAATACAAATGAAATACATTTTGCATTAAGATAAAACATTAGAAATGAGCTAGTACAATCAATTTCAGGTTTTCTAAACTTAGTTTTTTCTATCTAAATCTTATATTCTATACATAGCATTTTCCTAGTGTGTCTATATATATATATCTATATATATTAGGCAAGATTACTGTATAACTTTGTTTACAAATCCTTTGTTCTATCCACTCCCAGTTCTTATGCATGATGTTTAATTAAAAATGAAAACTTGTTTGCATGTTATAACCAGCATGATTTTTTTTTGACATTTAATGTTATATATTTGACCTTTCCAGTTCTTGTGTTGCTGCTTTTGCCTCTGTGTGCGTGTGTGTTTGGATTTAAAGCATCAGGATTTTAGGCACTCCTCTGCTCATTAGGATTTCTGTAAAAGTAATTTGCTTTTTCTACTTTCCTAAAATTTGGAAGCAGTTTTCTCTGAATGCTCAGTCTGGATGTCAATGTCCAGATTGCATGACTAGATCGGCTGCCATCTACTTTTTAGAAGAATTTCCTTTTCTGGAGCTTTCTGCTAGCACCAATGTATACTATCTCTCCTTATAGAATACATGCTGTACCTACTCGGAATTGTCTTGGATGCAGTCAAATTTTTTAGTTTTTACACTTTTAAACATAAATAAGTTTAGTTGTAAGGTAGATAACTCCTATCATATTCAGTTAAAAATCAAGAAGGGAAACAACTCATATTAGCCAATTTTCATTATCATATGATAATGAAAATTGGCTATTACAAAGTTTGCTTTATCAGCTTAAGGATTATTTGGATCTTAATTTGAAAATATTTTTACATACACTTATGTCCTATGTAAATTTACAGATAAGTTAGCTAATTTAATGCTTCTTTTCCAAAAAGATTCCATTTCTAATACAAGGAAAAAAAAAACTTGTACAATTCTCTATAAATGGAGTTAATTCAGTTTTGTAGAGAAAAATAAGTTGATTTGTCTGCTGGCACATAAACCTCTTGGTTTTTGCTAAAAAAAAATCTTCAGTCTTTGTTTTGGCTGGGAGGCATTTCCATCTTCATATACACAGCGCTTGGTATTCCTAAATACTTCTTCATTTTGTATTGGTCAACTTCAACAATTGACATACACACAAGTGTATCCTGTCAAATGTTGTGAATAGACTTGGTGATAAGTGTGATTTTCATATTTCCAATCCGATGCTTTTTTTTGTTTGTGACTTCTGTTTGTTTGTATTTGCCCTCAAGTTGTTTGATCCCTAAAGAAGATGAGCATGGTGTTTTATTTACCAAATTTCTTCCACTAAAACACAAAGCACACACAACTTTGACATTCTACTCTTGCGATATCCATACACACGACCAACACAAAGGCAAGGCGGCAGACAATGTGAGCTGGTCACTCTTTGCTTTGTATGAGAGTTTTATTTTTAAAACGTGTCTTTTGTTTTCCTTCCTCTCAGGTTCCCCATCACTCTGATGAATTATAACCTCGTTGAAGAGGACTATTCACTTGTATCTAACAACGGCTGGAAGCCATTGTTCCTGTCATGAAAATAAACACCATCCAACACCGCTACTATTACTACTACAGTAAAAATCCAGCCGTCCTGCAGAAAAAGTTCACTAATCATTCATCGTATTAAAAAGTTTCATCTCATTTTAAAAGGACTTCTTAATGCTGGTACTTATAACATTCAAAAAAGAAAAAATTACAAAAAAAAACATTTTTTTTTTCATCTGTGAAAT
The DNA here is from genome assembly GCF_053919585.1 of Euprymna scolopes. Lineage (NCBI taxonomy): Eukaryota > Metazoa > Mollusca > Cephalopoda > Sepiida > Sepiolidae > Euprymna > Euprymna scolopes. The sequence goes on along the minus strand of NC_136482.1, from coordinate 5,583,350 downwards.
TGATGTTATGACTGAAATGAGTTGAAAGTGTACACCTCATATTTTGTGAATAAACCTTTCTAATTACTCTTTTTTTCTGTTTCTACCCCTTTTGCAGATACCCCCCTCCTTCTTTACCCCCTTCCCCATCTCCCATGTTTTGCAGTTGATATAAAAATCCTTTCCAAAATTACAATCACATTGCGATAGGAAAAAGATTTTTTTTCTATAGGACCGTTTCTAGATTGAATATTGCCATAAACATGTAAAATCTTGATGCATCTTCACAAGAATTATTAAAAAAAATTCTTTGCTCTGTAATAAAAAAACCTGTATGTGTGAGATATATAATATATATCCTGAGTATTAAAGGAAAAGTCTTGCTGTTGGAACCCATTTTTAAGTGTTTAGAAAAAGGAGCATAGAAAGTCAGACAAGCCCAGCCATCTGAAATGAATTCAAAAAATCTTTCAATCTCTTTCCATAATGAATAATACATAAAGTGGTCAAAAAAAAAAAAAAATTGGGACTTGGCAGAAGTTTGCTTAAAGTGCTTTTACATGTGCAAATATACACTTATACAATTTTACATTATTTAAGCTTTTCTATGCATAAAGACATAATCCAGATAGAAACAAATAAGGTTGGAGAGCTATGCTTTGGTTTTAATTCTAGTTAATGACATACTCTGTCTTAACTTTTAAAATCATTTCTATCTATTGGGTACAATACAATAATTGATAGAGAATTGGTTCTATAATAATAAATACAAAATCTACACCAGTTAAAATGTCATTTAAGTGTATTTTACGACCGGGCAATGCTGGTCAGTATGCTAGTTCTTTGGGGTTGGGTTTTTTTTTTTGTCTCCATTTCACCAATTGAGATGTTGTTTATGAATTGCTCAAAACTTCAAAATGTGTTTTGAGCACTTTTTTTTTTTTTTTTTTTTTTAATACAGATGTAAAAATAAAAATGCTGAAATGTGCAAAGATTTTAAGTTTGTAATTATTGTAGCATTCATTTTAAAAATGGCCTATTTACAAAACAGAATCTTTCCCCCAGGTGGTGTGATTGTATATGAGCAAATATTTGTAACGCTTGACTAAATGCTTTTCAAACTTCATACATGTTCAATTTTATAACTTAGACATTTAAGCAATTAGTTCTTTAAAAAAACTGCACAAACTGAAACTTTGAAAGGAACTAAAAATAATTTATGGTTAATCTTCCTGTCTTGACCTCATCCCCACCTTTTTTATTTTTTTTTATAATGCTTGGGATGAGATAAAGTAATTTAAAGACTGTCCTTGATCAAAAGGGCAAACTTTATTAGCATTGGTTTTACACTGCCATATATGGCCAACGGGTAACATAACTGATGCATCTGGACTGATGGACAACTTGAGAAAAGATTAAAAAAATTGTTTTGCTTAAAACATTAGTTGCCATTTTTTATATTCACTTTTAAGAAATTTTATTCAAAAAGGATTCTTTAAAAATTCTTATGCCTAGAATGTCAAAGATTTTAATGTAATAAACTAACATTTTTGGAAGTCTTAATTTTTTTTTTTTTTTTTTTTCTTAATGCCCAAAAAATGATTTACTAATGAATTTTTTTTTTTTTTTAATTCTTGTAACAAAGTGCAAGAAAAACTTGTTTAATTTGATAATTATTTTTCTTTTGTTTCTGTGATACACATACTAAATTATTTGTTTTAGATACTTATCCAGTTTACAGCCCTAATACCGAGCAATTTCACATCGGCAGTCGAAAGATGCCGAAGTGATTATCCAATTAGTAGTCAAGTTTCAATGAAATTTATTAAATCAAGAACTTTTAAAATTGATAATAGCTTTCAACACACAATGTGAAATCCCACTCAATGTTAAGAATGGTTTTCTCAATTTTGAATTTAATCATCTGCTTATATAACCTTCTGAAAGATGTTCATGTTAAATTGCCAGAGATTTGGTTATATATTGGAAAAGTACCTTTTTTTATATATATATAATATATATATAATATATTTCTCAAAACATATATATATATATATATATATATATATATATATATATTAGTAGTTGCTATTCCTTTTGAGACATTTTCATTAAAAAAAATGCCTTAGTACTCATTTATGGAAATGATTTGCATTGATACAAATAACCTATATAATTTTTCTCTTGAACATCAGATCATATCTTTTGTAAGGTGACATAAAAATGGTACTAAACTGCGACTTGTGTTTTCAAATGAAAAAATATGAAAATGCAAACCTCATCTAAATATGAAAAACTTTCAATTTTACGGATGTATAAAATTTGTTTGTACAAAAGTTAGATTTTTTTTTTTTTTTTTCCAGTTAATTTTCTTTTTCTAAATTAAACAAAGAAATATAAGTTTGCTGATAAAATAGATTGATATTTACATAGTTTATACTGTTTATCGATATTGTGGTTTTTGTTTGCGGTACTCTTCGGTCTTTTCAGGTACCTTTTTTTTTTGTTTTAGTTGGAACTCTGAAGGGCAGATGCTAGTGTGTTGTGGAACTTCTGTTATTACTAATCAGCCGAATGTATCCATTGTTGATCAAGGGAAGAGTCCTTGGCATGTGTATGCAGTAATGTATTTAAATGAAATCCGGCCAATGCCTGAAGACCTGTTGCATGGAGAGAAATGCTATGATGAATTTGTAATGTGAGTCTTAAAAAGGGGCTGATATTGGTCCCCCCCCCCCACCGATTTATCAGAGAGACCAATGTTTTTCAGTGGCGTCTGTTAGTCCAGACGATTGCCAGATAACCGTCCATTAGATTTTCCTGGAATTTTGCCACAAATTCATTAAATAGATGTGCTCAGTAAAAAAAAGAAAAAAAAAATTTTTTTTGCAAAAATTCCCGTTGTGTTCCCAGGGGCTCAAGAGGTAAAAATGACAAAAAAAAAAAAAAAAAAAAATACAGGTTTTCCCCATGACTTTTGATCCATGCATTAGATTTTTCTGAAACTTGGCCAAAATATTGAGTCCGTTCTTAATATAAATCCAGTATGGGTGACCCTGGCAAAATCCTGGTTCACGTCTTTGGAGACATTTAGTGCTAAAAACATCCCTTTTTGTGGATCTTTTATTCATTTCTCAACCAAAACTTGATATGTCTGACTATATAGTGGTTTTTCATGGTGGTCAACTCAAATATACATGTATTAAGGCCTGAAACTGCACTGTTATCCATTTACACTGGGATTCAGCGTCCCCAGGGGCTCAACAGAGGTGAAAAATGACCCAAAAATGACACGTTTTACCCCATAGCGTTTGATCCATCCATTAGATTTCCTGAAACTTGGCCAAAATGTGGAGGCCATTGTTAATATAAATTCAGTATGGGTGACCCTGGCAAAATTCTGGTTCGCACCTTTTTTATGGGCTAAAAAAATCAATCATGCCTTTTTGGAGCTCTTTTTTTTTCATATTACTCAAAAACTTGATATGTATGTCTATATAGTGGTTTTTCCATGGTACTGAATTCAAATATACACGTTTTAAGGTGTGAAACATCACCATTTGTCTTTTTTTTTTTTTTTTTTTCCCCCTGGGATTTGGCATTCCTAGGAGCTCAAATTTTCTAAAACTTGGCGAAAAAATGTGAAGGCAAGTTTGGCTCTTCACACTTCTCACATTCATCATTTCTTCACTTTTTTTTTTTTTTTTTTTTTTTTTTTTTTTTTTTTGTCATCTCATATGCAGCACCAGAGAGAGACAATGTGCACAGTTTGACTTCTAGTGAAGATTAAATCTGGACAGTATATGGAGATGTATACTGAACAGAAGACTTAGTTGATATGGTCACATTGAAAAAAAAAATAGATGAGTTCTTGGGTTAATAGCAGGGTCAATTCATAGTAGTAGGCCATGGAAAGAAGTGAAAGTTAGACGTTAGAAGAATAAAGACCTGGTCAGAGATAGTTTAGTTTGGAATCTAATTCTGAAAGTTATTTAACACCTGCCAGCATGTAAGACTAATGTTGAACTAAATCTTTAATGCTTCAAAATTTGAGATAAGGATTAATTGCATCCTCTGGATGACTATTCTTGTCTTGGTTATACATGACTAGGACTATGACAACAGCATATACTTTTCATTGTTTTGACTCTTGAGTGTGTATCCGTTGATTTCTTATGCTTTTATACAGTAATGTGGTTCTCGGTTGATTAACTGTGTCTACAATACACTCAGGAGTTAAAACAATAAGAATATGCTGTTGTCATAGCCCTATACATGATGTAATGGTTTGAATTGATGGAACTTTAAATGACAGCCTCTATTTACTCTCTGCCACATGAGTGCAGTTAAGTACAAGGTTGGTTTTTAATATAGAAATTTAGTTTTCTGGATTAGAACAAAATTAAAGATTGCCTCTGTCTAGAAATTCTCATTCACTGACAAAATGTGAAGTGTAGTATTTGCTCCTAGCTAAAAAAAGGCTGCAGGGTCAATGCTTACGACACGTGATAGGAAGATTAGCTCATTTTTCTGTAGCAAAAAAAAAAAAAAAAGAATCAGATGTCAGTGTTCTGCTTGATCTTCCATTTCAAAAATTGAAACCTGAAACAAAAAATGTAAGAACTTTTCTGCCCTGAGGCTTATTATACACTGACGTCATCACACTTGCTAAAACAAATACAAGATTTGAAGAATAGGAATATAATGATTGGGGGGGGGGGCTAAAGATACTTTTAAAAAGAAAAAAAAAATTTTTTGGCCAACTCCTGACTTTTCTAGGAGCCAACCGACCATGGTATAAGACATTAGAGAAGGCCCAAGACAATGACAGAAACCTGAATATGAAACCTGAGGATACATCCTGAATTTGAAAATAAGGTTTCATCTTCCGAAATAGATTATGCTGGAAAGATAAAATTCAAAACAACAAACTTTTTGGCTAATCAATATATAAAAATACATTTTAAGCCTTTAAAAACTGGCCTAAGTTAAGGCCTGTTAACTTAGAATGAATGCTTTATGCCACATTGGTGGTTGAATATCGTTAGATTTGTGCTCAATATTTTATACATTAGGTTGTTACAAAAATAATGGCCGATTTCAGAAACATTCTTGAAAAATGAACATTAGAAATGGTAAAATGAATCAAAATTATGAGCCTTGCAGAGATATGCATCTTTGCCATCGATCTACAAGATTATTCTTCGTTGATAAAGTTATTGACTTTGATGCAACAAAATCTTTCAAAGCTGATTCCACCTCTTCTTTGGACTGAAACGTTTTACCATTTAAAAATATGCTTAGATGATAATCAGTAGGCGAAAGGCTTTAAGAATATGGATGTTTCTGTAGAGTCAATCTTGCAACACGTGGCCACGCATTATTATGGAACAGAATTAGACCACGTCGATTCACCAAGACTTTTTCTGCAAGGAAGCATACATTTCGGCAAGTTTATTGCAGTAGATCTCTGCGGTAATACTCTGATTGGCTCTAGGAGCTTTCCCCAGTGGAAAGCTTGTATGTAAAAACAGATGAACCCTCATTGTCACTTAGAAGAGAAAAACTAGGACTACAATATTATACAAAATTGGCTTCATATCCAACTAATCCTGCATATAAATGTGTCTTCCACCCCCAATACAAAAACCTCTTTGATAGAAAAGAAAATGCTACAGAACCATTTAGCCTATGTATGGAAGAATCCATAAATAAAGCCCAGATAGACATTGCAACAATACACGAATCTGTAAAACTTAAATATCCCCTCTGGCTGATAAAACAACCAAAAATAATATCAACCTAATTAATTATCCTAAAACAAAAACCAATTCAATCATATATCAAGAAAAATTCCAATTAAAGATAAATATTCCAAACACTCAACAATTTATGCAGACGGTCCAAAAGATGGAGACAACGTTGGATGTGCAGCCATACACAATAATACAATCCTAATCAAAAGATTATCGGACAAAGCATCAGCTATTGGTATGGCACTCGATCTTATAGAATCTTCTAAAGATGAACAATTCATTATCTGCTCAGATGCCAAATCAGTACTCGAAACACTGGAAAACAGGAAACCAACGAACCCAATAATCACTAAAACCTTAAATAGATTTAATGATATTCCTAACGATAAAAATATCCTTTTTTGTTGGATACCCAGTCATCAACATAAATGGTAACGATAGAGCTGACAAAGCAGGATTAAATTTGACCATAACCAAAGATAAGATCCCTCATACCGATCTAAAACCCACCCGTGTTCCCGATACTGATGGCCAGTATGCAAATCTCCTAGACCTCTTTCTCACAATTTGCCTTGAACTGTGTTCAGCTTCTGTTCTGTCTCCACTTGGATCTTCCGACCACTCAGTTGTATCGATAAGTAAAAATAAAATGTAATAAGTCCCCAGACGTACCTCTCCATCGTACAGTATATCGATACTCTATGGCTGACTGGGATAGCTTCCACACATTTATATCAGATCTACCTCTGCGTTCCATGTTTAAAAAGGACGTCTCCTCTATAATATCAGACCTGACAGAATGGTTAATTGTAGGTATGGACGATTTCATACCCTCGAAAAAATTCCAGCAAAAACCTAACAGCCAGCCGTGGTTCTCTCCGGAATGTGCTGCTGCCATTGCACACAGAAATCACTTTTTCCATTGCTTCCAACGCAATAGATGTACTGAGACTAAAGCTTGGTTCCCACCAGTTTTAGCAAACAGAAGCGTGTGCTCTATCCCACCTCTTATAAATGGACCTGAGGTAATCTCGTCAGCATCAGACAAAGCCAAACTCTTTGCCAAGAACTTTGCAGCTAATTCTAACCTTTGCGACCAAGGCTGCCAACCTCCAATATTTCCTCCTGTATCAGAAAACATGCTATGTGATATACAAATATCTGTACGTGATGTTGCCAAGCTAATCAAAAACCTTGATTCCAATAAAGCAACTGGCCCTGACGGTATTCCAATTATAGTACTCAAGACTTCAGCCAGAACTTGTGCCCATCCTTACAAAACTGTTTAAACGTTGTCTTAAGAATTGCTTCCCGTCACCGTGGAAAATCTAATCAGTATGCCCCGTATTTAAGAATTCAGGTGATCGCTCATCTCCCTCACAATACAGGCCAATAAGTCTCCTGTGCATCATGAGTAAGTTGCTGGAATCTGTGTTAAATAGAGAAGTAATCAACCATCTTAGCAAAAATAACCTTCTTAGTGACACGCAATATGGTTTCCGTTCTGCTAGATCTACAGCAGATGTGCTTACAGTTATATCTCATACGATTAGCGAATCTCTCAACGGAGGCTACCTTTCTAGGGCAATTGCTCTTGACATATCAAAGGCCTTTGATAGGGTATGGCATAAAGGTTTACTTCACAAGATCTCCAGCTACGGTATAGCTGGAAATGTCTTCTCAATTATTAAATCATTTCTCTCTGATAGGTTCATAAGAGTAGTGGTTGATGGGCAGAAATCAGAAGCTCTTAGTATTAATGCTGGGGTCCATCCTGGGCCCAACTCTCTTCCGGATCTATATTAATGATCTTACATCATTCGTAGACATCTATGCTGATGACACTACTATCTATGGTAGCACATCTAAGACCGTAAACGACCAAGTTCTCTCTGATTCTTTCTCCTCTGATCTTGAGCAAGTGGTACAATGGGGAAAGAGATGCTTGTTACTTTTAATGCATCTAAAACCAAGCTTTTATCTTTACATCATCAATGCTCTGATCCCCATCTGGCATCAATTGAAATGAATGGCTCATGTTTTGACAAGCTTCTGGGCTTGACCTTTACTCCTGATCTTAAATGGAACACATACATTAAATCCGTTGCCAAGGCCGCTGGAAAAATGGTGGGATCCTTCTATCAATCCAGTAGATATCTCACTGCTGATGCAATTTTCTATCTATATAAGAGCCAGGTACGTCCAAGGATGGAGTACTGTTGCCACATCTGGGCAGGAGCTGCTAGAAAGGACTTATCTCGCCTTGATAGAGTTTAAAATAGACTTTGTAGCCTAGTGGGGGATGTCCTTTTCTCTTCCCTGCAACCTCTTTCTCACAGAAGAGATGTTGCGAGTTTGTCTCTGTTTTGTTATTTTCATGGCAGGTGCTTGGCTGAGCTCTATTCTATGGTTCCCCCTCGCCAAACTTTTACAAGAAACACCCGTCTAGCAGAAAACACTATCACTAGTTTCCCCCACTCTTTATCTGTACCTAAACCTAAATGTAGATTCCATGAACAAAGCTTATTCCTTAGAACTGCATGCCTATGGAATTGTCTTCCGTTTTTCTGCTTTCCAGCTGACTACAATATGGTTGTCTTCAAGTCTAATGTAAACAAATTTTTGATGAGCCGTTCCATATAAGTTAACAAATTTACCGAATCTCCATTACTAACGGTTACTATATTGTCCAATTTCTACTGTACACTTTTCAACCCTTATCCTCGAGTGGCCTCTTGGCCTTGATAAGTGGTGATGCCTATGTAAAAAAAAACAAAAAAAAAACCAAAACCCAAACATATTAGAAACACCTGGCAAGAGTCGTGGAACTCCTGTACTAAAAACAAGCTATATCAAATCAAGGAAACCATAGGAAAACAGAAGCCAAACAAAAGAATGACTAGAAAGGAAGTTATAATGAGACTCCGAATAGATCATACCTCTAGAACACACTCCTACCTACTCAAAAAAGAAATCCCACTCTGCACACCCTACCAGGAACCATACACAGTAAATCACATATTAACAAGATGCGAAGACTTTAAAACAAACCGACTGAATCTATATAATGAAAAAACTGTAAAGGACATATTCACTCATGTAGACACAAGTACCCTTCTCAAATATCTTATGATAACAGGGTTACTCAACAAAATATATAAACAAAAATACCTTATCTAACTATATAAACATATGCACTGAACACCAGATACATAAAACTTATAACTATTAATGTATAAAAAAGACTCTGGCATTAAATGACCACATACGTTGATATGCCATAAAACCAATCAAAAAGCTGTAGCAGATAACACACCGATTGCAGACCAGCAAACTGTCACTATAATCTTTTGCTGATGCAACTTTGGCTTTGAGAAACTCATCATGATCAAGTCATTGACCAGATCGTTTATGATTATCATAAAGGATCCACTTTTTGTCACAAGTGACAATTCTGTCAAGAAAAGGATCATTGCTGTTACGCACACGCATTGAACAGATTTCAAATCTAAGTTTTTGATTCTCATCGAACACATGAGGAATCCATTTATAGTTTTTTCACCTTTTTCTTATGCTCTGTAAATCATGTGAAGACTGTTGCAGTACCAAGTGTCGGAGAGATTTCTCTAACACTTTGACGAGGATTTTGCTCAACAACTGCTTGCAATTGTTTGTTGTCAAGACTGCATGCTCGCCCTTTACCTTCATCTTCAAGGCTCTCCTCTCCACTACAGAATTTTTGGAACCACTTTCGTACTGTCTGATCACTTGCTCTGTTGATATCAAAAGTTTCGGAAGCATTGTGCCCAAGTTTGAACTCCTGCAACATAAGAAGACAAAGGTCACGTTTGGATTAGTCATCATTGAGAGCCCTGTATGCTTCCAATAATTTTTTTTGCCTGAAATTAAATTTTAAAATCTATAATATAAAGCTGTGTGTGTGGTCACGAATAGGCTCCTATATGGTTGACTATTTTAAAAAACTGATTACATATAATGATAGAAGATGTATCGAGACACAGGAATGGGTATGCTTGATCTGGCATAATGATGATTCATTAAAATTGTGGGGTCTGCATTCGCGCCTGGTTCACAAAGTATGGAAATAAAAAAAATTAAAAACGTTTACAAGTATTTTTGATATAGATGTACATAATAATACTTTGATAAGTATGTTTTAACTTAAATAAAAATGGTATAATAAAATTGTGGGGTCTGCGTTCGCGCCTGGCCTCCAAAGAATGGAAATAGGCACAAACTTTAAAGACTTTTCATATCTATCTGCGTAAGTATACTTGGATAATTATGTTTCAGTTTGAAGAAATATGGTATAACAAAATTATGGGGTGTTCGTTCGCACCTGACCTCCATAGAATGGAAATATGTCACAAAGTTTAACAAGGTTTTTTAATATAGATCCACAGAATATTGTGATAAGTGTTTCAGTGTGGACAGGTATGGTATAATAAATTATGGGATTTATTTATTTTATTTTTACTTTCATCATATTTTGCTTTGGTTTTGATACCCCCAAATTCGAAGCTATCTCTTTACAACCCTTCCTTTTCATAACCTATCATGCTTTAATAAATCAGTCCATTTTCTGTAGGCTGTTTTTGAACCCAGTCAACGACAGGTACTTTTGCTAGTATTAATATATAACTCTAAAATGAACTACAACTTGTGTTAAAATGACTTTCCATAACACCTCATTTTAGGCGGCCATTTTGTAACAACCTTATGTTTAATATTGATCCCTATCTCCCTGTGCATCGAGTGGATGCCATAATACATATTTTGTTACACCTCAAAGATCCATACATTTCATTCGAATCGGCTCAGTTTCTGATAAAAAAAAGTAGAACAACTACTATTATATGAAAGAAACTTTGCGAAACATTCCCTATGAACTCTAAAACAGCTGGGCTGATTTGTATGAAAATTCCAGGTATTTTATGTGCCTGGCAGTGTTCTTAAATAAGTTTTGTATCAGAATGTCTTCAATAAGTATCAATAATCCAATGAAAGACATCACAAGTGCATTTGAGGAGGCTGGAAAGATGACAAAAAAAATTCTTTTTTTTTTTTTTTTTTTTTTTTTTTTTTACTAACTCAATACTATTTATAGAAGCTGACCAACGACTGGCCATGGTATAAGGGATTGGAAGAAGGCCAGAGAGTACAATGGCCGAAACCTGAATATAACTATGAGGATATATTCTTAATCTGTAAATAAGAACGTTTCATCTTTTGAAATATTGTCTAATGTAAATTTTGTCACAATAAATTCTGACTTGGTAAATTATCCTAATGTTAGTGGGACTTGAAAATTTCATGGTGTTTTAAACATTAATCTTTATAATTTATGGTTAATAATGTTCCATTTAAAATGTCTATCAGGGTCAATACTTTAAAGAAAAAAAAACAAAATAATTGTTGGCTAAATATTTTTCCAAAGCAAATGCAATTTTTTTTTTTTTTTTTTCAACTGTATTTAAAATTGTACTGCTTCATCAACAGGATGGTATAATTTTATTTTGGAACAATTCATTTTAAAATGTATGAAGTTGGAAATATTTTTACTTTACTGGTTAATCATTTTTGATGAGATAATCAGTTTTAAATATTATTGATAACATGTCTGTATGTAGACATATTATTGATAACATGTCTGTATGTAGACATAAAATTCCTATAAATAGATACAAAATCCGGGAAAGGAAGTGAAGCCCCTACCTACCCTCTCACCTAGAACATGGTTACGCTCGCTAGCAGACACATCAAATGTAGATGGCCAAAGAAATTAAGCTAAGTGAAATTAATCAATCCTAATCTTACCAAAATGGCAACTGCTTTTTTAAACTTTATTTATTTAATGTATTTTAACTATATGCGCATATATTGTCTTTAACTCTTTGCTTCCATGCGAGCCATTTTCTATTTTTATTTTTTTTATTTATTTTTTTTTTTTTTGGAGCTTTTTACCAACTGTTTATACCTTCTCTTTAAATTTATTTATTTAATGTATTTTAATTACATATGCGTATAAATTGTCTTTAACTCTTTGCTTCCATGCGAGCTGTTTGTAGTTAGAACTCGACTCAAAAAACGAATAACCTAGGCTAGAATACCGAACAGGAGCGAGGATTTATCTTTTTTTTTCTACTATAGAAGACAGAGGAAGTAGTATACTTAATATCTGCAATCACCGTACGCTTGCTTGTATTGTATCCATACCAAACCACTGAACTTGGCTCATAATTTAACTATCACTATATTTGTAACTGCAATATACATAATCTTAGCTGTGATATTAGGGCTAATTTTCTGAGTAGATGCAACACTCTGTGCTTGACCTTAATGACTACAATTCCGAATCCCAATGAACTAGTTGTTCCTATAACGGGGGGGGGGGCCTAATAGCTAGCTATGAAATCTTAATATACATTTTACCTCCAAGACGATTGCGTTTGTCTTACCTGCATGCAAAAAAAAAAATTTTTTTTTTTTCCCCCCTTTCTTCAAACTAAACCTTACCTGTAACTAAAAAATCCTCATTGAAATCTATCTGTAAATAAATAACCCCTTTTCTCTTGAACGATAACAATCTACTCCTTCCAACCTATCCGCCACTAAACTCCCACATTGCACCGCATTTGTAGTGGAATCGCTAACTTCCAGCCCCTAACCCTCACATGCAAACTGTTTTAATAGCCATCACTAAACATCTATACATTTCTACCTCTAAGGCATGCATTACAGCTCATTCCTATCCAGTAAGGGATTTAACAGCCTAAGCACTCAGAGGCAGGTATTTAACAGCCAAAGTACTCAGAAGCAAAGCGATCTGCATTACATAACTGTCTCCTCGAGAGTTTTGCAACGATTAATACGAAATTGAACCGACACTCCTTGTTATGCAAAATGTCCCATGACTCTTACTTGAAAATACCTACAACTTCAACTCTATTCGCATCTACTGAAAACCTGCCCATATATCTATTCACCTAATTACGCATGACTCAAAATTTGCTGTCTTATCCATACTATATTGCACTTACATCTTAACCCTCCTATCATCTAAAATAGTTTGGGCACAACTCGTAGCTCAATTCTTAATACCTACTCATACTGTAACATTATCCTAGACCTAAGCTAACATAAATAAAAGAAATAAAAAGGGAAAGCTTCAAACCATATTATCTCCTCCCTAACAAGCCTTCTTACAATCATAGATGCTTACACTGCATGAAATCCACTCACCCCCTTTATCCATTAACAATTAAATAGCAATGCCCCTAAATCACTTTGAGGAGTGTAACTAATCAGCAGAGATATAACCCCCACAAACTAACCCAGTAACACTAACTAACCACACGGGGTCGCAGAAATACCTGGATTAGAACCTAGGCGCGGAGAAAACCCTCTCAGTGCTGACGGACCCAGTAGGTCTTCCCAGATCATCCGTCTAGGAGAAGGAAAACTCTGAAACTAAACCAAAGGGGAGGGAGGCCTCTTCAGTCTTGGATAACAACCTTCCTAGAGCTGGTGACTCAAACAAATTCACCGGTTTGCAAACCTAAACTGCTTAAGGAGTAGATAGGTATCGCCCGGCTTCCATACTCCTTCTTTGCCTATTAGTCAAGCGCAGAGACACTATCTCAGTGATTCGACAGAAACACCCAGTGGTAGATCTTGTTTCCTGGCTAGGGCAACAAACGCCGTTTTTCCCCATTCCCAGCACACACCACCCCTAAAACTTGACATTTGGGAGTGCTTGAGTATGATATATGCCTGAGCTATTAGATTGGGTTGACCTTCTTCTAATGGGTTGAGGGTACCAGATTGACAGTTCCTGGCTGCTGTTCCCGACTGGTAGTACAGGTGCCCTAACTCTTTGGTAGCGCTTAGAGCAGCTGCTCCATCAACAGTTGTATAATATTGGGTTGTTTGTAGTGCCATGACGCGCATGGAAAGGGACCCTGCACTCATCCCCGGTGGGCTTTCCTGAGGCCACAATCCTAATTGAAGAAAGGTCAGCTGATGGTCTACTTGTGATGCATGTCTGATGCTCAGCATAACCTCTTGTTCAGCTCCCCCTTACCTAAACCGAAACTCTTTAAAAAAAAATACCCCGGATATCTTAGCACTAAGTGAGACTAACCTACACTCCTCCATCCCCTCTAACCGCTTTAACATGCCTGGATATCTCCCACTCTGCCGTAAGGACTCTGACAGACACATGCACGGACTTGGAGTTTACATTCGTAATACCCTCCCCCTGACTAGAGAAACAAACCTAGAAACAGATGATCAAGCCTTTATGTGCTTTAGACTAAACATGCAACACAATATTAGCTACTATTATTTTCTCTACCGCTCTCCCTCGACTCAGGACTGCACCATAATAAACAAAGTCTCTGACAGCATAGACACGGCACTGCCCCTCGACACTAGCACACAAATACATGTATTTGGTGACTTTATTGTCCACCACAAAAACTGGCTTGGATTCTCTACTTACACAGATGCAGCGGGCAGCACAGCTCATAGCTTCACTATATCTCACTCCCTATCACAAATTGTTACGTTTCCAACCCGTTTCCCTAACCAGGAAGAACAACACGCATCACTTCTAGATCTGTTTTTGACCACAGTTCCCGATGACTGCATAACGAAGGCCCACAGCCCACTCGGAAACGCTGATCATGCAGTGATAATGGTTGAAATCGCCCTAAACTCTAGAGCCAAAACTGAAGAGCCAGTGCTCAAAACAACGAGATATTATAAAAAGGCTGACTGGGAAGCCATCAGGGAACTAATCAGAGATACCCCATGGAGAAATATTTTTCCCTCCCTGCTGAACAGTGTGCAAACGAGACCACTGACTGGTTCAAAACTGCAATTGAAGCGCATGTTCCCATGCGGAAATTTTATAGTAAGCCCCACTCTCCCCAATGGTTTACGTCAACTTGCGCAACTGCCATTGCTCAAAAGCAGCATGCATACCGTAGGTTTAACTGACATAAGTCCAGTTCAAACAGACTGAAGTATATAGAAGCTAGAAATAATGTTAAGAAAGAAATAGCGACAGCTAAGAGAGAATTTATGGAAACCACTAAAAAGCGCATCGAAGCACAAAAACTAGGAACTCGAGACTTCTGGAAAATCTACAACAGTGTAGTAAATATCGGGCAATCAACAATTCCCCCACTAACCAACAATCACGAGGTTGTCTCCTCAGCAACCGACAAGGCTAACATGCTTGCCAGTCGGTTTGCCTCAAACTCCACACTGGACCCTTCCAACCACCCCCTACCTGACTTTCCTATGCAGACAGACGCCACGCTAGACGATCTGAAAATCACCCCTGCTCAGGTGCATGCTATCATAAAAAACCTTGGCACTTCAAAAGCATGTGGACCCGATCTTATCCCAGCTGTGCTATTAAAAAAGTGCTCAGCCGAAGTAGCTCCAGTTCTCTCCAAACTCTACAACAAATGCCTTAATGAAGCTTGCTTTCCGGTCTGTTGGAAAACTGCTTCTGTTGTACCAGTATTCAAGAATTCTGGCGAAAGGACTGACCCATCAAATTATCGCCCCATTAGCCTCCTCCCACTTTTTGCCAAAATATTTGAGACCTTAATTAACCATGCTCTAGTCCATCACCTTACAGATGCTAAACTTCTGACTGACAAACAATATGGATTTAGACAAGCCCGTTACACAGCAGACATCCTAACTGTAATCTCTGAACATATATACCATTCACTGGACAAAGCGGGGGAAGGCAGAGCGGTAGCTCTAGATATATCTAAGGCTTTTGACAGGGTATGGCATGAGGGTCTCCTCAGGAAAATTAGATCATACGGTATCACTGGTAGAATACTTAACATAATTAAATCCTTTTTAGATAAGAGAAAAATCCAGGTTGTCCTCGATGGTCGTACATCTAAATAATATGATATAAATGCGGGGGTGCCCCAGGGTTCTATCCTTGGTCCTCTATTGTTCCTGATATTCATAAATGACCTCCCCAACAAAATTGCCTCTGAGATGGGTATATATGCTGATGACACTACACTCTATGGCAGGCACGACAGGAAGACGAATGAACACATTTCTAAAGAAATAGCAGAAACACTTGATGAAGACCTCCAATCTGTGGTGGAATGGGGACAAAAGTGGTTGGTCGCGTTCAATGCTGCCAAGACTAAACTAGTTTCATTCAATAATTACAAGAAACCCTCTCTACCACCTATAGCAATGGCCGATGACTCTTTATCTGAGAGTGCATCCTTCATACTCCTTGGCCTAACGTTCACAGGAAACATGAGTTGGAACAATTACATAGAAGGCATTGCCAGGGCCGCTGCAAGAAAGGTGGGCTCTTTCTACCGTGCTAGAAAACTACTAACACCCAAAAGTATCCATGTATGGAGTATTGCTGTCACATCTGGGCTGGTGCATCTGCTACTAGTCTCTCGCTCCTTGACAAAATTCAAAAGAGAGTCGCAAATCTGATAGGCCCTGAACTGGCATCTAAGCTTCAGCCTCTGTCCCATCGACGAAATGCTGCATCCCTCTGCCTGTTCTACAAGTATTTTAGTGGTGAATGCTCTGACAAACTGCAATCACTTGTGCCCCAACAACGTGAGCACCCTCGACAAACCCGACAGGCTGCTAAATCCCACCCCCACACTGTAGAGATCCCTAGATGTAAAAGATCTTTTTACTCCAATAGTTTCTTCCCCAGAACCGCTAGACTCTGGAATTCCATTCCAGGTCCCTGCTTCCCCAACAGTACTGACGTGCAGAAGTTCAAGTGTAACATGAACCGACATCTTGCTGCCCAAATCCCTACATAGTACCCCAGTAGTTGTTGCCCCTGATAGTAGCCCCTACACCAAAGTGGCAATTTGCCTTGTTTGGGGTGAAAATGTAATAAAAAAAATTTTTTTTTTAAATTGTGTTTTATATAGAATCATTTTGATGCTAATATTCTTGTATTTCGTCATTTAAAGTTTTTTGTTTTCAAAATAATACTCTCCACCACCACCACCACCACCACCAAACATGTCATATTGCCACTTGAAACATAAAGGGCTATTATTTATGATCATCTCTAAGCAGGAAGTTGAGCAATGAGATAGTTGTTCGCATTACATCTGAACTTCTGTTTAGTACAGTCACGGAAATGCGAGGGAGGGGGTTCCAAAGTCTAGCAGTCCAAGCAAAGAAAAGAGTAGAAAGCTTTCCAGTATCTAGGAACCTCCACAGTGATAGTGGGATTTTACTGCTTCTGTTTGTATGCTGAAATGGGAGGGGAAGGGACAAGTGCTAGGAGTTCAAATCTACCCATCTTGGACACAATTTTATTAGGGGAGTTATTTATGAATATCAGAAATAAAGGTCCAAGAATTGACCCTTGTGACACATATGCATTAACGTTTAAATGTACGGCCATTGATAACCTGGATTTTCTCTTGTTTTAAAAAGATCTGATTATGTGGAGTATCTGACCAGAAATATCATAGGATTTAGTTTTCATAAGAAGCCCTTCATGCTAGACCTTGTCAAATGTTTTGAATATACCAAAGGCTACAGCTCTGCCTTATCTAGTGTATGGTATATGCATTCAAAAATGACTATTGAAATATATGCAGTCAAACGAGCTTTCCTAAATCCATGCTGTTAGTCAAAAAGAAGCTTAGCATTTACAAGATGGTGGACTTGTGTTTGATTAAAGAGTCCATTTTAGTGAAGAGGTGAGGAGACTAATGCGGTGATAATTGAGTGGGTTAGTTATTTCGCCAGAATTCTTGAATACTCGTGCAACTATCGGTTTGGCATTTGTTGTATAGTTTGTTCTGTCAATGTCTCTGCCTATTGAAACGTTTTTCTTCTCTAATTCCTAATCTTTGAACGATAACGATAACGGTTCATCTTGTAAAATCTTTTCCAATACCAAAGATGAAGGATTTTATGTATACTTCTCAAATATTTTACCTGAAAACTACTTTCTAAGTAAAGTTACAGAAGGGTCTTGTGTGTGTTATACTCGAGTGATAAAAAAATAAATTTCTTAATTCATTTCTAATCCAACTCCAATATCTTGACAGATGAAAGATTAATAAGTATTTGCAGTGAATGCGGTCCTAAAGCATTCTCTATGGAAATACTTGTATAACAAGCACACTGATTCAACGTTGCGTTGATCAGACAGTCGGAATTATTTTACAGCATCTTGTTCAAGTGTTGGGAGGATTAGTGCACCGACCCAGATGTGGCAGCAAATTCCATGACTAGCCAATAGTAGCTGAGGAGATCTAGAATACTGGCAGGTGTGAGATTTTTTAGCATGGTAGATAAACTAGGATTCTTTCGAGCAGACTTGGCAGTATCTTCTATATATTTGTTCTTATTAATGTTACTTGGTTTTGGGAAGGTTTTGATCTTCATATGCTTGGAATGCACAAGGTATTCTGTTCATCATTTACCCTGAGAAAAAAAAATATATTGTACAGCATTATTGATGTGCTTGAAGAAAAAGAAATATGGGCTCTTTCATTAAGAGAATTCATTGAGTCATAAATTGCAATTTGAATTGCTTATACTTCAGAGCTGAAGTCTAGCGACTATTGGCTGTAGATCTCAAAAGAATGATTTTGAGGAAAGGAAGAGATATTTGGCTTTTTTTTTTTTTTTTTTTTTTTTTTTTTACACGGTGATCACCACTTATCAAGGCCCGGAAGCCACTCAGGGATAAGGGTTATTGCAAGTACATTACGTTAGTGTGGAGATTTGATGAAGTGTTTAATTAAGGGGGCGGTTCATTAGGAATTTGTTAACATTGGACTTGAAGACATCCAAGTTATAGTCCGGAGGGAAGCAGGCAGACGGAACAGAGTTCCACAGGCTTTAATAGCGAATTGATATTTGAAACCAAAGACAAATTATTTTACTAAAAAAATGCATTGGAGTGTTGAAATCGGGCTCCTTCTAGGATCTTCATGTTGAATAAAGTGTTTCTGAATTTTAGATGAGCATTGATAATTTGGATTATTCAGACTACTGTTATCTGAAGGTTGAAGGTTCAATCCTTAGTGTGAGCGACACGTAAAATATAATTTTGAATTACTTCGGACTCATACCACTCAGAGCTGATGGAACAATAGCACACTATTTAAATAGGTTAAATAAAGAATTTTGTTTGAAGTTCCATGCAGATTCCGAAGTTCAACAAGATACACTTGAAGGTTGCTTATATTGGCTGAAACATTGCATAAAAAACTCAACATGAGAACGGTAATTTGAATGACATGAACACTTAATTTTTTTTTCTTCATTTGAATCAGAATTTAATGTTATGAAACAAATATAAAAATGCTGGAAGGTTTTTTTTGAATTTACAACTTGAGTTTCATGATCCTTTTAAAAAAATAATATAATTGACTGCTGATTTAACTCTCACATAAACAATCTTGTAAAATTCTTTTTGGAGAATGTTAAGTTTGAGTAAAACCTGGCCAGGAATTTCCTAGACACATGTCTGTAATTGATTTCAACTCATGTTCTTAATAAATGTAAAAACTGTGCAAACAGTCATTGGTTTAACATCTGTTGTACATATCAGATGTCTTTAAGAAATTGACTTCCAAACTAACTTATCTCTGACCAGGTTTTATTTATCCCTCGTATCACTTCCATGTTTTCCTCAACCTTTCCTGTGAACTGAACCACCTTGACTGTTCTACATCTATTAAATGGTTATTTACTTGCCTCTCCATGCAGGCAGTTACGCTAATGTTTTAAATGTGGAGAAAACTAATTGCCCACAAAATAAGCAGATTGGATTGGAGACATTGCCTCAGTCTTTAAGGATTTCTTTTTACAAAGATTTTCTAGTGTTACGTTATTGTTATAAAATTCAGATTTTAAAGAAAAAGAGCACTTGTAAGATTTGCAAAAAAACAAAACTACAAAGACTTAAAAAAAAAGTCTCAGTTTTTAAGGATTTGCAAAAATAATCTCGCCTGTAAATTTCTTTTATTGTTTATTTTAATAACACAAGATTTTTTGCGCTGACGGACTCAGTAGATCGCCTATGTAAAAGGAATATTTTTTAAAAATTGGGAGTTTTCTTTTTATTTTTAGGTGACTTAAAAAGATATTTGCTAAAAAGTAACCTCGAAATTCGTTTTATTGTTTATTGTAATAATACCGCAAGATTGTTTTACAATATTTTATGCTAATGGACTCAGTCAATCGTCTGTCAAAATTGCTTTAACCAGTAGCAGCAGCAGCAATTAGTTGTACATTAATCATGCCTAATTTTCAGTCCTACATTTTAATAAAACTTTATATATCTATATTTACTAAAATGTCCTATTTGTTTTTGAATAATCTGAAATATTTTAAGTTTTATAAGTTGTAATTGTTGCAAATAGGACGAAGGACATAATTACTGCATTTAGGATACAAGAAAAACCTAAGTTATGCTACTGCATTGTTTTGATTCAATACATATGCAAATAAAGTGTTGGGTTATTTGGATTACTGTTCTCATCTTGAGTGCCATTTTCATAACGTTTCAGCTGATGTAACCTCCAATATTTCATACTGGAAAAGGGTTAGCTACATACTTGCAAGAACGTGATATTTCTAAAATATTTGTAAGAAAAGGGAGGGGGCTAAAGTTTAATTAAGCCCATTACCCAATTTTAAATTCTTAAAAACAAATTCCAAAACTGATAAATTATTGATAAACATAATTGTTAAAACGTGCTATTCTCGTAAATAAAAAGATTTCCAATTAATTAGATGTTATTGCTTAAATTTCATAAAAATATTTTTAATATATTTTCTTAGTAACTGAAGATGAGAACAGTATAATAATTCATCCAAATGATACAAGTGTTCCTCATCTCAAAAATTCAGAACAAAAAAATATTGATTGCCCAAAACTGGAATAGAACCTGAGATTTTCAGTTTAACACTTATTAAGTATTAACCAACCAGTACTGTTGCTACATCTTAGTAGCAGCTGCTAGAAGCATCTTATCCTGCCTTGACCTTGACAGAGTTCAAAATAGACTTTGTAGTGGGGGATGCTTTTTTCTCTTCCCTGCAACCTCTTTACCACAAAAAAAAAAAACGTTGCGAGCCTGTCTCTGCTTCATCATTATTTTCATGGCAAGTGCTCAGCTGAATTCCAGTCTATGGTCCCCCTCCCTGGCCTGACTTTCACAAAAAACATCTAGCTGAACCACTATCAATAATTTCTCCCCATTCTTTATCTGTGCCTAAACCTAAAATGTAGATTCCATGAACAAAGCGTCTTTCTTAGAATTGCACACCTGTGGAACTCTTTTCCATTTTCCTGCTTTCCAGCTGACTACAACGTGGTTGTCTTCAAGTCCAATGTAAACAATTCTTGATGAGCTGTCCCATCAAGTAATCCAATTTATCGAATTTCCACAATATTGTGCCATAGGCTTGTGTACGTGCCTTAACCCATATCTGAGTGGCCTCAAGGCCTTGATAAGTGGTGACTCCTTTGTATAAAAAAAGCAAAAGTTGATAAAACAAAAATGGTTGTAATAAAGCACAGACTCTTATGACTCCTATTCTTACTTCAAAGAAATTATTTCCAATGTTTTTTTTGTATTTTTTTTAAAACTGATTTTCCACGTCTTTTTATCCAATTTTAATGTCATTGTAAAGAAATAAGCACATTAAGATGTGTGCCTGAAGAAGCTGAGTATTTTATAAAAAAAAAAAAAATGCAATTAAAATTCACCAAGTTCAACATATCACAAACTTTAGCTCTTGCATAAACTGACTTACCACTGGATAATTCGCAATTTCCAAAAGGAATTAAACTAAAGGGTGTCTTAAAAATGTACTCACAATTCAAATGATAAAACATTTATTAGCATATCTGAGAAAATTGACTACATCCTGTCTGCTCATCCTTAGGCTAACATTCACAGCTGTGGAGACTTCAATGTGGAATGGTTAGCCCACTCGGCAGACATGAACGAGAATCCCCCCCCCCTAATTTTAACCAGTATTCTGCAGTTGGTATCTTTTTTTTTTTTTTTTTTTTTAACCTAACCCACCTTGTATAAACACTCCCAACCTCATGTTAAAAACGGCTTTCAGAATACCCCCCCCCAACCTTGAACACTATATTACATACCAAAACATACTATAAAAACAATAGGGGAGGTCGTTCTCGTTCAGAGCTGCCATCCACTCAAACAAGACGGATGAGGGAAGATTCTGTTACAATGTCTCCACTGCTTATGGCCCAACAGATTGTTCACAAACCCATCTATGTGCTTGACACTGACGGTCAGTATGCAAGTCTCCTAGACTTTTTTCTTACAACTTGGCCTGAGCTATGTTTACCCACCGTTCTGTCTCCTGGAATTTTGCGACCACCCGGTTGTCTCGATTAAGATAAAAACAAAATGTAATAAAAATCGTACAGTATATTGATACCCTATGGTTGACTGGAATAGTTTCTGTACATTTTTTTTACAAGATAGTCACCACTTATCAAGGCCTGGAGGCCACTCGGGGATAAGGGTTATTGTGTGTACAGTACGTTAGTGTTTGAGATCTGATAAAGTGTTTTACTTAAGGAGGCGGTTCATCAGGAATTTGTTCACACTGGACTTGAAAAGATCCAGGTTGTAGTCAGGTGGGAAACAGGCAACCGGAACAGAGTTCCACAAGCGTGCACTTCTAAGAAAGAAGCTTTGTTCATGGAATCTACGTTTTGATTTTGGCACAGATAAGGAGTGGGGAAAATTTTTGATGGTGGTTTCAGCTAGACGGGTGTTTATCGTGAAAGATTGGTGAGGAGGGACCAGAGATTGGAGTTCAGACGAGCACCTGCCATGGTAATTACTATAAAACAGACAGGCTCGCAACGTCTCTCCTGTGGGAGAGAGGTTGCAGGGAAGAGAAAAGGGCATCACCCATTAAGCCACAAAGCCTATTTTGTACTCTATCAAGGCAGGATAGGCTGTTTTTAGCAGCTCCTGCCCAGATGTGGCAGCAGTACTCCATCCTTGGATGTACTTGGCTTTTATATAGATAGAAAATTGCATCAGGGGTGAGATATCTTCTGGAGCAGTAGAAGGATGCTACCATTTTTACAGCGATCTTGGCAACTGACTTGATGTACGTATTCCATTTTAGGTCAGGAGTAAAGGTCAAGCCCAGAAGCTTATCAAAACATGGAGCTTCCCCTAGACGAGAGCCACCCATACCAATTGATGCCAGATGGGTATCAGAGCGTTGATGATGTAAAGATAGGAGCTTGGTTTTAGATGCATTAAAAGTAACCAGCCATCTCCTCCTCCACATTTATATCAGATATACCTCTGTGTTCCATGTTTAAAAAGAACATGTCCTCTATAGTATCAGACTTTTTATCAGGAGGTCATTTATGAATATCAGGAATAAAAAAGGTCCAAGGATAGACCCCTGAGGTTCTCCCTCATTTATATCATATTGTTTAGATGTACGACCGCCGAAGACAACCTGGATTTTTCTCTTACATAAGAAGGATTTAATTACATTATGTATTCTTCCAGTGATACCATATGATCTAATTTTCCTCAGAAGAAGAAGAGAGGGAATGAGTTAACTCAACATGTGGTCTCCTGGATGGAAAGAGGAAGAGTGCAGCAGGCACTCCCTTTTATTATCTCTTGTTTTGTATTCAGGTTGCCTGAGAGATGACCTCTGATCCGCCAATCCAGACAGGAAATTAAATGCTCACACCCAGCAGTGCCAAGCTTAGAAATAAAGCATAGACTCCAAATCGTAATGGCAGATGACCCAACTAGATAAAAGCATAGACTCCAAAATACATTTCTACATCAAAATAAATTTGTGTAACATAAAATTAGAATCATATTATTCTGTTGGACAGAAAGAAAGACAAAGTCTAATTTAGGAAAAAAGAAAACTGTCATTTTTCCAAATTCTTTTAGATGAAGATTGATAATTTGTATAATTTCGTTTCTTTGGACTACTGTTCTCATCTTGGGTGTTATTCTCACGTTTCAGTCGTGTCTTATCAAACTTGGGAATCTTTCCTTTATCCACTACATCACAAGTCTTTGCAAACAATTCTAGCCTTAAACCTATTTTGTTTTCAGATGTACAATCTTACAACATGGTGTAGTGAATAAAGTACTTGGTAAAATTCAGTTGTAAAGTTACACTTCTTGTGGAGGTTGAAGGTTCAATCTCCAGTGAGGATGACGCTCAAAGTACAATTGCGAATTATTTAGGACTTCTACCAAATCATGCCTGATGGGTCAAGAGCATACTATTCTCATGGATAAAAAAAAGGAGTTCATTCGAAATTCTGTGCAGATTCCTTAGTTCAATAGAAAAAATTCCCAAGTTTGACAAAATACATCTGAAGGAGGTTGAAACGTTGTGAAAATAACACTTAAGCTGAGAACAGTAATCTGAAAAATCCAAACAATACAATGACGCTGTATGTTTGGGTTTTTATAGTAAAGTAGATTTTGGTACTGAATATTTCTTGCACTGTGATTGGTTGAAAGAAACTGATGAATTTAGCTCTTGTCAAACCGAAGGTGGATGCGTAACAACATTCACTGCTTCTGCAAACAACTCTAGTTACTGTGGATTTTTATCTCAAGAAGGAGTTATCTTTTATTATTAATGTTTTTTTATTTGTTTTATTTTTTCTTTATGTTTTGAAAATTCAGTTTTGCAGAAAATGGTTACATATTTATTGGCTTGCATGGCTTTTTGCAGTGACAATAACCTTGTTAATCCCCAGGAAACTTGATTGACCCTCTGCTGGTATGACCTACCATAAATATTGCATGCCCTTGACCTTGTTTCAAGTTTGACCTTTGTGCATAACTTATGATCCTTATGTAACCGATTGTCCAGTCCAAGGTAAGAACTATTTTTTGTGTTAAAATTTGGACTTTACTGTTAAAGAATTTAATGGCTGAATCAGTTCCATCTAGATGCATCTTTAGAAAAAGCAACATTTTGTCAGATTTTTTTCAAATAAACTATTTAAAAAAATATGTACTTTTGTAAAATAAGTACTGCTGGATTAATAGGATTAATAGTAATAATATTTGAACTCTTTATTTATTTACAGATCAAATATTTTTAAAATGATTTATAAGTTTGTTTTTATTATACTGTCTCTGGGATACAAATATTTCCTGGATTTTACCTCCTTATTCAATGGATTTTTACCAAACCTTTTATACGTCAACTTTTTTCCTTGTTTCTGCTTTCATAATTATGAATGTTTATAAACTTTTACAAACTGTTATAAAAACTTTTTTATGCAAATATGATTCAATTCAACAATTCAATATTTGTAGTTTCTGTGTGCAAACCTTCAATAGTTAGCATAAACTCTTATCAATAATCAAGACTCTGAGGCATGGTATATTTTACACACACGTTTATTGGTCATCAACAAAGGTAAAATTAAAAAAAGAATATTGTTTCAGAAACATGTAAATACAAAATTACGATGAGGCAGAGATAAGAAGTTTACTAAAAACTTCATAAACTTACAGAATAGAAAGCATATTGACCTTAAAAATACAAATCTTGCTAAGTAACAGTCAAATTACGAGAGGTTAAATAGAGGCTACACATGTGGTGAGAAGGTAAAAAAGAAATAATAGTAAAAAATAAAACTAACAATTATTCAATTCTAAGAGATAAGAAAGGCAATAATTTTTACCGATAATTTTTAAAAAATGTCGAGATATTTAAAAAGATAGAAAACTGTCAGTAAATCATTAAGGAAAACAGCTAAAAAAACAGTGGAAGCCACAGTCAGTGAACAGATCTCAACAAAGCCCCCAAATTAAAAGGACCAGCAAAGGGAGATATATACTGGGACATCTATTCTATGCTAGTCATAACATTTATGTTAGTATTAATAAATTAATTAAAACTAAAACTTTTATTAATATTAAACACTTTTCTGATTTTTTGTTATTTTTTCTTTTAAAACAGAGATATTCATTTTTTGGTTAAACCCTGATTACTTTCACTTTCAATTCCCATCTCTTAAAAAAATCAGTGAATGACAAAAAATTGAATTACTCAAACAAGTTTGTGTAAAAATACTGAAAAACACACACACACACACACACACACACACGGTTTTTGGTAAACGTCACTAATACCAATATAAAATGATTGAAGGAAAATAAAGTTGAGAAATTAGTTCAGAACAAATTATTTTAGTGATGGATTCATGCAAAAAAATAAATGTTCGGTTGAGGACATAAGCCTGCGAAGTAAATATTGCTTATGAGTGAAGTAGCCAACCAGAAAGTACGACAAATACGTATGCCAACCTGGTTTACTGCTTTACTCACAACTAGATGATTTTAATATTTTTTACCAATTCTGATACATTTATACATTCTGTTCTACATTAATGATTCCAATACAATTACTGATACCGATTCTTTGTAATTTCTAAAGATCTAATTATAGAGATTTTATTTTAATTTTTAGATTATTGTAAAATTTTGTATTTTTCAACAATGTTTTCCTTTAATAAACACGTTATGAAATTATAATTGATATTTTTCATGTGCCATTCTTCTATTTATCAATTTGTGGCTTCATCTGTGCCATTTTTATTTGTGCCATATTTACCATGTCAGTTCTTGCATTTTCAGTTTTAGCTGAAGTCGTTATTATAATCTTTAGATTTTAGCTTTACACATAATTTAAAATCAATAAATATATATCATTTTGAGCAACAGAAACTACAGTGTTAACAAAAAATATTGTAATCATTTTTTGAATTGGAAATTAGGCAGAAATTTTTCGGATTCTGATTTTTCCAATTCCGATTAATTGTCCCAACATTACTCACAACCAATATTTATGGTACTTTCACAGGCTTATATTTTCTATTACATATTTATTATTTTTTATAGCAAATATTTTCTATTACATATTTATTTATTTTTTATAGCAAATATTTTCTATTACATATTTATTATTTTTTATAGCAAATATTTTCTATTACATATTTATTATTTTTTATAGCAAATATTTTCTATTATATATTTATTATTTTTTATAGCAAATATTTTCTATTACATATTTATTTATTTTTTATAGCAAATATTTTCTATTACATATTTATTATTTTTTATAGCAAATATTTTCTATTACATATTTATTTATTTTTTATAGCAAATATTTTCTATTACATATTTATTATTTTTTATAGCAAATATTTTCTATTACATATTTATTTATTTTTTATAGCAAATATTTTCTATTACATATTTATTATTTTTTATAGCAAATATTTTCTATTACATATTTATTATTTTTTATAGCAAATATTTTCTATTATATATTTATTATTTTTTATAGCAAATATTTTCTATTACATATTTATTTATTTTTAAAGAAATATTTTCTATTACATATTTCTTTATTTTTTATAAAAAATATTTTCTATTACATATTTATTATTTTTTATAGCAAATATTTTCTATTACATATTTATTTATTTTTAAAGAAATATTTTCTATTACATATTTATTATTTTTTATAGCAAATATTTTCTATTACATATTTATTTATTTTTAAAGAAATATTTTCTATTACATATTTATTATTTTTTATAGCAAATATTTTCTATTACATATTTATTATTTTTTATAGCAAATATTTTCTATTACATATTTATTTATTTTTAAAGAAATATTTTCTATTACATATTTATTATTGTTTCATAGCAAATATTTTCTATTACATATTTATTATTTTTTATAGCAAATATTTTCTATTACATATTTATTATTTTTTATAGCAAATATTTTCTATTACATATTTATTATTTTTTATAGCAAATATTTTCTATTACATATTTATTATGTTTTCATAGCAAATATTTTCTATTACATTTTTATTATTTTTTATAGCAAATATTTTCTATTACATATTTATTATTTTTTATAGCAAATATTTTCTATTACATATTTATTATTTTTTATAGCAAATATTTTCTATTACATATTTATTATTTTTTATAGCAAATATTTTCTATTACATATTTATTATTTTTTATAGCAAATATTTTCTATTACATATTTATTATTTTTTATAGCAAATATTTTCTATTACATATTTATTATTTTTTATAACAAATATTTTCTATTACATTTTTATTATTTTTTATAGCAAATATTTTCTATTACATATTTATTTATTTTTAAAGAAATATTTTCTATTACATATTTATTATTTTTTATAGCAAATATTTTCTATTACATATTTATTATTTTTTATAGCAAATATTTTCTATTACATATTTATTATTTTTTATAGCAAATATTTTCTATTACATTTTTATTATTTTTTATAGCAAATATTTTCTATTACATATTTATTATTTTTTATAGCAAATATTTTCTATTACATATTTATTATTTTTTATAGCAAATATTTTCTATTACATTTTTATTATTTTTTATAGCAAATATTTTCTATTACATATTTATTTATTTTTAAAGCAATATTTTCTATTACATATTTATTTATTTTTTATAAAAAATATTTTCTATTACATATTTATTATTTTTTATAGCAAATATTTTCTATTACATATTTATTTATTTTTAAAGAAATATTTTCTATTAAATATTTATTATTTTTTATAGCAAATATTTTCTATTACATATTTATTTATTTTTAAAGAAATATTTTCTATTACATATTTATTATTGTTTCATAGCAAATATTTTCTATTACATATTTATTATTTTTTATAGCAAATATTTTCTATTACATATTTATTATTTTTTATAGCAAATATTTTCTATTACATTTTTATTATTTTTTTATAGCAAATATTTTCTATTACATATTTATTATTTTTTATAGCAAATATTTTCTATTACATATTTATTTATTTTTTTATAGCAAATATTTTCTATTACATTTTTATTATTTTTTATAGCAAATATTTTCTATTACATATTTATTATTTTTTATAGCAAATATTTTCTATTACATATTTATTATTTTTTATAGCAAATATTTTCTATTACATATTTATTATTTTTTATAGCAAATATTTTCTATTACATATTTTTTATTTTTTATAGCAAATATTTTCTATTACATATTTATTATTTTTTATAGCAAATATTTTCTATTACATATTTATTTTTTTTTATAGCAAATATTTTCTATTACATTTTTATTTATTTTTAAAGAAATATTTTCTATTACATATTTATTATTGTTTCATAGCAAATATTTTCTATTACATATTTATTATTTTTTATAGCAAATATTTTCTATTACATATTTATTATTTTTTATAGCAAATATTTTCTATTACATATTTATTATTTTTTATAGCAAATATTTTCTATTACATATTTATTATTTTTTATAGCAAATATTTTCTATTACATATTTTTTATTTTTTATAGCAAATATTTTCTATTACATATTTATTTTTTTTTATAGCAAATATTTTCTATTACATTTTTATTATTTTTTATAGCAAATATTTTCTATTACATATTTATTATTTTTTATAGCAAATATTTTCTATTACATATTTATTATTTTTTATAGCAAATATTTTCTATTACATATTTATTATTTTTTATAGCAAATATTTTCTATTACATATTTATCATTTTTCATAGCAAATACTTTCTATTACATATTTATTTATTTTTTATAACAAATATTTTCTATTACATATTTATTATTTTTTATAGCAAATATTTTCTATTACATATTTATTATTTTTTATAGCAAATATTTTCTATTACATATTTATTATTTTTTATAGCAAATATTTTCTATTACATATTTATTTAATTTTAAAAAATATTTTCTATTACATATTTATTATTTTTATAGCAAATATTTTCTATTATATATTTATTATTTTTTATAGCAAATATTTTCTATTACATATTTATTATCTTTTATAGCAAATATTTTCTATTACATATTTATTTATTTTTAAAGAAATATTTTCTATTACATATTTATTATTGTTTCATAGCAAATATTTTCTATTACATATTTATTATTTTTTATAGCAAATATTTTCTATTACATATTTATTATTTTTTATAGCAAATATTTTCTATTACATATTTATTATTTTTTATAGCAAATATTTTCTATTACATATTTATTATTTTTTATAGCAAATATTTTCTATTACATATTTATTATTTTTTATAGCAAATATTTTCTATTACATATTTATTTATTTTTAAAGAAATATTTTCTATTACATATTTATTATTGTTTCATAGCAAATATTTTCTATTACATATTTATTATTTTTTATAGCAAATATTTTCTATTACATATTTATTATTTTTTATAGCAAATATTTTCTATTACATATTTATTATTTTTTATAGCAAATATTTTCTATTACATATTTATTATTTTTTATAGCAAATATTTTCTATTACATATTTATTATTTTTTATAGCAAATATTTTCTATTACATATTTATTATTTTTTATAGCAAATATTTTCTATTACATATTTATTATTTTTTATAGCAAATATTTTCTATTACATATTTATTATTTTTTATAGCAAATATTTTCTATTACATATTTATTATTTTTTATAGCAAATATTTTCTATTACATATTTATTATTTTTTATAGCAAATATTTTCTATTACATATTTATTATTTTTTATAGCAAATATTTTCTATTACATATTTATTTATTTATTTATAGCAAATATTTTCTATTACATATTTATTATTTTTTATAGCAAATATTTTCTATTACATATTTATTATTTTTTATAGCAAATATTTTCTATTACATATTTATTATTTTTTATAGCAAATATTTTCTATTACATATTTATTATTTTTTATAGCAAATATTTTCTATTACATATTTATTATTTTTTATAGCAAATATTTTCTATTACATATTTATTATTTTTTATAGCAAATATTTTCTATTACATATTTATTATTTTTTATAGCAAATATTTTCTATTACATATTTATTATTTTTTATAGCAAATATTTTCTATTACATTTTTATTATTTTTTATAGCAAATATTTTCTATTACATATTTATTATTTTTTATAACAAATATTTTCTATTACATTTTTATTATTTTTTATAGCAAATATTTTCTATTACATATTTATTTATTTTTAAAGAAATATTTTCTATTACATATTTATTATTTTTTATAGCAAATATTTTCTATTACATATTTATTATTTTTCATAGCTAATATTTTCTATTACATATTTATTATTTTTTATAGCAAATATTTTCTATTACATATTTATTTATTTTTTTATAACAAATATTTTCTATTACATTTTTATTTATTTTTTATAGCAAATATTTTCTATTACATATTTATTATTTTTTATAGCAAATATTTTCTATTACATATTTATTTATTTTTTATAGCAAATATTTTCTATTACATATTTATTATTTTTTATAGCAAATATTTTCTATTACATATTTATTTATTTTTTTATAACAAATATTTTCTATTACATATTTATTATTTTTTATAGCAAATATTTTCTATTACATATTTATGATTTTTTATAGCAAATATTTTCTATTACATATTTATTTATTTTTAAAGAAATATTTTCTATTACATATTTATTATTTTTTATAGCAAATATTTTCTATTACATATTTATTATTTTTTATAGCAAATATTTTCTATTACATATTTATTTATTTTTTATAGCAAATATTTTCTATTACATATTTATTATTTTTCATAGCAAATATTTTCTATTACATATTTATTTATTTTTTATAACAAATATTTTCTATTACATATTTATCATTTTTTATAGCCAATATTTTCTATTACATATTTATTTATTTTTTATAACAAATATTTGCTATTACATATTTATTTATTTTTTATAACAAATATTTTCTATTACATATTTATTATTTTTTATAGCAAATAGTTTCTATTACATATTTATTATTTTTTATAGCAAATATTTTCTATTACATATTTATTATTTTTTATAGCAAATATTTTCTATTACATATTTATTATTTTTTATAGCAAATATTTTCTATTACATATTTATTATTTTTTATAGCAAATATTTTCTATTACATATTTATTTATTTTTAAAGAAATATTTTCTATTACATATTTATTATTTTTTATAGCAAATATTTTCTATTACATATTTATTATTTTTTATAGCAAATATTTTCTATTACATATTTATTTATTTTTTATAGCAAATATTTTCTATTACATATTCATTATTTTTATAGCAAATATTTTCTATTACATATTTATTTATTTTTTATAACAAATATTTTCTATTACATATTTATCATTTTTCATAGCAAATACTTTCTATTACATATTTATTTATTTTTTATAACAAATATTTTCTATTACATATTTATTATTTTTTATAGCAAATATTTTCTATTACATATTTATTATTTTTTATAGCAAATATTTTCTATTACATATTTATTTATTTTTAAAAAATATTTTCTATTACATATTTATTATTTTTATAGCAAATATTTTCTATTATATATTTATTATTTTTTATAGCAAATATTTTCTATTACATATTTATTATTTTTTATAGCAAATATTTTCTATTACATTTTTATTATTTTTTATAGCAAATATTTTCTATTACATATTTATTATTTTTTATAACAAATATTTTCTATTACATTTTTATTATTTTTTATAGCAAATATTTTCTATTACATATTTATTTATTTTTAAAGAAATATTTTCTATTAAATATTTATTATTTTTATAGCAAATATTTTCTATTACATATTTATTATTTTTAAAGAAATATTTTCTATTACATATTTATTATGTTTTCATAGCAAATATTTTCTATTACATATTTATTATTTTTTATAGCAAATATTTTCTATTACATATTTATTTATTTTTAAAGAAATATTTTCTATTACATATTTATTATTTTTTATAGCAAATATTTTCTATTACATATTTATTATTTTTCATAGCTAATATTTCCTATTACATATTTATTATTTTTTATAGCAAATATTTTCTATTACATATTTATTTATTTTTTTATAACAAATATTTTCTATTACATTTTTATTTATTTTTTATAGCAAATATTTTCTATTACATATTTATTATTTTTTATAGCAAATATTTTCTATTACATATTTATTTATTTTTTATAGCAAATATTTTCTATTACATATTTATTATTTTTTATAGCAAATATTTTCTATTACATATTTATTTATTTTTTTATAACAAATATTTTCTATTACATATTTATTATTTTTTATAGCAAATATTTTCTATTACATATTTATTATTTTTTATAGCAAATATTTTCTATTACATATTTATTTATTTTTAAAGAAATATTTTCTATTACATATTTATTATTTTTTATAGCAAATATTTTCTATTACATATTTATTATTTTTTATAGCAAATATTTTCTATTACATATTTATTTATTTTTTATAGCAAATATTTTCTATTACATATTTATTATTTTTCATAGCAAATATTTTCTATTACATATTTATTTATTTTTTATAACAAATATTTTCTATTACATATTTATCATTTTTTATAGCCAATATTTTCTATTACATATTTATTTATTTTTTATAACAAATATTTGCTATTACATATTCATTATTTTTATAGCAAATATTTTCTATTACATATTTATTTATTTTTTATAACAAATATTTTCTATTACATATTTATCATTTTTCATAGCAAATACTTTCTATTACATATTTATTTATTTTTTATAACAAATATTTTCTATTACATATTTATTATTTTTTATAGCAAATATTTTCTATTACATATTTATTATTTTTTATAGCAAATATTTTCTATTACATATTTATTATTTTTTATAGCAAATATTTTCTATTACATATTTATTTATTTTTAAAAAATATTTTCTATTACATATTTATTATTTTTATAGCAAATATTTTCTATTATATATTTATTATTTTTTATAGCAAATATTTTCTATTACATATTTATTATTTTTTATAGCAAATATTTTCTATTACATTTTTATTATTTTTTATAGCAAATATTTTCTATTACATATTTATTATTTTTTATAACAAATATTTTCTATTACATTTTTATTATTTTTTATAGCAAATATTTTCTATTACATATTTATTTATTTTTAAAGAAATATTTTCTATTAAATATTTATTATTTTTATAGCAAATATTTTCTATTACATATTTATTATTTTTAAAGAAATATTTTCTATTACATATTTATTATGTTTTCATAGCAAATATTTTCTATTACATATTTATTATTTTTTATAGCAAATATTTTCTATTACATATTTATTTATTTTTAAAGAAATATTTTCTATTACATATTTATTATTTTTTATAGCAAATATTTTCTATTACATATTTATTATTTTTCATAGCTAATATTTCCTATTACATATTTATTATTTTTTATAGCAAATATTTTCTATTACATATTTATTTATTTTTTTATAACAAATATTTTCTATTACATTTTTATTTATTTTTTATAGCAAATATTTTCTATTACATATTTATTATTTTTTATAGCAAATATTTTCTATTACATATTTATTTATTTTTTATAGCAAATATTTTCTATTACATATTTATTATTTTTTATAGCAAATATTTTCTATTACATATTTATTTATTTTTTTATAACAAATATTTTCTATTACATATTTATTATTTTTTATAGCAAATATTTTCTATTACATATTTATTATTTTTTATAGCAAATATTTTCTATTACATATTTATTTATTTTTAAAGAAATATTTTCTATTACATATTTATTATTTTTTATAGCAAATATTTTCTATTACATATTTATTATTTTTTATAGCAAATATTTTCTATTACATATTTATTTATTTTTTATAGCAAATATTTTCTATTACATATTTATTATTTTTCATAGCAAATATTTTCTATTACATATTTATTTATTTTTTATAACAAATATTTTCTATTACATATTTATCATTTTTTATAGCCAATATTTTCTATTACATATTTATTTATTTTTTATAACAAATATTTGCTATTACATATTTATTTATTTTTTATAACAAATATTTTCTATTACATATTTATTATTTTTTATAGCAAATAGTTTCTATTACATATTTATTATTTTTTATAGCAAATATTTTCTATTACATATTTATTATTTTTTATAGCAAATATTTTCTATTACATATTTATTATTTTTTATAGCAAATATTTTATATTACATATTTATTATTTTTTATAGCAAATATTTTCTATTACATATTTATTTATTTTTAAAGAAATATTTTCTATTACATATTTATTATTTTTTATAGCAAATATTTTCTATTACATATTTATTATTTTTTATAGCAAATATTTTCTATTACATATTTATTTATTTTTTATAGCAAATATTTTCTATTACATATTTATTATTTTTATAGCAAATATTTTCTATTACATATTTATTTATTTTTTATAACAAATATTCTCTATTACATATTTATCATTTTTCATAGCAAATACTTTCTATTACATATTTATTTATTTTTTATAACAAATATTTTCTATTACATATTTATTATTTTTTATAGCAAATATTTTCTATTACATATTTATTATTTTTTATAGCAAATATTTTCTATTACATATTTATTTATTTTTAAAAAATATTTTCTATTACATATTTGTTATTTTTATAGCAAATATTTTCTATTATATATTTATTATTTTTTATAGCAAATATTTTCTATTACATATTTATTTATTTATTTATAGCAAATATTTTCTATTACATTTTTATTATTTTTTATAGCAAATATTTTCTATTACATTTTTATTATTTTTTATAGCAAATATTTTCTATTACATATTTATTATTTTTTATAGCAAATATTTTCTATTACATATTTATTATTTTTTATAGCGAATATTTTCTATTACATATTTATTATTTTTTATAGCAAATATTTTCTATTACATTTTTATTATTTTTTATAGCAAATATTTTCTATTACATATTTATTATTTTTTATAGCAAATATTTTCTATTACATATTTATTATTTTTTATAGCAAATACTTTCTATTACATATTTATTATTTTTTATAACAAATATTTTCTATTACATATTTATTATTTTTTATAGCAAATATTTTCTATTACATATTTATTATTTTTTATAGCAAATATTTTCTATTACATTTTTATTATTTTTTATAGCAAATATTTTCTATTACATATTTATTATTTTTTATAGCAAATATTTTCTATTACATATTTATTATTTTTTATAGCGAATATTTTCTATTACATATTTATTATTTTTTATAGCAAATATTTTCTATTACATATTTATTATTTTTTATAGCAAATATTTTCTATTACATATTTATTATTTTTTATAGCAAATATTTTCTATTACATATTTATTATTTTTTATAGCAAATATTTTCTATTACATATTTATTTATTTTTAAAGAAATATTTTCTATTACATATTTATTTATTTTTTATAAAAAATATTTTCTATTACATATTTATTATTTTTTATAGCAAATATTTTCTATTACATATTTATTTATTTTTAAAGAAATATTTTCTATTACATATTTATTATTTTTTATAGCAAATATTTTCTATTACATATTTATTATTTTTTATAGCAAATATTTTCTATTACATATTTATTTATTTTTAAAAAATATTTTCTATTACATATTTATTATTTTTATAACAAATATTTTCTATTACATATTTATTATTTTTTATAGCAAATATTTTCTATTACATATTTATTTATTTTTAAAGAAATATTTTCTATTACATATTTATTATTTATTTATAGCAAATATTTTCTATTACATATTTATTATTTTTTATAGCAAATATTTTCTATTACATATTTATTATTTTTTATAGCAAATATTTTCTATTACATATTTATTATTTTTTATATCAAATATTTTCTATTACATATTTATTATTTTTTATAGCAAATATTTCCTATTACATATTTATTTATTTTTTATAGCAAATATTTTCTATTACATATTTATCATATTTTCATAGCAAATATTTTCTATTACATATTTATTATTTTTTCATAACAAATATTTTCTATTACATATTTATTATTTTTTATAGCAAATATTTTCTATTACATATTTATTATTTTTTATAGCAAATATTTTCTATTACATATTTATTATTTTTTAACACAAATATTTTCTATTACATATTTATTATTTTTTATAGCAAATATTTTCTATTACATATTTATTATTTTTTATAGCAAATATTTTCTATTACATATTTATTATTTTTTATAGCAAATATTTTCTATTACATATTTATCATTTTTTATAGCAAATATATTCTATTACATTTTTATTATTTTTTATAGCAAATATTTTCTATTACATATTTATTTATTTTTATAGCAAATATTTTCTATTACATATTTATTATTTTTTATAGCAAATATTTTCTATTACATATTTATTATTTTTATAGCAAATATATTCTATTACATATTTATTATTTTTTATAGCAAATATTTTCTATTACATATTTATTTATTTTGAAAGAAATATTTTCTATTACATATTAATTATTTTTATAGCAAATATTTTCTATTACATATTTATTTATTTTTATAGCAAATATATTCTATTACATATTTATTTATTTTTATAGCAAATATTTTCTATTTCATATTTATCATTTTTTATAGCAAATATATTCTATTACATATTTATTTATTTTTATAGCAAATATTTTCTATTACATATTTATTATTTTTTATAGCAAATATTTTCTATTACATATTTATTATTTTTATAGCAAATATATTCTATTACATATTTATTATTTTTTATAGCAAATATTTTCTATTACATATTTATTATTTTTTATAGCAAATATTTACTATTACATATTTATTTATTTTGAAAGAAATATTTTCTATTACATATTTATTATTTTTTATAGCAAATATTTTCTATTACATATTTATTATTTTTTA
Organism: Euprymna scolopes; assembly: GCF_053919585.1. Lineage (NCBI taxonomy): Eukaryota > Metazoa > Mollusca > Cephalopoda > Sepiida > Sepiolidae > Euprymna > Euprymna scolopes. Next base: position 5,545,434 of record NC_136482.1, on the reverse strand, counting down.
TAGCAAATATTTTCTATTACATATTTATTATTTTTTATAGCAAATATTTTCTATTACATATTTATTATTTTTTATAGCAAATATTTTCTATTACATATTTATCATTTTTATAGCAAATATATTCTATTACATTTTTGTTATTTTTTATAGCAAATATTTTCTATTACATATTTATTTATTTTTATAGCAAATATTTTCTATTACATATTTATTATTTTTTATAGCAAATATTTTCTATTACATATTTATTATTTTTATAGCAAATATATTCTATTACATATTTATTATTTTTTATAGCAAATATTTTCTATTACATATTTATTTATTTTGAAAGAAATATTTTCTATTACATATTAATTATTTTTATAGCAAATATTTTCTATTACATATTTATTTATTTTTATAGCAAATATATTCTATTACATATTTATTATTTTTTATAGCAAATATTTTCTATTTCATATTTATCATTTTTTATAGCAAATATATTCTATTACATATTTATTTATTTTTATAGCAAATATTTTCTATTACATATTTATTATTTTTTATAGCAAATATTTTCTATTACATATTTATTATTTTTATAGCAAATATATTCTATTACATATTTATTATTTTTTATAGCAAATATTTTCTATTACATATTTATTTATTTTGAAAGAAATATTTTCTATTACATATTAATTATTTTTATAGCAAATATTTTCTATTACATATTTATTTATTTTTAAAGAAATATTTTCTATTACATATTTATTATTTTTTATAGCAAATATTTTCTATTACATATTTATTATTTTTTATAGCAAATATTTTCTATTACATATTTATTATTTTTTATAGCAAATATTTTCTATTACATATTTATCATTTTTTATAGCAAATATATTCTATTACATATTAATTTATTTTTATAGCAAATATTTTCTATTACATATTTATTATTTTTTATAGCAAATATTTTCTATTACATATTTATTATTTTTTATAGCAAATATTTTCTATTACATATTTATTTATTTTTTATAGCAAATATTTTCTATTACATATTTATCATTTTTTATAGCAAATATTTTCTATTACATATTTATTATTTTTTATAGCAAATATTTTCTATTACATATTTATTTATTTTTAAAGAAATATTTTCTATTACATATTTATTATTTTTTATAGCAAATATATTCTATTACATATTTATTTATTTTTATAGCAAATATTTTCTATTACATATTTATTATTTTTTATAGCAAATATTTTCTATTACATATTTATTATTTTTTATAGCAAATATTTTCTATTACATATTTATTATTTTTTATAGCAAATATTTTCTGTTACATATTTATTTATTTTTAAAGAAATATTTTCTATTACATATTTATTTTTTTTTATAACAAATATTTTCTATTACATATTTATTATTTTTTATAGCAAATATTTTCTATTACATATTTATTATTGTTTATAGCAAATATTTTCTATTACATATTTATCATTTTTTATAGCAAATATATTCTATTACATATTTATTTATTTTTATAGCAAATATTTTCTATTACATATTTATTATTTTTTATAGCAAATATTTTCTATTACATATTTATTATTTTTTATAGTAAATATTTTCTATTACATATTTATTCATTTATTTATAGCAAATATTTTCTATTACATATTTATTTATTTTTAAAGAAATATTTTCTATTACATATTTATTATTTTTTATAGCAAATATTTTCTATTACATATTTATTATTTTTCATAGCAAATACTTTCTATTACATATTTATTTTTTTTTATAGCAAATATTTTCTATTACATATTTATTATTTTTTATAGCAAATATTTTCTATTACATATTTATCATTTTTTATAGCAAATATATTCTATTACATATTTATTTATTTTTATAGCAAATATTTTCTATTACATATTCATTATTTTTTATAGCAAATATTTTCTATTACATATTTATTATTTTTTATAGCAAATATTTTCTATTACATATTTATTTATTTTTAAAGACATATTTTCTATTACATATTTATTTATTTTTAAAGAAATATTTTCTATTACATATTTATTATTTTTTATAGCAAATATTTTCTATTACATTTTTATTATTTTTTATAGCAAATATTTTCTATTACATATTTATTATTTTTTATAGCAAATATTTTCTATTACATATTTATTATTTTTTATAGCAAATATTTTCTATTACATATTTATTTATTTATAGCAAATATATTCTATTACATATTTATTTATTTTTAAAGACATATTTTCTATTACATATTTATTTATTTTTAAAGAAATATTTTCTATTACATATTTATTATTTTTTATAGCAAATATTTTCTATTACATATTTATTATTTTTTATAGCAAATATTTTCTATTACATATTTATTATTTTTCATAGCAAATACTTTCTATTACATATTTATTATTTTTTATAGCAAATATTTTCTATTACATATTTATTATTTTTTATAGCAAATACTTTCTATTACATATTTATTATTTTTTATAGCAAATATTTTCTATTACATATTTATCATTTTTTATAGCAAATACTTTCTATTACATATTTATTATTTTTTATAGCAAATATTTTCTATTACATATTTATTATTTTTTATAGCAAATATTTTCTATTACATATTTATCATTTATTTATAGCAAATATTTTCTATTACATATTTATTTTTTATAACAAATATTTTCTATTACATTTTTATTATTTTTTATAGCAAATACTTTCTATTACATATTTATTATTTTTTATAGCAAATATTTTCTATTACATATTTATCATTTTTTATAGCAAATATTTTCTATTACATATTTATTATTTTTTATAGCAAATACTTTCTATTACATATTTATTATTTTTTATAGCAAATATTTTCTATTACATATTTATTATTTTTTATAGCAAATATTTTCTATTACATATTTATTTATTTTTTATAACAAATATTTTCTATTACATATTTATTATTTTTTATAGCAAATACTTTCTATTACATATTTATTATTTTTTATAGCAAATATTTTCTATTACATATTTATTATTTTTTATAGCAAATATTTTCTATTACATATTTATTATTTTTTATAGCAAATATTTTCTATTACATATTTATTATTTTTTATAGCAAATATTTTCTATTACATATTTATTATTTTTTATAGCAAATATTTTCTATTACATATTTATTATTGTTTATAGCAAATATTTTCTATTACATATTTATTATTTTTTATAGCAAATATTTTCTATTACATATTTATTATTTTTTATAACAAATATTTTCTATTACATATTTATCATTTTTTATAGCAAATACTTTCTATTACATATTTATTATTTTTTATAACAAATATTTTCTATTACATATTTATTATTTTTTATAGCAAATATTTTCTATTACATATTTATTATTTTTTATAGCAAATATTTTCTATTACATATTTATTATTTTTTATAACAAATATTTTCTATTACATATTTATTATTTTTTATAGCAAATACTTTCTATTACATATTTATTATTTTTTATAGCAAATATTTTCTATTACATATTTATCATTTTTTATAGCAAATATTTTCTATTACATATTTATTATTTTTTATAGCAAATACTTTCTATTACATATTTATTATTTTTTATAGCAAATATTTTCTATTACATATTTATTATTTTTTATAACAAATATTTTCTATTACATATTTATTATTTTTTATAACAAATATTTTCTATTACATATTTATTATTTTTTATAGCAAATACTTTCTATTACATATTTATTATTTTTTATAGCAAATATTTTCTATTACATATTTATCATTTTTTATAGCAAATATTTTCTATTACATATTTATTATTTTTTATAGCAAATACTTTCTATTACATATTTATTATTTTTTATAGCAAATATTTTCTATTACATATTTATTATTTTTTATAGCAAATATTTTCTATTACATATTTATTTATTTTTTATAACAAATATTTTCTATTACATATTTATTATTTTTTATAGCAAATACTTTCTATTACATATTTATTATTTTTTATAGCAAATATTTTCTATTACATATTTATTATTTTTTATAGCAAATATTTTCTATTACATATTTATTATTTTTTATAGCAAATATTTTCTATTACATATTTATTATTTTTTATAGCAAATATTTTCTATTACATATTTATTATTTTTTATAGCAAATATTTTCTATTACATATTTATTATTTTTTATAACAAATATTTTCTATTACATATTTATTATTTTTTATAGCAAATATTTTCTATTACATATTTATTATTTTTTATAGCAAATATTTTCTATTACATATTTATTATTTTTTATAGCAAATATTTTCTATTACATATTTATTATTTTTTATAACAAATATTTTCTATTACATATTTATCATTTTTTATAGCAAATACTTTCTATTACATATTTATTATTTTTTATAACAAATATTTTCTATTACATATTTATTATTTTTTATAGCAAATATTTTCTATTACATATTTATTATTTTTTATAACAAATATTTTCTATTACATATTTATTATTTTTTATAACAAATATTTTCTATTACATATTTATTATTTTTTATAGCAAATATTTTCTATTACATATTTATCATTTTTCATAGCAAATACTTTCTATTACATATTTATTATTTTTTATAACAAATATTTTCTATTACATATTTATTATTTTTTATAGCAAATATTTTCTATTACATATTTATCATTTTTTATAGCAAATATTTTCTATTACATATTTATTATTTTTTATAACAAATATTTTCTATTACATATTTATTATTTTTTATAGCAAATATTTTCTATTACATATTTATCATTTTTTATAGAAAATACTTTCTATTACATATTTATTTTTTTTTATAGCAAATATTTTCTATTACATATTTATTATTTTTCATAGCAAATACTTTCTATTACATATTTATTATTTTTTATAGCAAATATTTTCTATTACATATTTATTATTTTTTATAGCAAATATTTTCTATTACATATTTATTATTTTTCATAGCAAATATTTTCTATTACATATTTATTATTTTTTATAGCAAATATTTTCTATTACATATTTATTATTTTTTATAGCAAATACTTCCTATTACATATTTATTATTTTTTATAGCAAATATTTTCTATTACATATTTATTATTTTTTATAGCAAATATTTTCTATTACATATTTATTATTTTTTATAGCAAATATTTTCTATTACATATTTATTATTTTTTATAGCAAATATTTTCTATTACATATTATTTTTTATAGCAAATATTTTCTATTACATATTATTTTTTATAGCAAATATTTTCTATTACATATTTATTTATTTTTTATAGCAAATATTTTCTATTACATATTTATTATTTTTTATAGCAAATATTTTCTATTACATATTTATTATTTTTCATAGCAAATATTTTCTATTACATATTTATTATTTTTTATAGCAAATATTTTCTATTACATATTTATTATTTTTTATAGCAAATACTTCCTATTACATATTTATTATTTTTTATAGCAAATATTTTCTATTACATATTTATTATTTTTTATAGCAAATATTTTCTATTACATATTTATTATTTTTTATAGCAAATATTTTCTATTACATATTTATTATTTTTTATAGCAAATATTTTCTATTACATATTTATTATTTTTCATAGCAAATACTTTCTATTACATATTTATTATTTTTTATAGCAAATATTTTCTATTACATATTTGTTATTTTTTATAGCAAATATTTTCTATTACATATTTATTATTTTTCATAGCAAATACTTTCTATTACATATTTATTATTTTTTATAGCAAATATTTTCTATTACATATTTATCATTTTTTATAGCAAATATTTTCTATTACATATTTATTATTTTTTATAGCAAATATTTTCTATTACATATTTATTATTTTTTATAGCAAGTATTTTCTATTACATATTTATCATTTTTTATAGCAAATATTTTCTATTACATATTTATCATTTTTTATAGCAAATATTTTCTATTACATATTTATTATTTTTCATAGCAAATACTTTCTATTACATATTTATTATTTTTTATAGCAAATATTTTCTATTACATATTTATTATTTTTCATAGCAAATACTTTCTATTACATATTTATTATTTTTCATAGCAAATACTTTCTATTACATATTTATCATTTTTTATAGCAAATATTTTCTATTACATATTTATTATTTTTCATAGCAAATACTTTCTATTACATATTTATTATTTTTTATAGCAAATATTTTCTATTACATATTTATTATTTTTCATAGCAAATATTTTCTATTACATATTTATTATTTTTCATAGCAAATATTTTCTATTACATATTTATTATTTTTTATAGCAAATACTTTCTATTACATTTTTATTATTTTTTATAGCAAATATTTTCTATTACATATTTATTTATTTATTTATAGCAAATATTTTCTATTACATATTTATTTATTTTTAAAGACATATTTTCTATTACATATTTATTTATTTTTAAAGAAATATTTTCTATTACATATTTATTATTTTTTATAGCAAATATTTTCTATTACATTTTTATTATTTTTTATAGCAAATATTTTCTATTACATATTTATTATTTTTTATAGCAAATATTTTCTATTACATATTTATTATTTTTTATAGCAAATATTTTCTATTACATATTTATTTATTTTTAAAGACATATTTTCTATTACATATTTATTTATTTTTAAAGAAATATTTTCTATTACATATTTATTATTTTTTATAGCAAATATTTTCTATTACATATTTATTATTTTTTATAGCAAATATTTTCTATTACATATTTATTATTTTTTATAGCAAATATTTTCTATTACATATTTATTTATTTATTTATAGCAAATATTTTCTATTACATATTTATTTATTTATTTATAGCAAATATTTTCTATTACATATTTATTATTTTTTTATAGCTAATATTTTCTATTACATATTTATTTATTTTTTATAGCAAATATTTTCTTTTACATATTTATTTATTTATTTATAGCAAATATTTTCTATGACATATTTATTTATTTTTATAGCAAATATTTTCTATTACATATTTATTCATTTATTTATAGCAAATATTTTCTATTACATATTTATTTATTTTTTTATAGCAAATATTTTCTATTACATATTTATTATTTTTTATAGCAAATATTTTCTATTACATATTTATTTATTTTTTTATAGCAAATATTTTCTATTACATATTTATTTATTTTTTATAGCAAATATTTTCTATTACATATTTATTTCTTTTTAATAGCAAATATTTTCTATTACATATTTATTTATTTTTAAAGAAATATTTTCTATTACATATTTATTATTTTTTATAGCAAATATTTTCTATTACATATTTATTATTTTTCATAGCAAATACTTTCTATTACATATTTATTATTTTTTATAGCAAATATTTTCTATTACATATTTATTATTTTTTATAGCAAATATTTTCTATTACATATTTATTATTTTTTATAACAAATATTTTCTATTACATATTTATTATTTTTTATAGCAAATATTTTCTATTACATATTATTTTTTATAGCAAATATTTTCTATTACATATTTATTTATTTTTTATAGCAAATATTTTCTATTACATATTTATTATTTTTTATAGCAAATATTTTCTATTACATATTTATTATTTTTTATAGCAAATATTTTCTATTACATATTATTTTTTATAGCAAATATTTTCTATTACATATTTATTATTTTTTATAGCAAATATTTTCTATTACATATTATTTTTTATAGCAAATATTTTCTATTACATATTTATTTATTTTTTATAGCAAATATTTTCTATTACATATTTATTATTTTTTATAGCAAATATTTTCTATTACATATTTATTATTTTTTATAGCAAATATTTTCTATTACATATTATTTTTTATAGCAAATATTTTCTATTACATATTTATTATTTTTTATAGCAAATATTTTCTATTACATATTTATTATTTTTTATAGCAAATATTTTCTATTACATATTTATTATTTTTTATAGCAAATATTTTCTATTACATATTTATTATTTTTTATAACAAATATTTTCTATTACATATTTATTATTTTTTATAGCAAATATTTTCTATTACATATTATTTTTTATAGCAAATATTTTCTATTACATATTTATTATTTTTTATAGCAAATATTTTCTATTACATATTTATTATTTTTTATAGCAAATATTTTCTATTACATATTTATTATTTTTTATAGCAAATATTTTCTATTACATATTTATTTATTTTTCATAGCAAATATTTTCTATTACATATTTATTTATTTTTTTATAGCAAATATTTTCTATTACATATTTATTTATTTTTTATAGCAAATATTTTCTATTACATATTTATTTATTTTTTTATAGCAAATATTTTCTATTACATATTTATTTATTTTTTTATAGCAAATATTTTCTATTACATATTTATTTATTTTTTTATAGCAAATATTTTCTATTACATATTTATTTATTTTTTTATAGCAAATATTTTCTATTACATATTTATTTATTTTTTTATAGCAAATATTTTCTATTACATATTTATTTAGTTTTTTATAGCAAATATTTTCTATTACATATTTATTTATTTTTTATAGCAAATATTTTCTATTACATATTTATTATTTTTTATAGCAAATATTTTCTATTACATATTTATTATTTTTTATAGCAAATATTTTCTATTACATATTTATTATTTTTTATAGCAAATATTTTCTATTACATATTTATTATTTTTTATAGCAAATAGTTTCTATTACATATTTATTATTTTTTATAGCAAATATTTTCTATTACATATTTATTTATTTTTTATAGCAAATATTTTCTATTACATATTTATTATTTTTTATAGCAAATAGTTTCTATTACATATTTATTATTTTTTATAGCAAATATTTTCTATTACAAATTTCTTTTTTTTATAGCAAATATTTTCTATTACATATTTATTATTTTTTATAGCAAATATTTTCTATTACATATTTATTATTTTTTATAGCAAATATTTTCTATTACATATTTATTATTTTTTATAGCAAATATTTTCTATTACATATTTATTATTTTTTATAGCAAATATTTTCTATTACATATTTATTATTTTTTATAGCAAATATTTTCTATTACATATTTATTATTTTTTATAGCAAATATTTTCTATTACATATGTATTATTTTTTATAGCAAATATTTTCTATTACATATTTATTTATTTTTTTATAGCAAATATTTTCTATTACATATTTATTATTTTTTATAACAAATATTTTCTATTACATATTTATTCATTTATTTATAGCAAATATTTTCTATTACATATTTATTATTTTTTATAGCAAATATTTTCTATTACATATTTATTTTTTTTTATAACAAATATTTTCTATTACATATTTATTATTTTTTATAGCAAATATTTTCTATTACATATTTATTATTTTTTATAGCAAATATTTTCTATTACATATTTATTATTTTTTATAACAAATATTTTCTATTACATATTTATTATTTTTTATAGCAAATATTTTCTATTACATATTATTTTTTATAGCAAATATTTTCTATTACATATTTATTATTTTTTATAGCAAATATTTTCTATTACATATTTATTATTTTTTATAGCAAATATTTTCTATTACATATTTATTATTTTTTATAGCAAATATTTTCTATTACATATTTATTCATTTATTTATAGCAAATATTTTCTATTACATATTTATTTATTTTTCATAGCAAATATTTTCTATTACATATTTATTTATTTTTTTATAGCAAATATTTTCTATTACATATTTATTTATTTTTTTATAGCAAATATTTTCTATTACATATTTATTTAGTTTTTTATAGCAAATATTTTCTATTACATATTTATTTATTTTTTATAGCAAATATTTTCTATTACATATTTATTATTTTTTATAGCTAATATTTTCTATTACATATTTATTATTTTTTATAGCAAATATTTTCTATTACATATTTATGTATTTTTTATAGCAAATATTTTCTATTACATATTTATTTATTTTTTTATAGCAAATATTTTCTATTACATATTTATTTATTTATTTATAGCAAATATTTTCTTTTACATATTTATTATTTTTTATAGCAAATATTTTCTATTACATATTTATTTATTTTTTATAGCAAATATTTTCTATTACATATTTATTTTTTTTTTTATAACAAATATTTTCTATTACATATTTATTTATTTTTTTATAGCCAATATTTTCTATTACATATTTATTTATTTTTTTATAGCAAATATTTTCTATTACATATTTATTTATTTTTTTATAGCAAATATTTTCTATTACATATTTATTATTTTTTATAGCAAATATTTTCTATTACATATTTATTTATTTTTTTATAGCAAATATTTTCTATTACATATTTATTTATTTTTTTATAGCAAATATTTTCTATTACATTTTTATTTATTTTTTTATAGCAAATATTTTCTATTACATATTTATTATTTTTTCATAGCAAATATTTTCTATTACATATTTATTTATTTTTTATAGCAAATATTTTCTATTACATTTTTATTTATTTTTTTATAGCAAATATTTTCTATTACATTTTTATTTATTTTTTTATAGCAAATACACTCCAGTCAAGTAGGTAAACAAAAATAAATCGTTATAGATGAATTTCCCATCTGCATTTCTTTTTGTTGTTATTATTTTCTTTTTTAAATCATTGATCAGTCATACATATGGCATTGCCTTCTCCTCCTTCTCTTGACCTGGAAATGGCTTTCTCATTTGCTGATGCGATACAAGTTATTGTTTTTCTTCAATGTTTCTTTTGATTTTTACCATAGTAAAAAAAGGAATGGTCGGGTAAATGTGTATTTTAAATGTTTTTGAAAAAAGCAGTAGGCACTAGTAAAAAGATTATGCACAGACACATTCATATATATATATATATATATATATATATATATATATATATATATATATATATATATTTTGTATATATATATATATCTCTGGATGTGTGTGTATGATTTTATTTCTTATATATATACATATATATATATATGGATGTGTGTGTATGATTTTATTCCTTATATATATATATATATATATATATAAATACAGGAATTAAATAACAAAAAATTCTTATATTATCCGGTCAATAAGGATGAAAGTGAGGGGGAAATGGAATTGAAAAAATCGAAATCTACTTTTCGATTTTTCGATTCAGTTTTCTTCATTAATCTCCATTATATAACCCCTCTTTTTCCCCATTTCTAATCTAAATGGGCTTAAGTTAGTTTAATATTTTACTCTTATCTTTGTAATAATGCCACCTTTTCTCTTGATTTTGATGAGAAGCATTTAGCTTAGAAATGCTGTGGCCTAAAGAGTTTTTTCTATACGCCCCACTTTCGTCCTTAAAGTTCTATGTGGCTTTAGCTCCTTATCTTTTTAATTTATGAATTGCTCCTCTTAATCGGGTAGAGCATTTTTTTTTATCCTAATAGATTTGTTTTATTATTGGAAATATATTTTTTTCAGGTTCATTTATTATATATATGAATATCTATTAGGCACTTCCAAACCGTTGTGCAGAACATCATCATTATACACATTAAATAGTGACGTCATCATTACGTGTGTTTATTATAGTTTTGGTCAATTTCTATGGAAGATCATTTATGCAGAAATTTATGAATAAATAAAATGTACAATAAAAAAATGGATAAAAAACAATATAAGACTTATCTTTTTTAAAACAAATAGATTTTTAATAACGAACTACACAGACGATAAAATTAATTTTAACCTCGTCTGTTGATACATAAATAATCAAATCCAAACGAATTTTTTTAGCCGATTTTGCTTTTGCAATTTTTATTATCTCAAGAGTCATATCTTCTATTATATGAATATATTTTTTTATTATTGGAAACCTGTTATATAAAAAAAATCTGTCTAAACTTCATATCGCATAATATTTGAATTTAATATCATTTAAAGCTTTTTAAAAATTATTATGTTTTTAGAATTCTGTTTTTTGTTATTATAATTCAAATAATCATATCACCGAGAAAAAAAAAATCCAGAAAAATTGTTTATTTTATTTTTTTAACATATTAATATGGATTTTATTTACAACTTTAAGGTAAGTGAAAGAAATGACAGGATTTTATTTATATATATATATATATATATATATATATAACTATTTTTTAATTATTTGATTTTTTTTCAGCTTTAAAAAATGTTGAAATTTTTATCGACCTACATATATTTTTTTAGTTTTTGTAACAGGAAATATGGGGGGGGGTATAACACCTAAAAATATATTTCCTCTAACATTTTTTTATTTTTTTATTTATTATTGCCACTTTGATGTAGGGGGCTACTATCAGGGACATAATCTACAGGGGTACTATGTGGGAAGTTGGGCAGCAAGATGTAGGTTCACGTTACACTTGATCTTCTGCATGCCAGTACAGTTGGAGAAGCAGGAACCCGGAAGGGAATTCCAAATTCTAGTGGTTCTGGCTAAGAAAGTACTGGAGTAGAAAGCTCTCTTACATCTAGGGATCTCTACTATGAAGGGGTGTGATTTAGCTGCTTATCGGGTTTGTCGGGGGTATTTACGTTGAGGGGTTATAAGTGCTTGCAGTTCGTCAGAGCATTCACCATTAAAGTACTTGCAGAACAGGCAGAGGGATGCTAAATTTTGTCGATAGGACAGAGGCTGAAGCTTAGATGACAGTTCAGGACCTATCAGGTTGACGACTCTCTTTTGAACCTTGTCTAGGAGCGAGAGACTAGTAGCAGATGCACCAGCCCATATATGACAATACTCCATACATGGGCGAATGGTGGCCTTATAGAGGTACAGGATACTTTCGGGCGTTAGTAGCTTTCTAGCACAGTAGAAAGAACCTACCTTCTTGGCAGCAGTCCTGACAATGCTATCAATGTAATTGTTCCAACTCATGTTTCCTGTGAACGTTAGGCCGAGGAGTTTAAAAGATGTACTTTCAGATAAAGAATCTTTGGCCATTGCTATTGGTAGTAGAGAAGGTTTCTTGTAATTGTTGAAGGAAACAAGTTTAGTCTTGGCAGCATTCAAAGTGACCATCCATTTTTGTCCCCATTCCACTACAGATTGGAGGTCATCCTCTTGTGTTTCTGTCATTTCTTTAGATATGTGTTCATTTGTTTTCCTGTCGTGTCTGTTATAGAGCGTGGTGTCATCAGCATATAACACCCATCTCAGACAATTTTGTCAGGGAAGTCATTTATGAATATTAGGAATAATAGAGGTTCAAGGATAGACCTCTGAGGCACTCCCACATTTATATCATATTGTTTAGATGTACAACCGTTGAGGACAACCTGGATTTTTCTCTTATCTAAGAAGGATTTAATTATGTTAAGTATTCTTGCAGTGATACCGTATGATCTGATTTTCCTAAGAAGACCTTCATGCCATACCCTGTCAAAAGCCTTAGATATATCTAGAGCTACCACTCTACTCTCCCCTGCTTTGTCCAGTGAATGGTATATATGTCCAGCGATTACAGTTAGGATGTCTGTTGTGGAATGGGCTTGCCTAAATCTGTATTGTTGGTTGGTCAGCAGTTTAGCATCTGTAAGGTGATGGACTAGAGCTTGGTTAATTATGGACTCAAATGTTTTAGCGAAAAGTGGGAGGAGACTAATAGAGCAATAATTTACTGGGTCAGTTCTTTCGCCAGAATTCTTGAAAACTGGTACAACAGAAGCAGTTTTCCAGCAGTTCGGAAAGCAAGATTCATTAAGGGATTTGTTGTAAAGTTTGGAGAGAACTGGAGCTACTTTGGCGTAGCACTTTTTAATAGCACAGCCAGGATGAGATCAGGTCCACATGCTTTTGAAGTGTCAAGATTTTTATGATAGCATGCATCTGAGAAGGGGTGATTTTCAGATTGTCCAGTGTGGCGTCTGTCCGCAAAGGAAAGTCTGGGAGGGGTCCAGTGTGGAGTTTGAGGCAAACCGACTGGTAAGCATGTTAGTCTTCTTGGTTGCAGAGCAAACAACCTCGTGATTGTTGGTTAGTGGGGGAATTGTTGATTGCCCATTATTTATTACACTATTGTAGATTTTCCAGAAGTCATGCGTTCCTAATTTTTGTGCTTTGATGCATTTTTGGTGGTTTCAGTAAATTCTCTCTTAGCTGTCGCTATTTCTTTCTTACAGTTATTTCTGGCTTCTATATACTTCAGCCTGTTTGAACTGGACTTATGTCGGTTAAATCTGTGGTACACATGCTGTCTTTGCGCGATGGCAGCTACACAAGTAGAAGTAAACCATTGGGGAGAGTGGGGCTTGCTATAAAATTTCCACGTGGGAACATGTGCTTCAATTGCCATTTTGAACCATTCAGTGGTCTCATTTGCGCACTGTTCAGCAGGAAGTGAAAAGATATTTTGTCATGGGGCATCTCTGATAAGATTTCTGATGGCTTCTCAGTCAGCCTTTTTATAATATCTCGTTGTTTTGAGCAATGGCTCTTCAGTTTTGGCCCTAGAGTTTAGAGCGATTTCAATCACTATCACTGCATGATCAGCGTTCCCAAGTGGGCTGTGGACATTTGTAACACAATCATCGGGAACTGTGGTCAGAAACAGATCTAGAAGTGATGCGTGTTGTTCTTGCTGGTCTGGGAAACGGGTTGAAAACGTAACCATCTGTGATAGGGAATGAGATATAGATAAGCTATGTGTTGTGCTACCAGCTGCGGCTGTGTTAGTAGAAAATTCAAGCCAGTTTATCTGGTGAATATTGAAGTCACCAAATATATGCACTTGTGCGCTAGTGTTGAAGGAAAGTGCTGTACTTATACTGTCAGAGACTTTGTTTATTAGGGTACAGTCCTGGGTCGAAGGAGAGCGGTAGAGAAAATAAAAGTAGCTAATGTTATGTTGCATGTTAAGTCTAAAGCACATAAAGGCTTGATCGTCCGATTCTAGTTTTGTTTCTCTGGTCAAGGGGAGCGTGTTTCGAATATAGACTCCAAGCCCATGCATATGTCTGTCAGAGTCCTTACGGCAGAGTGGGAGATATCCAGGCATGTTAAAGTAGTTAGAGGGGATGGAGGAGTGTAGGTTAGTCTCACTTAGTGCTACGATATCCAGGGTGTTTTTTAGAAGAAATGCTTCAACATCATTTAAATTAGTTCTAAGCCCATGGATGTTCGTAAATGCAAGCCTCAAAGGAGGAGGCAATTTAGTTTTGTTTGAGTTTTCTCCTGGTTTAAGCGTAATTTTAGATTGTACTGTCATTTTTTTTTTGAAGAGTTTTAGTTTAGGTCAGGAGTGCTGAACAAGTGGTTATGCAGAATACCAGACATGCAACACAAGTAGACCCTCAGTTGACCGTCCATCTACTAGGATTGTGGCCTCAGGAAATCCCACCGGGGATGAGTGCAGGGTCCCTTTCTATGTGTGACATGGCACTACAAACATCCCGATATTATTCAACTGTTGATGAAGCAACCGCTCTAAGCACTACCAAAGAGTTAGGGCCCCGGTACTACCAGTCGGGAACAGCAGCCAGGAACTGTCAATCCGGTACCTTCAGCCCATCAGACGATAGTCAACCCAATGTACTTGCACTGGCATTATGGTATTCAAACACTTCCAAGTGCCCAGTTTAGAGGGATGGGATGTGTCGGGAGTGGGGAAAATGGCATTCATTGCCCTAGTCAGGAAACAAGATCAACCACTGTTTCTGTCGACTCCCTGTGATTCGACCTCTACGCCTGGCTAATAGTCAAAGAAGGAGTATGGAAGCTGGGCGATAGACAGTGCCTATCTACTCCTTAAGCAGTTTAGGTTTGCAGACCGATAATTTGTTTGAGTCATCAGCTCTAGGAAAGTTGTCATCCAAGACTGGAGAGGCCTCCCTCCCCTTAGGTTTAGTTTCAGAGTTTTCCTTCTCCTAGACGGATGACCTGGGAAGATCTACGGGTCCATCAGCACTGAGAGGGTTTGCTCCGCACCTGGGTCCTAATCCAGGTATTTCTGCGACCCTGTGTGGTTAGTTAATGTTACTGGATTAGTTTGTAAAGGCTATATATCTACTGAAAGATTACACTCCTCAAAGTGATTAAGGGACATTGCTATTACGTTGTTACTGGAGGAGGGAGTGAGTACAAGTTCATGCAGTGGAAGCAACTATATTTGCAACAGGTTTGTTGATGTAAGGTTATTTAATAATGAATAAATATCGAAAATTTCAGGAAAATATGACTATTATTTGATTTTTACTAGATTTTTAAAACATGGGAGTGTCAACGGCTTAAAAAATGTCACTACATAGGAACGTTGTTTTAAAACGTCGATAATGTAAACACGATTTTTGTCTCACATTTTCATTATTTTTGTATGCTGTAAAAATTTTTTAAAAAATATTAGCAGTTTATTTGAAGCTTTTTCTTTTAAATGGAAAAAAGGTTAGGATGATAATATTAAATTAAATTATAGTTACATCGTGTTCCATACAGGGGGGGGGGATTAAAACTGGCGTGCGTTGGAGGTACCTATTCGGTACGGGCAAAATGAATGCCGATGCTAAAAATGTATAAACATTTTGACCCCCTCCCTTTACTTTAAAATTCACCAAAAATCAGGAAATTAAGCAATTTTAATGAAATTTTCAGTATTTATAAAATAATGATAACGGAATATAACGAACCCATTATTTTTATTTACATCTTAGTGGAATTGTATTATTTTGTTTAAACAAAACATATCTTTACTAAAGTTATGGTTTTCTGTAGTAAGAAAATGAAAGAATTTATTGTTAATTTTTTTATTAAAATAAAGCATCGTAAATCATAACAATTTTTTTAAAATTATTTAATTTTTACAGGAACATTATGAAAAAAGCCTTAAAGTCCGTATTAATGAATTCGATATAACTTGAAGAAAAAAGGAATTTCTTGAACTACCAATATTATCATTGAATTAAGCATTGTTTATTTAATATTTTCACACAAAAAAGATGATAATAGCAAAAATATTACTACTTTTTTTAAAAATTACAGATTTCGCATAATTTTTATATGCAAGATTTTAATAATTTCCTTGCAGGCATGAATGTGAAACTTTCGGCATAACATAATTTTTATATAATCTCGAACAATAAGTAAAAAAAAAAATTAATTTAAAAACAGGAATAAAAAAATAATTAAATTAAAAAATGATAAAAATTGATAAAAACGTTCAGAATAGGAATGTACAGATGGGGGGGGGGTGCACATCTGAGAGAGGTGTGTGTGTGTGGGGGGGGGGAGAAATCTGACACCCCTACCTCCTTTTACTATCATGACTTCATTTTGAAACAGCGTTTGATTGGCTGTAATTTTGGGTTTCCGTATAATCATGTTTACAAACCTTTATTTTTGCCTTTTGGCAAACAGCAGAATTGCTTTTTGAGGGCTAATTAAGCTATTTTTTGTACAAACAAGGTGTTTTTTCTTTATTTAATTCAATATCTTAGGACTTTACTAATTATCTTTGAATGGACCCAGAAAAATAATACTTATCTTTTAAAGGAGTTTTACAATAAATTTATTTAACTTCAAAATTTAGCTCAATTGGTTAGCTCACCATGAAAACATTTTTCATAACTTTTTTTTTCATGTGTACAAATATTTTTTTCCTTTAGGAAATTAACTTTAGTCTCTAATCTTTCAAATACAATCAAAAAGTAGTCAGAAACCTACGAAAAAATTATGATAAATCAGCTTTCAAAACTAGGTGCCTCTATCTTTATTCACCTATTTTTGCCTGTACCTATACCTAATGAATATATATATATATATATATATATATATATATATATGCTTTATTCGGAATTTGCAGATACCGGCCATCCTCCCCCTTAAAATTTTTTTTTTTTAGTGTCTTTTAATAACTCCTGCTGATATTTTCTTAAGCAATAACCTGTACATTTCAGTTAACCTCTTTTTTTGCCCTATATTTTTGACGCCTTTTAATGTCTTCTTGTCTGGGTCATTTTGACATTTGCTTTTCTATTTTATTCAATCACCATTCAATCTTTTTTTTTTCTCTTCTTCTTCACTCATTTTTTCTTAATTACACCTTGTCTCGACAGCCGTGTTTTCCTTGTACATGTTTGTGAATTATTCCACGGACTTGGCCTTTTGGATTATTTTGGACCATCTTCCAATTATGTGATTTCCTTGGATTTTACCTGTATGAATGGAAATTTAACTAACTTTCTTGGACTTACATTTTTGGATTTTACCGTCATTGGATACTTTACCTTTCACCAGACTATCCATTCACGTGAAATCACCTTTTTCTTCACCCTATTCCCTCTGCTTCATTTTTGTTATCAAGTAAGATCTTTGACTTACTTGCAGTTTCATCAAATACTTTTGCAAGCAAAATCCAATCCCGCATTTTTCTAATTCCTACCCTCTGATGAGAAGGAAAGTATTTCTACAAAACTCCACAGATTAAGGACTATCCACTTATTTAGTGTTTCCTTTTCAAATTAAATGTTTTTAACTCTTTTTTAAAGTGTTTTTTAACATGTTTTAATAACTATTTGTTCTTTTATATATATATATATATATATATATATATATATATATATATATATATATATATATATATATAATTTCGAAATAACCAAGACAATATATTTTAACAGGTTTATCATAAAATGTATTTCTTCAGCATTGCAATCGTTTCTTAACCATTTGGAAAGTGTAAACATTATTTTGTTAAAAGATATTCCCAAATGGCTAATCATCAAACACAAAATAAAACTGCGATTATATATATATATATATATATATATATATATATATATATATATATATATACACACACACACACAATTTCTTATTTTTACAAATACCAGCAGCGAACTCACTTTCTGTCTGTTCATTTTATCGATTAATTTTGAATTGTGCAGACAACTTACTTTCGTATTTCTTATTTTTATTACTAGATAATTGTTATTTAATTTTTGTGTTTTTATATTTATTTAATAATTTAAATCAGCAGGTAATGTATTTAGTTTATTGACTTATATTTTTTAATAATTTAATTTAAAATATCCTTAACTTTTCGTATCTTTCTCTCTCTCTCTTTTTAAAATTTCATAGAAGGAATTAGAGTCTAAAGAGCAAAGTTTATTTTAATGTGTCAATACTTCAAAATAATCTTGCTCATAATACTGTGGGTATATAATAAGCTCAATATGTATATTTCCTTTAGATCTATATTAATATAAATTATAAAGATTAATAATTAGATAATTATAAATTATGAATCAGTTTCAACATGAAAAACAAAATCCACTTGAGTGTACGATCGTTTCCGAAACGATATTCATTTTATTTACAATTGACAATAATCATTGTGAATAATTATATTTGAATATTCATCACCTCATCAGCACAAAGGGGGGATTTAAGACGCCAAAATAAAACTATCATTTTGTAGTAAGTTAGGTGGATGGTCCTTATTGAGATTCATTAGGAAATTTGTTCAATATAATTTTGTGTGCATGCTTCCGTGTTTTGGGCCCCAAAAAATCAAATTCAAGCAATTCAATTAGTCAAAGGGGAGGAACTCATGTATAACCAAATTATGCAACTTAATTTTTTAACACATTTTTCTTCTTATTTAATAGATTTTTTTTTACCTTTATCATTTGTTATTATATTTGTTCATTAATAAATATAATAATCACTCTACTATCTTTAGATCCTTTTAGGTAAAATTTGCACTTAATTAATTACATATACAATCATTTAGTCTATTTTAATCTATTATAACCGGAAAATCTATCTATTGTAATTAATTATTAACTGATTTGGTCAATGTGCACTGGTTGTCCAACCTCCAAAGGGTGTTTATTCTGAAAGCCGTTTTTAACATGTGGAGGTTAGGGGGTGTTTATTCTGAAAGCTGTTCTTAACATGGGGAGGTTGGGGGGTGTTTATTCTGAAAGACATTTTCTTATTTTCAACCTCTCTGTAATCAATTTCTTAAAGGTAAATCTTCGGGTGGTCCTTCAGAGCACTTTCCCCATTGATTTTTTCTTCCCTTAATATATGCATCGTCAATATGCCATTATTTTTCAAATATTTCGTCAAACATTACTGTTATTACTCCTATATATTTAATACAATTACTTTCTATTTATTTATATATTTTCATATTTGTTAATTTTTAATTTCAATAATACTTAACTCAATTATTACAAAAAAACAATTTACATAATCAATGAACCTTTAAATTATCCTTATTATAATTATTAACTATGTCTAATTTCCCTGTCCAATATTACTCCAAGTTTATACGTGTTTATTTTTTTATATGTTTTTTAAAATTTACATTTTCACCCCAAACAAAACAAAGTGCCACTTTAATATAGGGGCTACTATCAGGGACATGACTTGCAGGGATACTATGTAGGGAGTTGAGCAGCAAGATGCCAGTTTACATTACACTTGAATTTATGCATATAAGTACAGTTGGAGAAGCAGGAAACTGGAAGGGAATTCCAAAGTCTAGCAGTTCTAGGGAAGAAACTATTAGAGTAGAAGGCTTTCTTACATCTAGGGATTTCTACTGTGAAGGGGTGGGATTTTATTGCTTGTCGGATTTGTCGGGAGTATTTATCTTGAGGGCGTACAAGGGCTTGTAGTTCGTCTGAGCATCCACCATTAAAATACTTGTAATAAAACAGACAGAAGGATGCAACATTTCGTCGATGGGACAGAGGTGCTTAGATGACAATTCAGAATCTATCAGGTTGGCAACTCTCTTTTGAATCCTGTCCAGGAGCAAGAGACTAGTGGCAAATGCACCAACCCAAATGTGACAACAGTACTCCATACATGGGTGAATGGTAGCCTTATAGAGGTACAGGATACTTTCAGGCGTGAGTAACTTTCTAGTATGGTAGAGAGAGTCCATCATTTTTTTTTTTTTTACATAGGCATCACCACATTATCAAGGCCCAGAGGCCACTCAAGGATAAGGGTTAAAGAGTGTACAGTAGAAATTGGACAATATAGTAATCATTAGTAATGAAAATTTGGTAAATTTGATAACTTATATGGAACGGCTCATCAAGAACTTATTTACTTTAGACTTGAACACAACCATATTGTAGTCAGCCGGAAAGCAGGATTGAAAAAAAAAAAATACAAACTTACGTTTTAATTAATCGGAATATTTACGTGAAATTTAAAGTCGACTTTAAACAATTTGAAACGTATCTGAAAATGACATCGGATAGTTGGAGAGAATAGGTAGGGGGCAAAGGTGGATGGGGCAAAACGGACAGGTTTCCTTTTTTTTCAAGAATGGGCACCCGTAGTTGCCGACATGGAACGTTTGTATAAATTTTTCCATTTTTTTTTATTTAATTATTTTTGTATGTTCTTGTTTTTAAATTATTATTATTTTAAGTATTGTTCGAGATTATATAAAAAATGTTACGCCGAAGGTTTCACATTTTTGCGAGCAAGGAAATTATTAAAAGCTTGCATATAAAAATTATGCGAAATCTGTAATTTAAAAAAAGTAGAAATATTTTTTGCAATTATAATTTTTTTGTGAAAATATTAAATAAACAATGCTTAATTCAATGGTAATATCGGATTCAAGTTATATCGAAGTAATTAATACAGACGATGCTAGTGCACTTACTGATCCGCGCTATTTTTAAAAAATCGTATTTCCAAGTTTAATTAAAGTTTTATATGTTTTTTTTATTCACTTGTAAGGTTAAAGTACAGAATAGGTACAAAACACCCTTCCCTCCCCATGTTAAGAATGGCTTTTTAAATAGTAATGTTATTATTTCAACACGGATCAATAAGTGCACTCACTAGTACCATACAGACTTTAAGGACTTTTTTCATAATGTTCCTGTAAAAATTATTTTATTTTATTTAAATTGTTACAAATTACGATGTTTATATAAAAAACAAAAATAAATTCTTGCGTTTTTTATTTACTACTGAAAACCATAACTTTAGTAAAGGCATTTTGGCAAGACTGGAGTTTAGGTGGAAAAATAATCTCGAACCCTTTATCACATAAAAGGAACTAATTTCCCTAATCACCGGTACGTTACTATGTCAATAATATATAAACAATATTGGTATTTCAGAAGTTGTTTTTGAAAACAACTTAAAAAAACAACTTCTTTTTATATTGCTTTTAATTAAAATAAAAAAGGTTTTCGTAGGTTACAATTATGAAAAGTTCTATTCATATTTAAATGTCTTATAATATGTTCCGTGTGTGTGTGTGTGTGTGTGTGTTTTTTAATGAAGGTATTAGTGCAGAGAGTGATCCGCGCTATTTTTTAAATCGTATTTCCACGTTTAATTAAAGTTTTGATGTTTTTTTTTTATTCAATTGTAAGGTTGAAGTATAGAATATATACAAAACACTCTCCCCTCCCCATATTAAGAATGGCTTTTTAAATATAACGTTATTATTTACGTCCGGATCGCTCTAAACAATACATAAATAGAAATAATAAATTATCAGACTTTTTAAAGTTTAAGTTTAAACAATATTTTTTTAATTAAAAATTGAATCGCGTGATTATTATTAAATTACGTGAGTAGTTATAAACGATACAAATTAATATTAAACACGCGTAATATCTTGCAATTTATTATTTCTCTATTTCAAATTTAAATTTATTAATTATAAAACCTTCGGTACTTATGTATTTTTGTTACCGTGCTAAAAAAAGGTGCTGAAGATATCGTGGAACGTTCTGTTTAAAATTAAAAAATGTTATTTAAAATAAAGAAGTAAAAAATGAGAGAAGAAAGAGACCGTGAAAAAAAGATCATGAAACGTTTTAAAATAAATAAGTAAAAAGTTGGGCTTCTTTAAGTTGTTTTCAAAAACAACTTCTGAAATACATATATTATTGACATAGTAACGTACCGGTGATTAGGGAAATTAGTTCCTTTTATGTGATAAAGGGTTCGAGATTATTTTTCCACCTAAACTCCAGTCTTGCCAAACAAAATAATACATTTCCACAAAGATGTAAATAAAAATACTTAGTTCATTATATTCCGCAATCATTATTTGATAAATACTGAAAATTTTATTAAAATTGGTTAATTTCCTGATTGTTGGTGAATTTTTAAGTAAAGAGAGGGTCAAAATGTTTATTCATTTTGCCCGTACCTAGAAAAAGAAAATTGCGGTAACTTTTTCTGCTTTTTTTTTTTTCGATTACATTACAAAAAAACGAAAATGCGACAATAGTTATAGAGGAATTATTATTTCATCTCATAATTTAGGACGCTAAAACCAGCGATATTTTTATTAAGTCAAAACATTAAAAAAAAAAAAAAGAAAGCTGCTGCGGCGTTTTTTAAATTTTTTTTTTATCTAACATTAATGATACAAAACGTAGTCTTTATGCGACTATTACGAGAATCGTTTCTGTTTTCATATCACAATTTATGACGCTAAAACCAATTGTATTTTCATTAGATGAAAACAATTGACAAAGAAAGCTGCGCTGCGCCAACTTTTTCCTTTTCCCAAACTTACCGTGTTAAAGAGAGAATCGGCCGCCATTTTGAATTTTCCAATACATCGGTAAACACTGTATGGTTTTCGAGCTGAATAAACATGTTACATTGAATAAAAACACGAAAAATATATCCAGTGTCGTGATAATACATACTTTGGAAGCATTGATAAACAGACTCGAAGGTGGTGTAAAATGCGTTCTTTATTGTCTAGTAGTAAACGTTGCACTGAGAAACAATGGCGGACGAGATTCATACGTCACGGGCCAAGGGGCATAACTCTAGGCGACTAATAGTCTCTTAGCCTATATTATGACATCCCTTCCCTTCCATATATATGTATATAGTCCAAGGGCGATATTTAGCCTTTATCTGATTAAGGGATAACATAGTCTCTAATATATTATTTAGCTTGTCTCCATTGTTCTAGGGTAATGGTATTGTCTCTTTTTTTTAGGATAGTGTAACCTATAAGTTCAGTTTCTGAGGAGCATTCACTCGTCTCTGAGATCTTCTTAATTCGGGGGTGAGTTTCTCAGTTCGGGTGTGAGGCGTGCCGCTGGAGTGTTGTTCGGTGGTCGGCTGTTCGATTTGTTTAGGGGGGGGACCTTCCTTCTGGGTGGGATCCGGTGGAGAGTCGCTGGGGCGAGGTTGGTCGGATCTATTTGCGGTTGTTGATCTCCTCCCAGCTGGTCTGAGGAACTGCCTGTTCCTTCTATAGGTGTTACCGTTCTCAGATTCAACTATGTAGGATCTGGGTGTCACGCTGGAGCGCTGAATTTTTCCAGGCTCCCATATCTTTGCTTTTTCCTGCTGGACATAGACATTCTGTCCTGCATGTAGGTGGGAGTGGTGTCTGTTATGTTTCCTGTCATAGCAGACCTTAGAATGATCTTTCTGTTTCTGTATGGCTGTCCTAGTCTGCTCATCGCCAAGTTGTTGCTTGGATACTAGGGGTGTCCGTATTTTTCGTCCGTTGAGTAACTCTGCCGGGGACTTAATGTCTGATGACAGTGGCGTGGCTCTGTAAGCCATCATTGCTAGGTAGCTGTCTTGACCAGTTTCCCCTGCCTTCGTCAAAATTTTCTTGCATGTTCCCACCATTCTTTCGGCGAATCCGTTAGACTTGGGGTAATGTGGGGACGATGTCCTGTGTTGGAAGCTGTACGTCCTGGCAAAATCCTTGAAATCTTTACTTGTAAATTGTGGACCATTGTCCGAGTACAAGATTTCCGGCACTCCTTGTTCCTCAAATATCGTCTTAATACTTCTAATAACGGATATTGATGAGGCGGACGGAAGGCGTCGTACGAAGGGGTTTCGGCTGTACTGATCTGCCACAAGCAGATATTCTTTCCCTGCCAATGTGAACAAGTCTGTGCTGACGTACTGCCAGGGGTACGTAGGGGTTTCGTGCTGGAGTATTGATTCGGGCGGGATACTGGCTTGGTATTTCTGGCATGTGTGGCACTCTCGGACTATATCTTCTATGTCCTTATTTAACCCTATCCAGTACACCGCTGAACGCGCTCGTAACCTCGTTCTCTCTACTCCTTGGTGTGAAGCATGCAGCTCTTCCAGTATGCCTCTTTGCAACGAGGCTGGGATAATGATTCTCTGGCTCTTGAGTAGAATTCCATCCTGGACCCCAATCTCATCTCTGAAATTCCAGAATGGCAGGAGAATTCCTGGGCAGTCAGCCCGTTTGGAAGGCCAGCCGGTCAATACCATGCTTACAAGTTGCTTTAGGAGTGGATCCTGGGATGTTTCCACTCTTATATCTTCAACTCTCGTCGGCGCAAAGTTGAGGTATGAGATCATGCTATGGACGTTGAGATCGATCCCTTCAATGTGCCCACTGAGTCTGGGTGCTACTCGTGACAAGCAGTCTGCAATTGGAACTGTTTTTCCTGGGGTATATTTTACAGTAAAATCATATCCCTCGACCTTCAATAACATTCTAGCCAGTCTTGGGGGTGCTTGTGCTAGATTTTTCAATGCTATCGACTCCAATGGCTTGTGATCCGTATGAATTGTCGTTTTGTGGCCCCAAACGTAACTGTGAAATTTCTCCAGGCCAAAGACGATAGCCAACATCTCCCTCTCTATGTTTGAGTAGCGTGTTTCTGGTCCGGAAAGTGCTTTGCTCGCGAATGCTACTGGTCTGTCGTTTTGTAGCAGAGCCGCGCCTATACCCATTGAAGACGCATCTACCTGTAGCACTATTGGTTCTTTAGGGTCGAAGTATCGGAGTGTCGTATGATTTCCGATCTCTTTTTTGATTTCTTCGAATGCCTGTTGCTCCTGTGAAGACCATGTGAAGTCATTCTTCTTCGATGTTAACTCACGTAGGGGTTTTGTCAGTGTCGCGAGTCGTGGAGAGAATTTGTTCAAGTAGTTCACCAGGCCTAGGAAGCTGGTGAGCTGCTTTGCATCCTCGGGGGGTTGCATCTGTGTGATCGCCTCTATTTTCCGGGGATCTGGCTTGACACCGTCTCTTGAGATTATGTGGCCGTAGAAAGGGATTTCGGAGGTTTTCACCACAAATTTCTCTGAATTAAACCTGCAGTTTCTTTCCCTTGCTCTAAACATTAGCTGCCTCAGTGCCTTGTCATGGTCACTGCCGTCTTCCTCGAATCCGTACACTACTATGTCGTCGCATATGGATAGGACATTTTCGAGGTCTCCGAAGTTTTCCTGCATGGCTCTTTGGAACTCATCTTGGGCAGATTTGACTCCCATGGGGTACCTGTTGTACATGTATCTGCCATGTGGGGTAATGAATGTTGTGAGACGTCTCGACTTTTCGTCCAGTTTCAAATGCCAGTAGCCGGACTTGATATCGACTTTTGTGAACCATCTAGCGTTGTCTAGTTCCGCAGTGATGTCTTCGAATGTTGGAGTCGCATAGTGTGGTCTGTGCACTGCTTTATTTAAGTCTCGGGGGTCGAGGCATAGCCTGACCGATCCGTTCCTTTTAGTGGTACAGACGAATGAGTTTACCCAGGGCGTTGTGTCCTTTACAGGGGAAATTATTCCCTGGGCCTCTAAGGAGTCCAACTCCAATTTCAACTTTCCTTTTAGGGATATTGGGACTCGACGTGGTGGGTGGACAACTGGTGGTACTTCGGGGTTTAAATGGATGGTGTGTTCACCTGGCAGACAACCAATGGAGTCGAATACGTCTGGAAATTCCTCAATGATTTTCCTCCTTTCTCCAAGGTTTCCCATCGTACATGGTTCCTGCACGGGGACCGGTTTCATGTCGTGCGGGGGAGTAGGCCGGGATGCTTTGTCCGTCACATGAGTTGTGTCCGTTTTTATAGCCAAGTAAAGGGTGACTAGCCCTAATTCTCTTGATGTTTGGAGTCCTATTAGTATAGGGTCTCTTGATTTCACCACGTGAAAGGTCGCTTTAACGAACTTGTCGCGGGATCTGACCCCTAAACGACAGGTCCCTTCTTGGTCTATCGTTGAGCCTCCAAACACAATTAGCCTTATAGCTGATTTTTCCAGTGGTACTCCTTTCAGTTCCTTGAATACCTGTTTAGGTAACAGGTTGCTCATTACACCTGTGTCGATTTTCGGGTCAACCTCTATTTGGGCTTTGCTGTTGCCTATCTTCAGTTTAGTGAAAGCTTCTGTGGTCGCTAACGGTAATTCCTTTACTGTGTGAAAGTACAGCTCCTCTGTGGAACTGTCGTCATTGCTACCCATATGTGCTGCTGCCATGTGGATTTTATTCTTATTATATTTCCTCTGTGGCTGGAATGACTGTCTGCGTGTGTGCCCCTCGTCTCCCATTTTAGAGTGGCAAACTTTAGCAAAGTGTCCCTTTTTATTGCATTTTAGGCAGTATTTGCCTTTAGCTGGGCATTTATATTGATGGTGTTTTGTGCCACAATTACCACATGTGGTAGGTCCACAACTTTATTATTTCAGCACGGATCAATAAGTGCACTACTAGTACCAAAAAATATAGTCTTTAAGCTTAAAACCCAAAGAACAAAAATATTACAAAAGAAATGGAATTTTTACGACTACGTTTTTTTTTTTTTTAAAATACTACTTTTTAAAAATACTACTTTTTAAAAATTAACAAATAATTGTTATGGTAAGATTTTTTGCGAAAATGCAACGATAGTTTTAGAGGAAATTATTTTAGTAAACAAACTCTTTAATGAAGGATGAAACTTTTTTTTAAAGCTGTGGCGACTTTTTTTTTTTTACTGTAATAAAGCTTATAATTAATAACGCTACATCTAGTTTTAACATTATAAAAAATAAAAACGCGACGATAGTTGTAGAGGAATTGTAATTTTTATTAAACAAAACTGCGATTTATTTTATATGAAATATTTTTTTTTTTACATGATTAATTTAAACAGAAAATTTGTTCAGTAAAAAAAAAAAAAAAAGCCGCGGCAGCTTTTTTAAAAATATTTTCATCCTTGCTTTACTAGAAAGTTTTGTTGAAAACAATTTTACTTTCCTTTTTAATTCAAACAAAAAAGAGTCGAAAAAAGTTGTCGCAACTTTGTTTTTTTCAAATGTTTTCATCTAATGAAAATATCGTTGGTTTTAGCGTCGTCAATTGTGACATGAAAACAAAAACAATTCTTTTAATAGTCTCGTAAAGACTACATTTTGTATTATTAATGTTATTAACTTTGTTACATAAAAAAATTACCGTCGATGCTTTGTTTTTTTGATATGTTGATTTATTAAAAATATCGTTGGTTTTAGCGTCGTAAATTATGAGATGAAAAAAAAATGAACGAACTTCTTAGTAAAATGGAGTTGTCTCACTCTGCCCAATGACCTTGTATAAAAAAGCGCCGAAAATCCAAACTATTCTATAATTGGCATTACGTTCATTGTATACGAAGCGGAAGCGTTAAAGACAATCATGAAGAAGGACTGATTCGTCTAAGGGACTTAATTCTACTTTTACTAAAAGTAGATTATATTTTTGGTACGCTACAACAGAACACCGACCACTCTAATTTGGCTTTTAAGGGTATTCGAGATCGCTGACAACAAATCTGATAATTAAACACGTCACAAATTTACCCTTTGCATGGTATTAACCCCTGATCCCAGTGACTATTTTCGCCATTTTACAGCTTGCGTATGCGCGGTAGCATAAACGACGTCTGTTTAAAATGTGCTTTCGCGTAGCAAACTGCCTTCTCACTTGGCGTACAAATCTTCCACGGACAATTTAAAATTATATGAAAAGGAAGAAAAGCACTCCAAGTGTGTGTGTGTGTGTGGGGGGGGGGATAATATCGGAAAGACTTTTTTTTTTTTTTTTTTTTTTCAAAACAGAATTTTCAAATTTTTTTTTTTTCATTGGCGGACAATTTAAAATTAGAAGAAAAAATTGTCTAAAACAAAAAAAAAAAAATACATAATAGTACTTGGGGGGGTTCAATTAAAATTCATTAAAAACTACGTAAGACAACCCCCCCCCCCTCAATGCTATGATGTATTATCCCTCCATTTGCCACATCTGGGCAGGAGCTGCTAGAAAGGACTTGTCCTGCCTTGATAGAGTTCAAAATAGACTTCGTAGCCTCGTAGGAGATGTCCTTTTCTCTTCCTTGCAACCTCTATCTCACAGAAGAGATG
The DNA here is from genome assembly GCF_053919585.1 of Euprymna scolopes. Classification (NCBI taxonomy): domain Eukaryota; kingdom Metazoa; phylum Mollusca; class Cephalopoda; order Sepiida; family Sepiolidae; genus Euprymna; species Euprymna scolopes. The sequence goes on along the minus strand of NC_136482.1, from coordinate 5,516,024 downwards.
TTGCGAGTTTGTCTCTGATGTATCGTTATTTTCATGGAAAGTGTTCAACTGAGCTTCAATCTATGTTCCCCCCTCGCAAAACTTTCATAAGAAACACTCGTCTAGCTGTAAACACTATCAATAATTCCCCCCACTCTTTATCTGTGCCTAAACCTAAACGTAGATTCCATGAACAAAGCTTCTTTCTTCTGCACGCCTGTGGAATTGTCTTCCGTTTTCCTGCTTTCCGGCTGACTACAATATGGTTGTGTTCAAGTCTAAAGTAAATAAGTTCTTGATGAACCGTTCCATATAAGTTATCAAATTTACCAAATTTTCATTACTAATGTCCAATTTCTACTGTACACTCTTTAACCCTTATCCTTGAGTGGCCTCTGGACCTTGATAATGTGGTGATGCCTTTGTAAAAAAAAAAAAAAAAAATTTGGAATGCTTTTCTTCTTTTTCATATAATTTTAAATATACAGAGGGAGATAACTCTTATTTACTAAGAAATTCGTTCATTTTTTTTTTTCATCTCATTCTCATAATTTAGGACGTGATATATTTTTAAATCATGCATTCAAAAAGAAAGCTGCGACGAACTGTTTTTTTTTTTTTTTTTTTTTTAAATGTAACAAGGTTGATAACGCTAATATAAAATGTAGTCTTTACGCGACTATTAACAAAAAACCAACGAACCCACGTTTTTTCATTAGATGAAAATTTTTTATCTCCTAATTAAAAAGTAAATGTTATTGTAAGGTTATTAAGAAATTAGTCTTTAACCTTTAAAAAATACCAAGAAGGAAAATCTTTGATAAAGCAAGGATTAAACTTTTAAAGCTTCGGCGGCTTTTTTTTTTTTTTTTTTTTTTACTGTAACAAATCTTATAATATTAAAAACACCAACATATATTTTTTTTGTTTGTTTCAAACAGAAAAATATTTTTTCATTGCCAGTACAATAATTTTGCGGTACTTCTGCACGTTATTTCCCGTTTTTCTGTGAGTAGCGCTCGGCAAAAACTGGAAAACGCCGAATTATAACGAGCGAATCAAAAGAGACTCAAATTAGCAGACGTTAAAACTGGAAAAAAAAAAAAAAAAAAAAAAAAAAAAAGGAAAGAGTTTTATCAGGAAAAATAAAGAAAGGGTAGAGTTTCATTGTATTAATGAAATAAATAAATAACAAGGAAAATGAATCAATTCAGGCTGGAAATAATTTGTGCAGCCACAGAAACCAGCAGCTAGCAACGTAGAAAAGATACGAAAATGCATCATGAAGAAACGAAACGTAAACGACGGTTTCAGCTGAAGGTGCATTATTCATTAATGGCCATTGCAGACAATGGACGTCCTTGCGCAGTGGCGCTGTTTTCTAGAAGTCCCATCTCCTGATACCAACGATTATTTGTGGGCGTTCGAAATGGCAACACAAAAAACTACGGCGAGAGTGCGATATCGGGTCGGATCGACTGGAAAAACTTTTGTTGCAAAATAAAATGCATAAACAAAAATTGTTTTACAAAAATTGCAGTCGTCGGCTGCCCAAAACTTTTCTTTAAAAAAAAAAAAAAAAAAAAAAAAAAAAATTATTACCCCCCCCCAAAGAAAAACAATTGGTACTTGTATAGTTTAATGAAGACATTAACAAAAAAAAAAAAAATGAAAATATCAAAAAACGTATCCCTTTTGGACTGAAGATCTCCGAAAAAAAGGGTTTGTATTACTGTACACATAGATTCGAAAAAGTTGTCAAAAAACAAATATATAACAAACAAATATTATCAAAGGCAAGATAAGTTACTTTTCTACCAAACTGGATACATTTTTTTTTGTTTTTATTCAATGTAACATGTTTATTCAGCTCAAAAACATGCAGTGTTTACCGATGTAATGGAAAATTCAAAATGGCGCCCGACACTCTCTTTAACATGGTAAGTTCGGGAAAAGGTGTAAGAAAAAAATGTAAGGAAAAATTCAAGATGGCGCCCGACTCTCTCTTTAACACGGTAAGATATCCTCATAGGTGGCGAACAACATTTGCTGAATCCTGTCTGGTCATCTGCCGCCACACCGCAAATCTTGTAGGCCCGCAATCAATGAGAGTTAGAAAGGGCTTGCCACTGTAATGGGTAATATCCATGGCCAGCCGCTGCCACACACTCTCAACTTCCAAGCGACCCTTCTGCCATCGCTCTGGTGCAGGATCAATAGACTGGCAAGCCTCACAATTTCTGACGATCTGTCTGACATCCATCTTGGTCACGGCTGGGTATGCACGCCTCACAAAATAAAGGGTCCTCTTGATACCCGGATGTCCGCTCTGTGCATGAATTTTTTGTATTTGACATGGGTCGATTGCAACTGCACAAGATCGAGCAGTAATCTCCATTCCCATCTTCGCGGCTTCATACCATTTGTGAGGTACACGGGTCAGTTGGTCAGCACGATTACAATGTGATGGCACCAGAGTGACGCTCAGTGATAGCCCATACTCAGATACCAGGTTTTTTAGCGTGTCTAGCCTTCTCCGTATTAACATTTCGCTTGCTGCCTTGGTACGGATTCGTGTCCGTCCTGAAAGTGTGTCAGACACCCAGTGGTAGACACAGAGAGAATCTGTGTACAAGGTCAACTTCTTAGACTGCCACTGCAGGGCCAGATTTACCCCCTTTACAACAGCGTCCAGCTCTGCCAGGTTGATATGCTGAGAATCTGTTACGGGCCGCAGCCAACACGCATCCTCGAACACGTTTCCTCCTTGCTCCAACGATACTCCCAACGCCAAAGAACTGGCATCAACCCACACACCTACGTTGTCTCCGTTAACACACCACCGCCCACAGGCAGGGTCCTTCTTGTTCACTCTCTCCAGTGTCTCTTTAATCATCAGAGTTAGTAGGACATCATCGGATATGTCATCCCAACCCGTGGTTGTTAAATTTGCTCTGCGTTTAATCACACCAACAGCTGTGCGGAGCCAGCCACAGACCGGTAAGTGACCAACAAGTTTTCCACACCAAGAAAAAACGGTCCGCCTTGTAACGAGGTTGGGGATGCTTGGAATTTCACTGCCACGCCTCCATTGTAGGGTGCCATCCTCTTCATAAACATCCAATCCCAATACACGTGCTCCTTCCCTTAAACGTTCGGGATTCTTGCATTCCAGACCAAACTGAGCCAACTTTTCTTTGACACACGACGCAGACTGTACATCTTCATTGACGTATACGTCATCAATGTAAGCTGACGTTGAGTCCCTCATGGGCTTTTCTTGGGACAATACTGTGTTGACAATAGTCTTCATGATCTGTGGTGCCACATTTAGGCCGAAGCCAAGGCGTGTAAGGCAGTACCTCTGCCCCTGGAACCAAACTGTCTGGAACGGCCACAACGTCTCATCAACTCGCACCTGTAAATAGGCTTTTCGTAAATCCAATATTGAGACATTAGTGCCTTTCTGACGCCATTCCCTCAACTTACTGGCGCATACATCAGCATCGGCAGTGTAGGCTTCAATATGCTTGTTAAGCTCCCTATAGTCCAGCACGGGCCGTACTTTCGACTTGTTATGCTGGACTACTGCCATCAAGGGTATTAGACCCTTCGGAGGCCCAAGCTTGTCCTCAGGGTAGGGGATTAACCAGCCATCTTGGATCCACGCCTTTAGTTCCCTTTCGTATTCTGCTCGGGCCTCACTGGGTATAGGGTACTCTGCAACCCCATTCTTGAGTTTAGTCGGTGCCATTCCCTCGGTCCACTTCCAAGATGCAATCCAGGCCCTCTTGCGCGAGTCGTAGTCCACTGTAAAATCCGGCCGATCGATATGGAGCGCTGCACACACTGGGGCCTCTAAGAATCGCACCTTTCCATCCCGATGAATTGCGACTCCCCCCAGCGCCTTGATGGCATCGTATCCGAGCAACAGGACAAACCCCAGGAGATTTCCTTGGGTCACGAGCACATTGATCTTAGTGGCTGCACCGGTGTCCGTGTAGATCTTGACAGTTCCAGCTCCACAGCATGTCTGGGTCTCGCCTCCTATCGTGGTGACTTTGATCTTCCTCTTAGTCCAACTTGGACACAGCCTGGTGCTCACTATAGTATGCGAACAGCCTGAGTCGAGAAGTGCTGAGCAGGGTATCCTGTTTACGTAGACGGTCATTACTGGTTGCGCCTTGTTCAAATTTTGCTCGGGGAGCAGGGCAGCGCTGACATCCTCTCCCCTGATACGTTTCCCGCACAGTTTTGGGCTAGATGCCCCAAACCGCCACACTTAAAACAGCGCACACGCCCCCTGTTGGTGCAATTCCTTGCAAAATGTCCGCGTCGGCTGCAGCGAAAACATTTCCCATTGCTTGCAGGGTTCTGATTCGGAATCTCCCAAGCGCCAATCTGGCCTGTCTGTGTCGCCATCACAACTGGTTCCCCCAGGTCCTCCTCATCTTTGATGATGGCTCGAGCACGTTCCATCAAGTATTCCATGGTCGTTGTTGAAACGCTGGTTGAGGCTCTCAGTAGCTGCTTCACCCGAGTGGGAAGGCCCGCCACAAACGCGTACGCGAGCGTCCGCTCCGACACCCCTCCACCGAACAGAACTGCGAGTTTCTTTAACTCAGCGAAGAAAACGTCCACGCTTTCCTCCGGTAGAAGTTTTCGGGAAGCAAATTTTTCATAGGCCGTACAAGGATCCATGGCAAATGCCTTGTACAGCGCAGCTTTAATTGCGGTGACATCTCCCTTTTCGGCAGCACTGAGTTGCTGATATACACTCAAGGCACCCCCAGCCAATCTCAGGGGAATTACAGTGTGTACCCTTTTCACCTCAAAAAGGTCGCACGTCAGCTCGACCCTTTCAACCCAGTCGACGATGGACGTGGACCCGTCAAACTCGGGTATGAGCTTTAAGTCAAATTTCGACTCGGTCATAGTCCTAGAGGCCAAATGGCCGGAATAGCTTGTAAGAAAAAAATGTAAGGAAAAATTCAAGATGGCGCCCGACTCTCTCTTTAACACGGTAAGATATCCTCAACACGGCACAAGAAGCAATAGCCACACGATTCCCCAGCCAACTCAATCGTCACTCCCCCACGTCTTTCCCCTCACCCGCTTTTATCGTCGTTCTAGGCCGGCTAAATTTGCATATTCCGAGAATTCGTGTGACTTTGCGAGACATCATACTTTACAAAAGACGGCGGTCGCCATCTTGGTCCTCTTTTCTATTTTTGGTCGGTAACGCTGAGCTGGTCTCGAGGTAAGTCTTTTTCCCCTCATCCGTCTCTCCCACGTACCCACACAACACGCAAACACGCGGGCGCTTATCTCCTGGATGCACGTTACAAAAGGTGTTACAAATAATAAACTAGACAAAATACTATTAAAAAAACACCGAATATATATCAAAATATGCCACGGTAACATATTGAGCGAGTTTCTAGCAGTATTTTGTATAGTTTATTATTTATAACATCTTTTCCCAAACTTACCGTGTTAAAGAGAGTGTCGGGCGCCATTTTGAATTTTCCAATACATCGGTAAACACTGTATGCTTTTCGAGCTGAATAAACATGTTACATTGAATAAAAACCCGAAAAATATATCAAGTTAGGTAGAAAAATAACTTATCTTGCCTTTTATAACATTTATTTGTTATATATTTGTTTTTTGACAACTTTTTCGAATCTATGTGTACAGTAATACAAAGCCGAAAAAAATTCACTTAATTTGATCGAGTAGTTTTTTTTACAGCGGAAAAACACGTTTTTATGACAGCACGTTGAAGTCAGCCATTATGAAATTTATTGAACACGCCACGGGGAGATAACTCCAGTTAAAGCGCCGACACCCCTCCCCATCTTTAATACTAGCTTTCTTCCTAAAAATTAAACCTTTTGCTCGGTAGCATAACAAATTGTTTTTTCGATGTAAAAAAAACAAAAACAAAAACAAACTACTTGATGAAATTAAGTGAATTTTTTTTCGGAGAACTTCGTTCCATAACGGATACGTACAATTTAAACTTTTTTTTCGATATTTTCATTTTTTAATGTCTTGATTAAACTGTACAAGTACCAAACAATTGCCTAAAAAGATAATAAAACAGTTAAATTTTGTAATTCTTATTTTTTTGTTTCTGTTTTTGTTTCTTTCATTTTTTTTTTTATTTATTTAAAAATTTTTTTTTTATACTTGCATTCACTCATTATATTACGGCGGTTATTTTGTTTTCTTGATACGCTCGTTAGAATCCGACGTTTTCCGTTTTTCGTCGGACATTGCCGAGTGCGACTCATGGAAAAACGGGCATTAAAGTGCAGAAGGACCAATTTTCCTTAAACAAACCAACCGAGTAAATGTAAGAAAAAAAAAAAAAAAAAATGACAAAAAAAAAAGTATCTGAAACAAACGAAAAATAATCGCATCTTTCTTTTCTTACAATTAGCGTTCAAAATTATCGTTTCTTTAACAGAAAACAAAACAAAACAAAAACAGTCACATGTATGAATATTTTTCGATTCTAAAAACAAATTACAAGCAAAAGATGTTCTCACGATCATTTTGACATTAATATTTAAAGCCAAACGGTACTCTTGCATAATTTGACCCGAATTCTCGTGAATTCCCGTCAAGCATGGATCGGACGAGACCGGCAATCATCGGTGTCAGTCGAGCATTGTTCAAATGTGGAAACGCTAACTCGACTTTTTATTTTATTTTATTTATTTAATTATTTTTTTCTGTTATGTTCTTAGTAATTTTAAAGACGATATTAAGATGGGCGGGGGTGACTTTTTATTTTCTGATTATTTATTTATTTATTTATTTATTTAATTGAATTTTTGGGAGTTTGATTAGCCCAATGAAAAAGCACTATCTGAATGGAAGCAGACGACATTCGAATTGGAAGACAGCGACCAAACAAAAAAAAAAAAAAAAAAAAAAAGAAAGCTGACAAACAAATATATTTTCAAACTCGCCAAACAGAAAAATGACAGGCAAGAAAATAAATTTATACATGTAAGAAAAAGAAATAAAAACATTGGTACAGATAATCTCATATTGTCAGGAGAAGAAATTGTTGTCCCCCAAAAATGAGATGCAACAATTGTAAACACAAATGTTTACTTAAAAAAAAAAAAGATTGTGTGCAAAGGATGGTTTCTCCTGGAGATGTACAAATGGACAGTGCCACCAAAAAAAAATTGACTGCACAACAAGTCTTGAAAAAAAAGAAAAAAAAAAAAAAAAGAAAAAAATACGGTTACAAAAAAGAAAAGAAAACAAAACAAAAAAAAACTTGTACTTACACCTAACAATTATATGGTTAAAAAATCTTTTCTTGGAGAAAAAAACAAAAAAAAGTTTCTGTTGATAAATATTTTGCAAAAAAAAAAAAAATAAATACTAAAATGAAATAAACATATTTTCATTTTACAAGGTTTTTTTTTTTTTGTTTTGATTATTTGCATTTGTATTTTTTCTGGTTTGTTTTGTTTTTTTCATTAGTCTGCGTCTGTTACGACGCTCGGCTGACAATGATAATTGCCAGTCTCGCCCGATCCATGCTTGACGGGAATTCACGAGAATTCGGGTCAAATTATGCAAGAGTACCAGCCAAACTTTTAGGGAATAAACAAAACCAAAAAATAAAAAAAAAATAAAATAATAAAAACAAACAAAAACAAAGCAAATATTGGTACTCTGCTAGAACTAGGCACGGCCAAAAAATGGTAGAAAAACCAAGTTGCTTTTTTTTTTTTTTTTAAACGAATTAAAATCTATTAAAATCCATTATTTTTTAGCAACTTTATTTTCCCAGAAAAATAAAAACCTGAAGTTTATCATATGAAAAGCAGATGATATAAAACTTTTCGTCTGACGTACACAAGTGCTACCCCTCTAGTGAAATACACATCGGCTCTGATGTTGTACGCAGTTCGGTTGAGGGCGGCGCAATTATTATTTTTACAAGGAAATTTGCGTGTGTGGTCTAGTTTTTTTTTTATTTATTCATTTTGGCTTGAACTTTGTGCTCTTTTGGATTATTTTTATTATTATTATTATTTTTTTTTTTGAATGGATATTTTTTATTTTGGCTTAAACTTAGCGCTTTACAAATTATTTTGTTATTATATGATTTTTTTTCTTTTTTTGGATGGATAGTTTTTAGGGCCGGAGATTATAGTTATAGGTAATCATTAACAAATTAGCACTTGTGACGATAAACAAAAATAAAAAAAAAAGCTTTAGCGTGTCCCTCTCTTGGAATGTCGTCGGTGTTTTTTCTCATATCCAAACACAGTGAAGTGTTATTTGGTGCTAGGACACCTATTGATCCATGCTATTTTTAAATAATATTTTCAAATTTAATTAAAGTTTTACGATACCTGTTTTTATTAAATTGTTAGGTGAAAGTACAAAATAGGTACACAACACCCTCTCGTCACCATATTAAGAATGACTTTCTAAATAATAATGTCATTATTTCAGCATGGCTCAATAAGTGCATGACTCAAGAAAATATGAGTACCTTTTATTTTCTTGAATAAAATAAAAACTACTCTACGAGAACATACTGTTTTTGTTTGAATAATTATTTTTTATTCAAAAATAAAAATTTAAAAATTACCTATAACTATAATCTCCAGTCAAAAAAAAAAAATACCCATAAAAAAAAACAGAAAAAATCATAAAATAACAAAATAAAACATATCCACCCCCCCCCCCAAAAAAAAAATTCGAAAAAGCGCAAAGTTCAAGCCAAATTTTTGTCTCGATGAATAACACATTTGAATATTTTTTTAAAAAAGGTTTTTATATCAATTATTTTTTTTGTCTAAATAAGATTAAGGATGATTTGCTATTCTTAGAATATGCTAAAATATTATAACGTAAGTTCCTGAATTTCAAATAATTCCATATTTTATCTCACTCTATAGATTTCGCTTGGCAAAATGAAAAAAAATCAAGATTTAATGATAGTTTCAAAGAAACTACGGTAGCCTTTACATAAATAAATGAAGTCATTTAGTCCTGTAAATTTCCATGTATTTTTAACGTTTTGACGATTAAGTGAAGAATCAACTTTATAAGGATTTAATTCTGTTTTCATAAAAAATATCCATCCCCCAAAAAACAAAACTTTTTTCATAAGCGATACATATTTGTTGCCTACATAACCCCGAAGTTAAGCAACAATGAGGTTGGCCAGTACCAGATGAGTGATCATTTTATGAATGCTAGACAACTCCTGCATCTAGTATCACGCTTGGTCGTCTTGTCATCAAGACCAAAATTTTCTGGACGAGAGATTGTGGTAGATGTAAGTCTCCCATACTTTAAACTAAGTCAATCGCAAATCACAGCAAAAAGGAAAATACAAGCAACTGTTTGTAGGCTTTTATGGTCTACCATAAGTGAGGAACTACCACATAACAACAAATTGCCAAAAGAAATTATATTTTTAGCAAAATGTGCAATCATTTATTGATTTTTTTCTTTTTTGGTATCGATTCTTCAAAGCATTTCCTATTTAATGGTATATGAGCAATATTGGGACTCACTAAAAGAAAATTATTAATTTATTTTTCAAAGATTTAAAAGTAATGTTTTTCACAAAAATAATGAAGAAAAAAAGTTTTTTTTTAGTTAATTTGAAAGAATAATTATTATTAATATGTTCAACGAATTTCACATTTCAAAATACAATAAATGAAAAATTAAACACATTCAAAATTCGGATTTTCAACCTTAAAATCTGATACGTGCGCAATTGTTTTTTGTTTGTTTGTTTTATCTACAATTCTCGCCCTCTCCACAATACAATATATTTTGTTCAGTTTCGGCTGATTATTTTAAGCATATTTGTAACCACAAATGAAGAAGGGGGTGTAGGAAAAAATGCATATATATAAATATCGATTATGAAAAAAAGTACACCATTATAAAGTTCATTCTTCACTTAATAATTGGTGAAAATTTCGTATTGATTGGATAATTACTTGATTTTTGGTAGATTTAAAAAAAATACTTACTCCGTTCTTCCGTTTTGGCTGTGCCTATCTAAAACTCTTCATTGATCTAAGGGAGATAACTATATTTTACTAAGACCTCCATTAATCTTTTTCATATAGGTATTTAAAACATTGAAACCAATGCAACTTCATAGAATTGTAAGAAAAGAAAATTGCAAAAATAAAAGGAATTTTTATTAAAGAAAATATATTTTTGTTGTTAATGCATACATTTTGTTTTATATTGATTAGCACTTGTTTATTAAAGACTGCATTTGAGAATGTTTGGCGTGTAGGAAGATAATCTCCATTAAGAAGTGGGAGATGAGTGGGTAATGTTTTGTAAGAATAATAAGATGGAGAGATAAAGCATTGAAGCATTTGAGACATGTGTTTGGAGTTGTTGCATTTGATGCTTTTTAATTTGGTTCATGAACCTGTTTGGGTAAACTAAATATATTCTGGGGTTGACCTTTACTCCTGATCTGAAATGGAACACGTACATCAAGTCTGTTGCTAAGGTCGCTGGAAAGATGGTGGGATCCTTCTACCGCTCCAGAAGATATCTCACTACTGATACAATTCTCTATCTATATAAAAGCCAAGTACATCCAAGGATGGAATACTGTTGCCATATCTGGGCAGGAGCTGCTAAAAACAGCCTATCCTGCCTTGACAGAGTACAAAATAGACTTCGTGGCTTAGTGGGGGACGCCCTTTTCTCTACCCTGCAACCTCTCTTCCACAAAAGAGACGTTGCGAGCCTGTCCTTGTTCTATCGTTATTTCCATGGCAGGTGCTCGTCTGAACTCCAATCTCTGGTCTCCCCTCGCCAATCTTTCACGAAAAACACCTGTCTAGCTGAATCCCCTGTGAAAAATTTCCCCCACTCTATATCTGTACCTAAGTCAAAACGCGGATTCCATGAACAAAGCTTCTTTCTTAGAACTGCACGCCTGTGGAACTCTGTTCCGTCTGACTGCTTCCCACTGGACTACAACTTGGATGTCTTCAAGTCCAATGTAAACAAATTCCTAATGAACCGCCCCCCCTAAGTAAACACTTCATCAAATCTCCACACTAACGTAATGTACTTGCAATAACCTTTATCCCTGAGTGGCTTCCGGGCCTTGATAAGTGGTGATCACTGTGTAACCCCCCCCCCCCAAAAAAAAGCATCTTAATGTGTTTCTTGGAGATAAATCCAACTTCAGCATATTGCATATAAGGCCTTTGAGTAGATAGATATAAAAATCTGTAAAAAACATTGCTAGGCCTAATCAAATGTTGTTAGTGTTGTAGCTGACTTTCTAAAATTAATGAATGCAAATGAATCCTGAAATTAAAAAAAATATGTTTCAACTTATTTGTAGGAGTGCACGTTCTGTAAGAGGAAGATATTATCCATCGAAGAAGAACCCGTTGACACTGATGGCGATGGTATTCCAGACATACTTGATGACGATGATGATGGCGATGGTATTCCAGATCATTTGGACAAAAATAGTGAAGACATGACAGACACTGATGGTGATGGTATTCCAGACCATTTGGATGAGGATGATGATGGTGATGGCATTCCTGATCATCTGGAAGATACTGACGGTGATGGGATTCCAGATAACCTTGATGATGATGATGATGGTGATGGTATTCCAGACGTGCAGGAAAATACCATTGGAATAGATGACATCAAAAACCTTGCACCAGGTGAACGAATTGTTTATGAAGATGATGAAGGAGAATGTGTTCCCGAGGACCAGGATGGGGATGGTATTCCAGATCATCTAGATGATGATGATGATGGTGATGGTATTCCTGATAATGAAGAGGATGCTGATGGTGATGGTATACCAGATCATCTAGATGATGATGACGATGGTGATGGTATCCCAGACCATTTGGAAGGTGATAGCGATGGTGATGGTATTCCAGATTATAAAGAAGATGCTGATGGTGATGGTATACCTGATTATCTGGATGACGATGATGATGGTGATGGTATCCCAGACCATCTTGAGGGTGATAGCGATGGTGATGGTATTCCAGATTACAAAGAAGATGCTGATGGTGATGGTATACCTGATTATCTAGATGATGATGATGATGGTGATGGTATCCCAGACCATCTTGAGGGTGATAGCGATGGTGATGGTATTCCAGATTACAAAGAAGATGCTGATGGTGACGGTATACCTGATTATCTAGATGATGATGATGATGGTGATGGTATCCCAGACCATCTTGAAGGTGATAGCGATGGTGATGGTATTCCAGATTACAAAGAAGATGCTGATGGTGATGGTATACCTGATTATCTGGATGATGATGACGATGGTGATGGTATCCCAGACCATTTGGAAGGTGATAGCGATGGTGATGGTATTCCAGATTATAAAGAAGATGCTGATGGTGATGGTATACCTGATTATCTGGATGACGATGATGATGGTGATGGTATCCCAGACAATCTTGAGGGTGATAGCGATGGTGATGGTATTCCAGATTACAAAGAAGATGCTGATGGTGATGGTATACCTGATTATCTGGATGACGATGATGATGGTGATGGTATCCCAGACCATCTTGAGGGTGATAGCGATGGTGATGGTATTCCAGATTACCAAGAAGATGCTGATGGTGACGGTATACCTGATTATCTGGATGATGATGATGATGGTGATGGTATCCCAGACCATCTTGAAGGTGATAGCGATGGTGATGGTATTCCAGATTACAAAGAAGATGCTGATGGTGATGGTATACCTGATTATCTGGATGATGATGATGATGGTGATGGTATCCCAGACCATCTTGAAGGTGATAGCGATGGTGATGGTATTCCAGATTACCAAGAAGATGCTGATGGTGATGGTATACCTGATTATCTAGATGATGATGATGATGGTGATGGTATCCCAGACCATCTTGAAGGTGATAGCGATGGTGATGGTATTCCAGATTACCAAGAAGATGCTGATGGTGATGGTATACCTGATTATCTAGATGATGATGATGATGGTGATGGCATCCCAGACCATCTTGAAGGTGATAGCGATGGTGATGGTATTCCAGATTACCAAGAAGATGCTGATGGTGATGGTATACCTGATTATCTAGATGATGATGATGATGGTGATGGCATCCCAGACCATCTTGAAGGTGATAGCGATGGTGATGGTATTCCAGATTACAAAGAAGATGCTGATGGTGATGGTATACCTGATTATCTGGATGATGATGATGATGGTGATGGTATCCCAGACCATCTTGAAGGTGATAGCGATGGTGATGGTATTCCAGATTACCAAGAAGATGCTGATGGTGATGGTATACCTGATTATCTGGATGATGATGATGATGGTGATGGTATCCCAGACCATCTTGAAGGTGATAGCGATGGTGATGGTATTCCAGATTACCAAGAAGATGCTGATGGTGACGGTATACCTGATTATCTAGATGATGATGATGATGGTGATGGTATCCCAGACCATCTTGAAGGTGATAGCGATGGTGATGGTATTCCAGATTACCAAGAAGATACTGATGGTGACGGTATACCTGATTATCTGGATGACGATGATGATGGTGATGGTATTCCAGACCACCTTGAGGGTGATAGCGATGGTGATGGTATTCCAGATTACAAAGAAGATGCTGATGGTGATGGTATACCTGATTATCTAGATGATGATGATGATGGTGATGGTATCCCAGACCATCTTGAAGGTGATAGCGATGGTGATGGTATTCCAGATTACCAAGAAGATGCTGATGGTGATGGTATACCTGATCATCTAGATGATGATGATGATGGTGATGGTATTCCAGACCATCTGGAGGGTGATAGCGATGGTGATGGTATTCCAGATTACAAAGAAGATGCTGATGGTGACGGTATACCTGATTATCTAGATGATGATGATGATGGTGATGGTATCCCAGACCATCTTGAAGGTGATAGTGATGGTGATGGTATTCCAGATTATAAAGAAGATGCTGATGGTGATGGTATACCTGATTATCTGGATGATGATGATGATGGTGATGGTATCCCAGACCATCTTGAAGGTGATAGCGATGGTGATGGTATTCCAGATTACAAAGAAGATGCTGATGGTGATGGTATTCCTGACCATCTGGATGAGGATGATGATGGCGATGGTATTCCTGATCATTTAGATAAAGACGACGATGGTGATGGTATCCCTGACGATCTTGAAAAAGATACTGATGGCGATGGTATATCTGACCATCTAGATGATGATGATGATGGTGATGGCATTCCGGATCATCTAGATAAAGATGACGATGGTGATGGCATCCCTGACGATCTTGAAAAAGATACTGATGGTGATGGTATTCCTGACCATCTGGATGATGATGATGATGGTGATGGTATTCCCGATCATTTAGAAGATGCTGATGGTGATGGTATCCCAGATCATCTAGATAAAGATGACGATGGTGATGGCATCCCTGACGATCTTGAAAAAGATACTGATGGTGATGGTATTCCTGACCATCTAGATGATGATGATGATGGCGATGGTATTCCTGATCATTTAGATAAAGACGACGATGGTGATGGTATCTCTGACGATCTGGAAAAAGATACTGATGGTGATGGTATTCCTGACCATCTAGATGATGATGATGATGGCGATGGTATTCCTGATCATCTAGATAAAGACGATGATGGTGACGGTATCCCTGACGATCTTGAAAAAGATACTGATGGTGATGGTATTCCTGACCATTTAGATGATGATGGCGATGGTATTCCTGATCATCTAGATAAAGACGGTGATGGTGATGGTATCCCTGACGATCTTGAAAAAGATACTGATGGTGATGGTATTCCTGACCATTTAGATGATGATGATGATGGCGATGGTATCCCTGATCATTTAGATAAAGACGATGATGGTGACGGTATCCCTGACGATCTTGAAAAAGATACTGATGGTGATGGTATTCCTGACCATTTAGATGATGATGATGATGGCGATGGTATTCCTGATCATCTAGATAAAGACGATGATGGTGATGGTATCTCTGACGATCTTGAAAAAGATACTGATGGTGATGGTATTCCTGACCATTTAGATGATGATGATGATGGCGATGGTATTCCTGATCATCTAGATAAAGACGATGATGGTGATGGTATCTCTGACGATCTTGAAAAAGATACTGATGGTGATGGTATTCCTGACCATCTGGATGATGATGATGATGGTGATGGTATTCCTGATCATTTAGATAAAGACGACGATGGTGATGGTATCTCTGACGATCTGGAAAAAGATACTGATGGTGATGGTATTCCTGACCATCTGGATGATGATGATGATGGCGATGGTATTCCTGATCATTTAGATAAAGACGACGATGGTGATGGTATCTCTGACGATCTGGAAAAAGATACTGATGGTGATGGTATTCCTGACCATCTAGATGATGATGATGATGGCGATGGTATTCCTGATCATCTAGATAAAGACGATGATGGTGACGGTATCCCTGACGATCTTGAAAAAGATACTGATGGTGATGGTATTCCTGACCATTTAGATGATGATGGCGATGGTATTCCTGATCATCTAGATAAAGACGGTGATGGTGATGGTATCCCTGACGATCTTGAAAAAGATACTGATGGTGATGGTATTCCTGACCATTTAGATGATGATGATGATGGCGATGGTATCCCTGATCATTTAGATAAAGACGATGATGGTGACGGTATCCCTGACGATCTTGAAAAAGATACTGATGGTGATGGTATTCCTGACCATTTAGATGATGATGATGATGGCGATGGTATTCCTGATCATCTAGATAAAGACGATGATGGTGATGGTATCCCTGACGATCTTGAAAAAGATACTGATGGTGATGGTATTCCTGACTATCTTGATGATGATGATGATGGTGATGGTATTCCTGATCATTTAGATAAAGACGACGATGGTGATGGTATCTCTGACGATCTGGAAAAAGATACTGATGGTGATGGTATTCCTGACCATCTAGATGATGATGATGATGGCGATGGTATCCCTGATCATTTAGATAAAGACGATGATGGTGACGGTATCCCTGACGATCTTGAAAAAGATACTGATGGTGATGGTATTCCTGACCATTTAGATGATGATGATGATGGCGATGGTATTCCTGATCATCTAGATAAAGACGATGATGGTGATGGTATCTCTGACGATCTTGAAAAAGATACTGATGGTGATGGTATTCCTGACCATCTGGATGATGATGATGATGGCGATGGTATCCCTGATCATTTAGATAAAGACGATGATGGTGACGGTATCCCTGACGATCTTGAAAAAGATACTGATGGTGATGGTATTCCTGACCATTTAGATGATGATGATGATGGCGATGGTATTCCTGATCATATAGATAAAGACGATGATGGTGATGGTATCCCTGACGATCTTGAAAAAGATACTGATGGCGATGGTATTCCTGACCATCTG